>NC_051196.1:2474809-2778559 GCF_015220075.1 Falco rusticolus | reverse complement strand
TCACCCATCCAACTACGCTTGTCACCTTGATTTGTTGATGCCCCATATTTATTTCCAGCATTATCTGAACACTTCAGGACATTCTAGGTCTGTGTGATACCTGATAAGAATATTGATTCAGATAGTAAATGTGGTTTAAGTGACTATGGACAACTATATTTTTTCCCACTTCAGAAAAATTTGCCCAGCATTGGTGTGCTCTTCTGTCTAATACAAGCAGTGTGTTTGCTGCCTGCCATTCTGTTGTAGACCCTTCTGTGTACATCAAGGTAAGGCACTGGTCTAAATGGGTGCTTTAGTGTAGTCCAGATACTGATCCACCATGAAGATACCCTGGCCTACAGGGGTGAAATAAATTACAGTAATGCCTGTTTGTAAAGAAGTTCACTGATACCCATGAGAAAAATAACAAAATGAGAATTTATGCAAGATATGATGGGCCTTTTTGGCTACAGGCCTGAAAGTACTGACTGCCGTCACTGACAGTTCTGTTGCATGATCCAGAAGCAAAGTAAGAAAAAACAGGTTTACTGTTTTTGAAATCCGTTCACTCTTTGAAAACCCAAATCATAGTTTCTGTGTGGAATTGACATGAGAGCTTTTTCAGCCCCATGGATTTCCTCTGCCTTGGTTTAAAATTCATGTCTAGGGGGAGAATAAATACTATATTTACATAATATCTTTCCCATTTATTACTGTAGAATCATGTTAGTCTCCTTGTATTTAGAATGCAAGAAGCCGTCCATAAGTACTGTTGATGTAGAGCTGTATAATGCTGTTGAGAAAGTTGGCTAAACTCAAGAGTTGCCACATTTATATGAATAATAAAGAAGTTTCTGCAAAACCACAGAAAAATCATGTAGGAGGCGTGGGTGATACAACTTACTGAGAAAATACCTGACCCTGAAATTTTGCCTAAAATTAATAAGTCTTCAGGCACCTTTAAAAATATGGCTTATGCTTTACCTCTCCCAAATTTCCCTCAGAAAGTATTTCTCCTTGAGAATTAACATTAAAAATAAATAAAACAGGAATTTGCAATTTTCAGTTAAGGAAAAGTAATAACCAATTTCTTATGGATTTGTCTGTTACCTCTGTTGATTTCTTCAGATTTTAAACCATGATTCATGGAAGCATTTTCCATGACATCAGTAATGGCAGGATAAGTCACCATCTGTGCAGTATGACTGTACTGGTTTTGAGTGACTAGCTGTATCTGCGTTTTTCTGTCCAGCCACCCAATTAAAAGAACTTGAGCTTTAATTCCCTTTGATAGTTACCTAACTAGTTCTTTAGATGCCATTACATATAACTCCGTATTAAACCATCTTCTATTATGCACTTGTCATTTAACTGGGTATCTTATATCTACACGCCCAGTAGGTACACAAGTGCCAGTCATCACTGTGCAATATTTTCAGTTCTTTATATTTTCAGATGACATATTTTGACATGTCCTAGTTTATACATCCTCATGGGAGGCTGCTATAGACATTTCTTAGTGCTTTAATGAACTATAGGTGCTCTTACCATTCTTACTATTCATCTACTCACGAGTGTTAGACATAACGTCATTGCAGTTGTCTGATTGTAACTGATTTCCTATTTCTCAGGTTTGCATACTATTTCATTAGCATACATTTTCTCTTAGAGATATTACAAATTAAGTTTCATTGGTAATAATACCTTTTTAAAGTATATTGGTTGACTACTTTTTTATTGCTATGTGATTCTCTGTTTCTTCTGTGAGCTGGACATAACAAATCAATACCCATATGCCTTTCTGTTCCCTAGAAATGTATGTATGACACCTGTAATACAGAGAAGAGTGAAGTTGCACTGTGTAGTGTGCTCTCTACTTACTCCAGAGACTGTGCTGCAGCAGGCATGACCCTGAAGGGCTGGAGGCAGGGCGTCTGTGGTATGCATCCTAACATACCTTGGGTAGGGCTATGGGGGAACAGCTTCAAGAGAGGCCACTCTCTGGCAGTCAATATCTTCTGTGCTTAGTCACCAAGTTTTGAAAAATACAATAAGCATATATTCTGTAAAAAACTTCTTCCTGCCAAAATCAGTTCATGTCTACTTCATGCTCTTATGATGCATGTTCCTTGTATAAAATATTAGGTTAATTCAATACTTAGAGAAGCAAAAGAGTATAAGGTGTATTAATCAAATCACAATGAGGAGCTGCAATTCGGTTAGTTTTGAACACATGGGCATCCCCATATATTTTAATTCTGATACCCTTTCTGCAGTTCATCTCAATGGTCTTGTCTCAGACATTGCCCATACGAATGGTATCACTCTCATTAACTGCATTTTTCCGTGTTGTAGTAAAATAGTAAAGTTTTTAATAAACATAATTTAGTGATATGTGAGAATGAGAAACTGTTTAAAGGCATATTCAGCTCAGGACTATCTAACAAATGAATGAAAGTTTCTTGGACCTTGTCACTAAATCATGGGTTTCGAGTCCACATATGTATAGATTTTTCTTTGGCACTGACGGAATTTATTATGAGATGGTATCAGAGCTGAGAATAAAATTCACAAGTCCCAGCTTCTGAATTTTACTTTAACATTTCCATTTTTCCATATAACAATCAGATAGTTCAAGTGAGATTTTCCTGTATCAACATGAAAATAGATGTATGGGTTTCTTGACTAATGACACATCTGAACAGGAAACATAACAAATATTTTTAATGGAGCTTTGATGCAGCTATGATCTATTTAATTGCCTGACTTAGGGGCTAGCTGGGATATTTAATAGAGACAAACAATGTAACTGGTATGGTGCTTTGTCAAAGGCATTTAAGATACAGTAAGAACAATCAAAAAAACCTCTACTGAAATAATTCAAAGGGAACATAGTGTAGTCCACAGCAAAATATCCTAGATTCATGCAGATTTATGTACTAGGTACAGTCCCTGTTTATCAAAAGCTTTATTATCAACACAGGATTGCTGACATTTTTAATGCCAAAGTGAGACTGGTTTGCAGCATGGGTTAGACTGGAGTCTGTGGACTCATGGCACAGTAGATAATATTGACCCAAACAGTGCAGTAACCTTGGGGAAAAAAATGCTAATGGTTTAATCAGCACAATCAGTTTAGGCCTTATTTAAGAACAAATAATTTTTCGGGAACATGCCTGTGATAAGATTGAAGGTTGTGCTATTCATGAGTGAAAGAATAAATGAGCCAGAACTGTAGCTCTCAGGGGCCTGTCCCGTTGTGGGGGTTGGAAAAGCTTTTCCAGCTCCTGTAGCTGTGTCCAGCTGTGCCAGGCTGCAGGCAGCGTCCAAGGCAGGTTATATCCTAAGAGGATGTCTACATTGCAGTCAGTAGAGTGTATGAAATAAGTAAACCCCACCAGCTAACTGTTGGCAGTCATGTATGTGACACAGTCTTTAGTGGAAGCATGAAACATTACTTTTGTTACTGGTTACCCAGAAGATCACTGGGGTTAGTAGCCTTTGCCAAGTCATGGCACTATTTTTTTTGCACTCCTTGTGCAAGCTAGCTTGAAGCTATCTTTGGTATGCTTATGTTCTCTGCACTCATGCCTTCAGTTATGATGTATGTAATTTAAGATACATATCTGTGACCATGAGTACTGTAATCAAATAGCCTTTCTCTTACCAGATCTTGCTTTACCAAAACTGACCTTTTTCTTCCATGAAAAATTAAAGAGAAAGTATACACATTGTTTTATTGCATTAACAGCTAGCAATTGAGACACCCATTCAGGTAAATCTGATGTAAACTTGTGTTCAACATCGTTATTCATATTTTTCTTATTTTGGCCTTTTTTGATGTAAGAGTACCAGTTTCTGCATCTTTATAGTATGCCTATGAAGTAGGTTGCCTGTCTGATTACACACAGAGTATCATGTCTGCTCCAGCTACTGCCAGGAACCAGCTGGGTGTTGTTGGTGGAGGTGGTGGTTTTGGATGTGTACACAAACCTATCACACTAGCTAAGCTAAGAAAGTGTACTATAGGCACGGACTGGAAAACCATACAGAGCTTTGTTTAAGCATGGATCCGATTAGTGATATCATGATAACATTGCTGCAAGGTTGGTAAACACAACTGCCCATGAACAACTCCCCTGTACCTTCTAGTACATCTCTGTGTATCTGAAAAACAGCTGTGGGGTTAGAATCTAACTCACTTAGATGTGAGTTAGAAAGAGGTCCAAGATGACTGGATCCCCAGTTCTTGTTGAATTTCAGAGGAATCTGGATGCCAGGCTTTCTTGAAAACCACAGCTTTAATGTGGGTGATATTTCCTGGCAAAATTTGGTATCATCCCTATGGATGGCTACTGCAGATGTTATGGGAGAGTTTTGAAGGGTGTTTCTTGGTAGCCTGTGAAAATTAACCAGCTTTTCACTGTCTTAGAGTGTCAGCTGAGCACTTTAGATTTTGGTATTTAACATTCAGTTTACCCAGAAGTCTTAGAAAATGTTGTTTTCTCATTTCCCCAGAGGACAACAATAAGAGGTTTCCTCAAGACATTTCTGAGAATTCAAACACACTTTCTTTGGTAGCATAAAATGATGAGCAGAGTTCCTTGAAGTGTTTTAAAAATGCATAGGTGCGGTGCTTAGAGGCATGGTTTAGTGGTGGACTTGGCAGCTGTCATTTAACCTGATTGGACCTGATGATCTTGAAGATCTTTTCCAGCCTAAATAATTTGTGATTCTGTGCTCATTTCTTAAATTATTCCCAGCCAAAGGAATCATTAATAAAGGACAAGATTTTTAACTACAAGGACAAATCAGAAGTTACTGATTTCAGTTAGTTAGAAATGTAAACTGTACAAATTGCAAAATCACACTGATTCTGTTATTCAGTCAAGATACAGGCTGCTGAGTATTTCAGCATTTACTGTCACATAGGCTATGTGAGCATACTTCCCCCAGACCACTGGGAGATGAAGTCTTCTAGTTTGAAAGAAGCACTTTTATGGCTACCGGTGTGCAGAAAGGTGCATTAACAGCATGAGTGATGATTGCAGAGAGAATGCCATACATCCATTTTATTTCTTTTGCAAAGATCCCTCTGAGGAGTGTCCTGAGACTATGGTTTATAACTATAGCGTGAAGTATTGTAACCAGTCTTGCCACTCGCTGGATGAACCTGATCCACTGTGTAAAGTTCAGATTGCTCCTATGGAGGGCTGTGGTTGCCCTGAAGGCACCTACCTCAATGATGAGGAAGAATGTGTAACTCCAGATGACTGTCCCTGCTACTACAAAGGCAAGATTGTTCAGCCTGGCAACTCCTTCCAAGAGGACAAACTGATGTGGTAAGCTGCTCTGATGCTGCAAAGGCTGCATACCTGGGGTACGTCATGGCCCACTGGGGAAGTCCCTGCTCAAATCTCCGAATGGTGTCATTTTACCATAAGGAATAATGACAAATTTCTCCTAGATTGTACCAAAGCAAATATTCCACTGGCGGGAAGTGCAGCCATAGCAAAGGTTAAGATCCTATATTCCTGCTAGCAAAAAAGAACCTGAAAACATACTAAGTAGAGTAATGTTTGCAATCTGTCTGTATGCAAAGCTCATTGTTGTGTAAAAAATATCCACATGCAGTGGGAGCAAGTTTTCCAGAAGGCAGAGGGCTTGGGGGAGTTTCTGGCTTTGAAATAAAAAAGCAAAGTAGAACCACCTTCCAACACACCATCCTGCAGACTATTTAAAAAATAAAAATGGTCCAGGAAAAAAACGCCTAATCTCAGTTTTTAAACTGAGAGGGTTTTTTTAAAAAAAGAGAGAGAGATTTTTTGGGAAAATACTAAAAATAGCATAATTAATTTGCATCTGCAGTGAAAAAAAAATGCCATTTTCTCATTTTCAACCAGCTCAAGGCAGCAATGCAAACAAATACAGGGGAAGGCTGGTTTATTCAACTTACTTGTTGAACAAACTTGTGTCTTCAGATGCCTACTTATTCTCTCTCTCTCTCTTCCAACTCCCATATCTTTTCCTGACAATTCCAGACGATTTTGTAAACACAGTTTCATTTAGTAATGTAAGAGGTCTCTTATTTAAGAAAATATTAGTATTATCTCATGGAGTGGAAGATTGATGCTTAGGAAAACCTTGATGTAGGGTAAACGCACAGTAAACCAGTGGCAGATGAAAGAAGAGAATTTAAGAGCTGGGTGTCTTAATCTTCCTTCTGGGGATGGTAATTCCTGTCTGTGAACCTGATAGCTGTACCAAATACTCATTTTGATAGGAATTTGTTATTTGTGTGTGAATTATTAGTGAAGTTCTGCAGTGCCTTTCTCTCTAGTGAGAGAGAAATGTGCGAAGAGCTGATGTGTTTCATTTTATGGAATCTCTTTAGCAAATGCATTCAAGGAAGATTAGACTGCATTGGAGAAACTGTCCTGGTAAAAGGTGAGATTTTGTTAAATAATGGCATTATGGTGTCAGCTAGTATTTATGATGTTTTTCTGTGTTATCTCTCACTTTCTGTAACATTTTAGTATTCTGCACATTTTTGCCTGCTCCCTAAAATGTGCTGGTTATTGATAATAGTTGTCTTTGTAAAAATGTCATCAGACTTGCTGAATTCTTTAAAAGATGAAGGTATTTCCCAAAGCTTAGAAGTTATCTGCCTCCTTCTCCCCGCACTGCTGGTGCGCAGAAGCAAAATATAATAGAAGTTGTAAATGAGAGACACATGCTGCCCTCTGAAATGCCCTGCTCTGTTTTACAATTGCTGACAGCATCCTTATTGCTTTCATTAAATTACCTTCCTAAAATGTTTGCTTCCTCCTATAGATTGCCCAGCTCCTATGTATTACTTCAACTGCAGCTCTGCGGGTCCTGGTGCGATTGGATCAGAGTGTCAGAAAAGTTGTAAGACGCAGGACATGCATTGTGTAAGGACTTCACCTTCTAGCAGGAGCATGGGACAACATGATTGTGCATGTATGATTGTTCTTAACAAATGCTGACGGTAACATGTTACGCTGTTCACAGACCAGTGACTTTACTGATTAACACAGCAGCTATCTGTGATACTCACAGCGTGATTGTCTCTAGCTTACAGTTACAGGGTTGTAAAAAAAAAATCCAGATGTTTGGCATCCAGAGCTAACACCTTTACTGGTTCCCTGTACTTCCTGTGCATTAACAAGTTGCCTTGTGTTGTATCTTTACATATGCAGTATGTCACAGAATGTGTTTCTGGCTGCATGTGTCCCGATGGGCTTGTATTGGATGGCAGTGGAGGATGTATTCCCAAAGATCAATGCCCGTGTGTTCATGGAGGACACTTCTATAAACCTGGGGAAACCATCAAAGTGGACTGCAATACATGGTATGTTCTTCCAGGGACCCTTGTTTTATAACAAAGGCTGTTAAAATTGTCAGTGCATAGTGTGTCCATGGGACAGGATGTATTTTGAAGGCTTCCTCATCATTAGAGCCATCAGACTTCTAGTAAAAATAAAAGGGAAGCATTTCCTCTCTGCAACATGCTGCATGAGCCTGGGGAGATTTCCATCCTTTCCTGCACATTGCTTCCACGCCAGCTTTAGAAACACAGCCTTAACCAGGTTGGTCTGTGGCTGGTTGTTCTATAACAGGGAATTGAGTCTGTCTGGCACAGCTGAACCCCAGAAAAGAATTGAATTTAGAAAAGGGAGGAATCACAGCGATCTTTCAGTGACTTGCAGTGCTTCTGGGTGCCTAGTTCTCAGATGAGATAAATGAATGCTCTAGGTGCTCCAGTTGCTGGTATAACTCTGCCGTAGACTTCATTGTTCTTACTGATCATGATGGGTAAAATGCTTTGAATTCCTACCCATTATTTGGTGAGGATGAGACTGTATAGTCCTGCCAAGAGGATGCACAGGAAATAAGAGCCAGAAGCACTTTGATCTGATCATCACTGGTACAAGCAATCAAGATTAACATGTGAAGCCAAACCCTGATAAACAGTTGTTGATATCATGGAGGCCATTAAGAGGTTTCATTGCATGAGGGCTTTGTTTTCTTATGAGATTTTCTTATGAGTCTCCTGACAGGACTTAATGATTTAAAAGATATTTGATGGAAAAAAATTGACAAAGTTCAAACATGCCTTGGTAGTAAACATGAACTTTCTAATTAGTAAGCCATCTTTCGGCATGGTTTCAGAACAGTTGAGTGGGTAAGCCTGGAAGAGTGAGAGATGATTGCTTTCTCTGAAGTTCTGCAAAAGACAAACGTTTGAATTACTGTGCCCCTGTTTGGGGTTAAGGAAAAACCACGCTGTGATACTTTGCATTTTGCCTCCCAGCACCTGTAGAAAAAGGCAGTGGAACTGCACAGACAACCCCTGCAAGGGAACCTGCACTGTGTATGGAAATGGGCATTACATGAGCTTTGATGGGGAGAAGTTTGATTTCCTGGGAGACTGTGACTATATCCTAGCTCAGGTATCAATGTTTTTCACCTTTCTGTCCGTATGCTTTTCACAGATTACACTGTAGGGTTCAACTGAGTAATTGAAGTGCTATCCTATGCAAAATAGTCAACTCTGATGACCAGAGCCTATTCCCCTTCTCTTGTACCTAGAGCAGACAGGCACAGTGAGATTTTCTATATAAAAGCAAAGCAATTAGCCCTCAGAAGTGGCACAAGAGGGCACTGTGTGATCCTAAATGACTGACTCCTGGGCTGGACAGCCCTCACCTGGTAATTCCAGCATCTGCAAGGGAAAGGAATTGATGTGGTGGTGAAAAGCTTAAGTGTTTCTCTCGGCCATTCAAGACTGACAGTATTTTTGCTGTGACAGAAGCACACAGAGGTTAACATGTGAGCTTTATGTATAATAACTGCATGCAATGAGACAGTACTCAGACATTTTGTATTCTCCAAGTTACAGTTGTTTTGCTAATTTGAAGAAACAATATTTTTACCTTTTTGGCTGTGCAGGACTGGTGCTATGAAAAGCTCAGGTTTTTCCTTAGCTTCTGTCTTTGAAATTCCTGGTCAGTATGAATCTACCACCAGGTCATTTGCCACCAGATTCTTCTAAAATAAAAAAACGACAAAGTAGCAGAAGTCAGATTGAAATGTCATTTGTTTAGAGCTCCTGAAAATGTTTAAAGCTAGTCTAGTTGCCTGAAAAGCTCTAATACAATGTTATCTATTTTTCTAAGGATTTTTGTCCCAATAACATGGATGCTGGCACATTCCGAATTGTAATTCAGAACAACGCCTGTGGGAAGTCACTCTCCATCTGCTCCCTAAAGATCACGCTGATTTTTGAGGTTTGTCTAAATTGGTTATAAATGAGGAGCTGTAGTCTTGATTTTGTAGTGGTTACTGTAGTATCCCCTTATATTCCAACTCAGTTGCTGCTAGAGAGTACCTATGGAAGTCAAGCAGCCAGAAAGCAGAGGCAAGCAAGCTGGGGAAGGTTTAGGTGTTTGGTGTTAACAGGGCTGGACACTTCTGCAGGTAAGGATGCAGATGCAGGGAGTCAAGGGCACTCTGCATATGTGCATGTGTGTGTGTATTTGCATCTGCAACATTAGTGGTATAGGAGTGATGGTAAAGTTTTTAGAGGCGCATGTTACTGTACTGTGGTCTGAGCACAGGGCAGATTTAACTCTGGAGGGAAGAGTTCCTTCCCTCCAGCTCAGGCTTAGAATTTCCCCAAAGTGTACGCAAAAGAGATTTCTCCCATAGTAGGGGTGAGGGGATGCAGCGTGACAAGGAGTGTTGCACTATGCCCAATTGCCAGTGCACTCAGGAGTTGCTGTGCCAGCAGAACAGATTTCATCTAGAATGTGGACAATTTCTGTGGCCATGAGGTAAGTCTTGCCATGCAAGGGCAGACATTTCCTGTTGAACTCACTAGGTCTTGTCTGGCAATAGACCAAGATGTTGTGTAAAGACTACAGGAAAGTGAGATGAAGGACAAGAGGCAGAATACCAGTGTTGTTACACTAAATTTTCTGTTAGATTTCCTTCCATGCAATGTATTTGTTCCTTGTAGAGCAGTGAAATAAGGCTGTTGGAAGGAAGAATTCAGGAGATAGCCACTGATCCAGGAGCTGAGAAGAATTACAAAGTGGATCTCAGAGGAGGTTATATTGTGATTGAAACAAAGCAAGGAATGAACTTCATGTGGGACCAGAAGACCACTGTTGTTGTTCACGTGGCACCATCTTTCCAGGTAGGTGTGGCATGGACTAGGAGTTTTGATTTCAAACTCAAAGTTATGCATCCAGAACTGCAGCTCCAGTTTGAAAAGCAGGACTTGGAAAAGTGTTCAGTTCAGTGGACAAGAAGCAGCAAGCAAGCCATGTCTTGTGTTTTATTTCATTGTTCAGTCAGTACGAAGCACTCCAGAATATTTGGAGCTAGAAGTGAAGCCAGACACTCTGCAGTATCGAAGAGCTAACAGAATGATCTTGTCCAGCTTTTTCTAAGCTGTTTTTTGGATAGCTGTTTAGAAGTTTGCAGCTATTTTGCCTTGGCCTGTTCTGTAGTTCATTTCTGTCAAACAGTGGGCTGCACTCAAAATAACCAAACCATTTACTGTGCTGACACAAATTCTTCAGGGAAAGGTCTGCGGCCTTTGTGGGGACTTCGATGGCCGCTCAAGGAACGACTTCACAACCAGAGGGCAGTCCATGGAGATGAGCATCCAGGAGTTTGGAAACAGCTGGAAAATAACAAGCACCTGCTCAAATATAAACATGACGGACCTGTGTGCTGATCAACCTTTCAGGTCTGCTCTGGGACAGAAGCACTGCAGCATCATAAAGAGTAACATCTTTGAAGCCTGTCACAGTAAGGTAATCCTGTTCTCTCATCCTCAGTAGTTTCACACTAGGTATTTGTTGCTATTATGCAGCACATTTGCACAGAAATTTTTACTATTGAAGGCTTACATGACATCCTTGAGTGCAAGGGCTGCCTCTCTCAAAACCTCACTTTACAGCTGTGCCAGTTGCATCCTGTTGCATGGTATTGAGGAAACAGCAGTGCCTGTTTGCAGCAACTGAAGACAAGAGGGTAATAATTGGCCACCAGAAAAAAAAAGTTAGGTATCAGTTTGTAAAATCTAGAGATAAGTTAGTGTAGGACTGTTTGTATGGGGATCCTTGAGAAAGTTTATTCAAATTACCTAAATAGATTAATTACTTGGTTTATTTTAGACACAAATTAATCTAAACAGAAACAAGGCTACTAATTCTTAGTGAGAATGTCTATAAAAAGCTTCAGTGCAGTTTAATAAGCCATTTTAAAAGCAAACTGGGCTTGATTTCCATGGTTAGTTCACATTGGCATGGATTAAAACACAAGAGATGTGAAGTTCAGTGGAAATGGGATTTCCTTTTATACTCAATCACTCTCTCAGTTAGAGAGTGTGCACACTATGTAGTTGTCCTAACCCAAAGCAAGGTAGTTCAGTCCTGCAGATATTGCACTGGAAAGACATTTTGAGTATAAATCACAGTATTACACACATGAGAATGAGAAGATTTAGAGTCCAGTTCTACCAAGCAGGTGGAAATAGAAAACCGACTGTTGTAAAATATCATAGCTCCCTCATGACAATCCCAGTCTGTCACAGACAGCCTGGTTCTGCCAATAAAACTGCCAGTGGGTGACAGGAGTTCTGAGCCCTTTCTCTCTTTGAAACACAGTGCAGCAGGTACGTCTCGGTAACATCTGTTGGTGTTTTGATAGGTGAACCCAATACCATATTACGAATCTTGTATTTCTGACTTCTGTGGCTGTGACAGTGTGGGAGACTGTGAGTGCTTTTGTACTTCAGTTGCTGCTTATTCAAGAAGCTGTAGCAGAGCTGGTGTCTGTATTGAGTGGAGAACGCCTGCCATTTGCCGTAAGTGTTGCACTGAACATGCACACAGAAAAGCAGTGCTCCATGTGCTTAGGCACACGGGAGGTGAAGACTGGAATTCTGACACTGCTGTGCATGCGTGACTTAACAAGCTCTCTTTTACAAGATTTAGAAAATAACTCCTGCCTGGTGTCTGAGACTTGGAGTTTTTTTGGTCTTCTGTTCCAGCTGTGTTCTGTGATTATTACAATCCACCTGACAAACACGAGTGGTTCTATAAACCCTGTGGAGCCCCTTGTCTAAAGACCTGCAGGAACCCACAAGGGAAATGTGGGAACTTGATGTACAGTTTAGAAGGTAATTCTTGCTTGACTTTGATGCATTTTATGGGAGTTGAAGTTATTAGGCTGGTTTTAAATATCTGGAGCATCAAGGTTGCTACAAGGTCATTTGCCCCAGAAACCCATTGACCATGTCTTGCCTGGGCTAATTCCTAGTGTGATAGTGCCATTCATGGCATAATTTGCCTGATGCCTTTAAATCTGGAGGGAGATAAAAGGTCATTCAGTCTAAATTTGCAAAGAATAATTAACTGTTGACAAACAGAGATAGTTAAACATTTTGGGAGGGAGAAAGAATGTGGAAAAATAATTAGTAGTATAAAGAACATTCATACTGGGATCACATCCATTTTGGGATCAAATCTACATCTAATAGAGGTATTTCTCTTTTTTTCCTGGATCTATGTAAAGCAGACTAAGAACGTTATGTTTACTTTAACTTTCCAGGCTGTTACCCGGAGTGTGGCCCTGACAAGCCATATTTTGATGAAGAAAGCAGGGAGTGCGTCTCCCTTCCCAACTGCACTTCATGGTAGGTCAGCTGGTGGTGAGAGAGGCAGAACAGGGTTGGAAGGGACCAGCTAGGCAATGTTTGGTTTATGTTCAGAGGCAACGGCAATTATCATTAAATCCTCCAGGAATAGGCTTTATGTACAAGTAGATACTGTTGCAGACATTGTTATTTCACATTGATTTAAGCCAATAAAAGAAGTCTTCTCCTTTTCTCTTTATCTTCAGTGATCCTGAAGAGAAGCTATGTAGTGAAGACTCCAAAGGTAACTTTTCACCACCCTCACCATTCACTGAGGGGTGGTAGGGCTGAAACGACCCAACATCACGTGTTACTGCAGGTGTATTGGTAACAGGACTCCAGCAAGCTAGTTCAGTAGGTGGATGCACAGCAGTACAGATATACTTTGATAAGTAAAATGCAGCCTTGGACCTAAAGAACTGTCTAAAGGATAATCATAGGGAGGAAGGAGAAAGGCACGAAATGCGAGGTTCATCTCAGCCAGGCAAATACCACTTCTCCAGTTTACACTTCCTTGGTAGTCAGTGGAGACAGACAGAAAGTAGGCTGAAGCAGGCCATTCATAACTTTTTATGAGCACTTTTTGAACAGGGCAAATCGTGTAGAGGTGCTATTCCCTGTCCACTAGTTTAATAATAAACCTTATGAGAGACATGTTTGTGTGCCTAAAGGACACACTTGCTTAAGGTATGGTATCAGTTCATTTGCATATCTGGGAGAACCCACATCTCAAAATGCATGGTGACCCACTAGACAACACATCATCAGTTTTCCTGATTTTGTTGCCAGTAATTCCCTTGGGTTCCTGAATGTATATTGTCCAAAACCTGGAGAGCTTCTCATATATTTAAATGAAATTGTTTATCACTGCATGTTCCTCATTAGTGGATGGAAATGGCTGTACAACATGTTCTGAGCCAGTGTTTCATCACTCAGCAAGACCGTAATCCCAGTCACGTTCCCTGCCAAGAGGGAATGCACCTGTGCTCCATGCTGGGTCAGGACAGTGCCAGTTCTGATGCTCTCACCAGTAAATCCTTTATGCAAGCTGACTCCAAGAACCAACAGCAACAGCAAAAATCCAACCCAATTTATATAAACAAGGTAGACTCCCAGTGCAAGTTCTCAAGTAAAGACTAAGAAAGTTTTTCAGCCAGGTAATTCATGTTTGATGATATGAGCTACAGAAGGGTAAATCCAGAGTTTGGTTTTCTTTTCGTTTGTATTTATATTACACGTGTTCCCTGTTACCACGGTGTTTGCTGTTTTGGTGCCTCAGATTGCCTTTGCTGCTACAATGGAAAGACCTACACCTTAAATGAAACTGTATACAGCCAAGTATATGGGACCAACTGCGGTGATGCTGTCTGCGGCCCTAATGGAGAGATCATTAAAACACTTTTCACTTGCAAAACACCCCCCGCACCAGCACAAGGTACTAGATTTATAAGAGGTTTTGTGGTGATTTTATGGAAGTCTGTAGTCTTGGAAAAAGACTCCTACTGCATGTCTAGGATAAGTACAGACCAAGGTGGTTGAAGGTTCAGGAATGAGGGGTCAGAGCTTGTGGGTCTCATGGTGGGGACCAAAAGTGTAATTTTTATAGATTCGTACTATCAATGAAGTAAAGAGAGACTAGAGTCGGCCATTTTTCAGTACAGCTCTTACAGTAACCTTGGGCATACCGCAGTTTACACTCTGGTGTAGTTGGCCTCAGTATTTCATACTTCCAAACGCTGTTTTTCTCCTTCTTAGCACCTCTACCACATTATGGTTCTTCTTGTACTGTTCTCTGCATTGGAATAAGTCAGTCTCCAATGGGTCACTGCAGCAAGAAAGTAAAGCTGCCTGGTGGTTTATTCCCTTCCCAGAAGAGAAGTTGCAGGGTGAAGGGGGTATGAATGAACACAAAATAGGAAGTAAAAAGGAAAAAAGTAAAAGTGGAATTTTGCCACATGA
Source organism: Falco rusticolus (assembly GCF_015220075.1). Lineage (NCBI taxonomy): Eukaryota > Metazoa > Chordata > Aves > Falconiformes > Falconidae > Falco > Falco rusticolus. Next base: position 2,763,882 of record NC_051196.1, on the reverse strand, counting down.
TTATAGCAAAGGCTAAAAATAATGTGTATTATCCTGATAACAAATTATACAAAGGGTACAAGGAAAATTAAAAGTTAGCTTCTCTACCCGAGTGGAAGAGCTAAAGACTTGATGGTCAGTCCGTGTGTTTGATATTTACTAAATGGTTTAACACGTAGACTAAGAAGTATAATGAAGTAATAGCTAGGAAAGGAAGGACTGTTGGAAGCAGAGTGTAGGTAGCATAGTAAAATGACTAAATGATCTGTCTGTATTTAAACCAACAGATTCTTTGCAACAAGGCATTAAAAGGCAAAATGGAGTGCCACTGGAAATCACCTCTCCAGAGTCAGGTGAAGTCCTGCAGAATTAGAAAGTTCAAAGAAACTTTAAATTGGAATGAATAAGTGACAGTAGAAGGGCAGTTTATTGTATTCTATATAGAGGAAAAACTAACTCCAGAAAGAGTGCATGTGTATTATTCTTGTAGCATACAGTGTAATAGAGAAAGTATATATAAGTACAGAGAGGAGGATTTTATTGTGTATGCATACGGAATGTGATGGGGGTAGAAAAGTGATTATTTTTTCCTCTTTTGGGGATTGTAGACAATGTAATAGATGCCATAGGGCCGGAAAGCAGGGGGGCAAAAAAAGCAGAGGATTTGAAAATTAATTGATGTCATTTCCTGCAGAACCACCTACGCAACCTGTAACACCTACACCTCCATTGTTAGTGACCACTCCCTGCTTCTGCAGTGACAATGGACAATTGATACAAATGGGTGAGAAACCAAGCAAATTTTTTTTCTGCACCATTGATGTGGGAAGATGTACTGTTAGATAAAGGTGCTTCAGCAAGTGTTCATTCAGCCTGCTACAGTTAACATTAGCACAAGTTGTTACATCTTTGACCTGTAACTAACACCTTCAGAACTATGACTCTTCCATATCTTATAACTTTGCCCTGGTTAGGATGTCCCTGGGGTAAGGAAGCTTATACAGATGATGACTTCAGTGGACTCCTGCACAAATCCTGAATCCCAAACTGTTGGAACGTAGGTTTGTAATCCACAGTCATATTCCAAAGACAGAGAAGGGGAGATTTGTCATGTCTTAGTAGCTCCTGAACCACCTATCTCCTGGTCTTTGTGCTCAGTCATATATTCAGTATTCTCTCCTCTGCTACTTATTTTCAATTCCTGCTAATGTACTTAAAAGCAGAATTTCAGATTAGCTGCCTGTGGTCCTCCCTCAGCCTTTGCCATTTGAGTGAATTGAGCTCTGGTTCAGTCATTGAATTCAAGGAGTTGCAGACAGTCACACCTGAAGGTGGCCATCAGGCACGCGTAGACCCAGCTGGCTGGATGCAGGTCTGAGTGCGTGGCCGATCTGTGATGCATAGGCCTTGAGTTACCTTGAGTTCCATGCACAGTCCAGTGCTAACAGTTGGATTTTGACCTTGCAGGAGAAAATGTTTCTCTGCCAGTCAATATATCAGGTGACTGTGCTTACTCGGTTTGCAATGCATCATGTCAGATTGAATTAGTTTGGGCAGAGTGTAAAATTGGTCATACTGAAGCCCTCAAGATCTGTGATCCAGACTCCGAAGCCTGTCCACCACCGTCTGCTCCCAGTGCAACAAGTCAAGTTCCTGCTCCCCCAGGGACTCCTGTCAGTGATTGTCTTGGGCTCATTCCTCCCAGAAAGGTGAGAGACTTGAAAGAAGATGTGTTTCTTCAGCTGTAGCATTGCCTGCTGCCAAGAGCTGATGCTCTCCTCTGATGGTGGTAACCACCACTGCAGCTGGACTGTAGGTGTGGCTGAATTAGATGATTTAAAAGTATACCAGAAACCTCCAAATAATTAAGGGAATAAGGTGAAGATCATTCTGTTCACCTGAAATACCTAAATGATTGTATGTGGGCAGAGATACCTAAGCTGAACCAAGGCTAGGAAACCAGATCTGGCAGTGTCCCATCATCAGAAGTGGTCAGGACCTTAACATTGAGTCCTATGCAAAATGTTGTAGAACAGAGGTAGATACCAAGACTCCGTTGATTGCCGTATGTTTCATATTGCCTGGTTTCCAAAGGAAGAGTAGTTAGCCAATAATGCCATGCTAGACTATTAACTGAATGGAGTGTAGTTGCTGTGTGTGATTTTAAAGATCTTGTTATATTACTTTGTTTTGTGTCTCTCCTTTTTCAATCTGTCAACAGTTTAATGAAACGTGGAACTTTGGGAACTGCCAGATTGCCACTTGCCTGGGAGGAGGAAACAATATTAAACTGTCCAGCATGACTTGCCCTCCTCAGCAACTGAAAATCTGTGTCAATGGTTTCCCATTCACAAAACACCATGATAAAACTGGTTGCTGTGAAGTCTTTGAGTGTCAGTGTAAGTACTGTGGCAGGAGAAATCCTGAAATTTATTTAATGTTCAGCTGGGCCTCAAGAAAGATATATCTATGTGGTCAACATCTATATTACGTTTGTATTAATTCAGTAGGATGTAATGGAACAGAAGTCCCATCTAAAACATTGGCTGTTAAGAGCAGATAAGAGTGTCCTTGCTAGGCTGATTTTTCTTCATCAAACTGATTATTTCAGCTTTCACTGAAAAAGAGTAAGAGAGTTAAAACCAGCTTGTACTTACAGGAAGCTCAGAAGCCAAATTTGAAGTCTGTCACTCTTGCCTTCCAGGTATTTGCAGTGGATGGGGAAATGAGCATTATGTGACTTTTGATGGAACATATTTTAATTTTAAAGAAAACTGCACCTATGTCCTTGTGAAGTCAATTCATCCTGACTCTCACAACTTCTGGATTCACATAGACAACTACTACTGTGCTGCCATTGATGGAGCAATTTGTTCAATGTCCCTTCTCATTTTTCACTCCAACTCTGTTGTTATTCTGACACAAGCAATGGAACATGGAAAAGAAACAAACTTGGTAAAGTATTGTGTTGAAATTAATTCTTAATATTATTTTGCTGTAGTTATATTACTGTACTGCCAAATGTCCTGTCACTACAAAAGATGAAGCGTGTAGAAAATGGAATGAGTAGGAAATGCAATTACATTGTTTTTTCTCTCTTTTTTCCTTTGTGTCAACAAAAATGTGTGTATTATAAAAACTTGGGAAATGATTGCATAATTGAAAGTTGTGCCTTTCTTACTGACATAAGTGTTCAAACATAAATTACAATATCTTAAAAATGAATCATAGACAACCGCTTAAATGATTGCCTGAGGTATGAATTTGTGCTGCTCTGCATTCCACTTGCACAAACCATATACCTTACTCAACAGAAGGATGTCCATAGAGACCTTTTGTTTCTTTTCTTTTTAGATTTTGTTTAATGATAAAAAAGTTGTTCCAGACATTTCCAGGAATGGTATCAGGATAACCAGTTCTGGCCTTTACATCATAGTTGAAATACCTGAATTAGAAGCTTATGTCTCCTACAGTCGACTTGCATTTTACATAAAACTCCCTTTTGGAAAGTTCTATAATAATACCATGGGACTGTGTGGTGAGTGTCCTCATCTGCTGACAGTAATGAGTGCCATAAATTTTCCTCCTTCTTTCTCTTGTCCCCTTGTAAACATCTCTAAATGCTTGCAACTCCACTGATTTGTATTTTTAACAAGTTTTAATAAATTTATCTGTTTGGTGGACTGACTGTCAGGAGATGCAGTTTTAAGACACTTCCTTTCACTCTGTTCAGAGTCTGATGGAGATAGGCTCTTTCCAAGCCCTTCATCTTGATCTTACCTACTCGATATGGGAATGTATGAAATCTGGAGAGTCCTGAGCTCGACAGAGCCACCTCAGTTGCTTTAGCCATCAGGACAAATGCATCAACTCTGCATCAACAGAGCATCGGCTCTGGTTTTCATAACTAGCAAACTATTTCTTCTAGCCTTCCCTTCCTACAAACAGTTCTTGTGAACTCACCCGGGACCCCACATGTTGTTACCTCCCCACAAGGAGGAGAACTTCTTTACAGGTTTTCTCTAAAAGCAGCTTCATCAGCATTAACTGTTCATGAACTGTCACTTGGCTTTTATATTGCTACCAGGTACCTGTACCAACCAGAAGTCTGATGATGCTGTGAAGAGAAATGGTGAGGTTATTGAGTCCTTCAAAGAGATGGCATTAGGTTGGAAAGTCCCAGATCCTACCAACAGATACTGCAATCCAGGTGTCTCAGAACCAGTTGAGATCGAATATCATCAGCACTGTGAGCCTTCCAATCTGTGTAAAATCATTTGGTAAGACAACTCCCAAAAGTGCCAGAAAAATAAGTCCACAAGATAATTTTGTGCTTCACTACATGCCTTGGGTGAACTGATTATAAGACGTAATGAAAATATGAAGTCTAGCATACCTTGAAAAACTGAACAATGAACTGATGTGTGAATGTTTCTGAGTATGGCAGATATTTTTCAGCTGCATCATCAAAATCAGTCCTTCCTTAATAGTGTCTGCTGCTTGGCACTCCCTCCGTCTGTCAGTTCTGGAGAAGCCAACCAGGAACTAGCTATAATTCAGTATCTGAAAGCTCTGGATGAAAAGGAACACAGTCAGAATATAGTAAACAAATGTGTGTGTCTTTTTTTAAAAAAATGATTTTGTGGTTCAAAACAGGATTGTCAAACGTGCTGACTGTCAGCATATAGAATTATAGCTGTGAGCTGTGCGGGAGACTTTTCTCTGCAGGTACTAGCCCAACATAAAATTGCTTCCTTTCAAAACATTCTAAAGAATGGGAGATAAAGCTCATTTTTAATTAAGGTGTGTGGGCGTACTGCCTATCAGAGCAATTTGTGGTTGTATCTTTACCTTGAGGCTTTCTCTGTGGGGATGGGTTTAGTTCTGAGTTGAATTTTTCCATGGGAGTAGCCCAAGGATGTGAAATGCCATGTCTTCTCCTTCCTTTGCAAAGGAACCTGACCGAGTGCCACAGCGTGGTCGCCCCCCAGCCCTACTATGAGGCATGTGTGGCGAGTGGGTGCTCAGGACAGCACCCCAGCACCCAGTGCCAGAGCATGCAGACCTACGCAGCCTTGTGCGGGCTCCACGGGGTCTGCGTGGACTGGAGGCGGCGGACGAACGGGCAGTGCGGTAAGCCTGGCAAAGACCTGCTGGCTGTGTAGCAGCTCAGGTCTGTTATTTCCTCACCTACATGTCTGTTTGCGTTCCTTTACATCAACCGGCTTCAATCATTCTTGAGCTGCTCTGGACTGGAGGAAAAGCAGGAACAAATCAGAGGTTGCTCCAGTCCGGAACTGGTTTAAAACAAGTGGGGAACTTGCCCATAGGCTTGTGAGCAGCATAGCTGAGCCCTGTGTGTTACCTGGAGCTTCATCACTAGATGGCAACACACGGCTTCTCTGTGGGCTTTGCCCTGCTCAGGGGACCCAGGGCTTCAGGGGGAAGCACTACGAGTACTGTCACAGGCACCTTGCTGAACCCACTGATCCCCCCTTGCTGAAGCTGCAGGACCCCCTGGCTGGCCGGAGCCTGGGCTGTGAGCACCCGTAGGCAGGCTGCCTTGGCGCGTGCCGTGTGTCTGCTGTGCATGGAAGGGTATGCAGGGGTCTGGGCTTTCTAACCTGTGTTATAATGCTCCACAGAGGCCAGCTGTGCTCAGGATGAGGTATACAAGCCATGCGGGGAAGCTAAAAGAAGTACTTGCTTCAGCAGGTGAGTCATTTCCTAAGATACTTTTCAAGTCCATAACTTGAAAATTGCCGAGGAAGGCTGCAAGTTTACATTCCCCTGGGATTTAGGTGTCTGATGCCCTGGAGTGTATTTCTGCCCCTGATTTTTGTTTCTGTTCATATTCTAATTGTGCAGAGAAGCCGTTATGGACACCCTCCCCTCCCAAAATCACACACCAGTGTTCGTTGAGGGATGCTACTGTCCTGATGGAAAAACTCGGCTGAATGATAATGATGGCATTTGTGTTTCTGTCTGTGGTAAGAAATGTAAATGGTGAGATTGGAAGGGGGGATAAGAGCCTGACTAGCAGTGTGCATTAAAGGGGATGTTCTGGGTACAAAAGAAGTGGGAGAGACCTTGATACTCATCCTTTCTAGTGAGGCTGGAAACGTTTCAGACTGGCAGTTTCTGCCTGCTATTATGCAGAAAGTGCAACTTTCAAAAGAACAGAGAGGAGGTTCTTTAAGATGTTTTTGGGTATAGAATCTGGGACTTTGCACTCTGGATGTCTCTATCTCTTTGTGGCTGTTCCTCAGATTTCAAGACCTTCCCTCTATTCCTGTCTTCCTCCTTCTGTTGTTTTTCCCAGTTCAGTTAGCATTAAAGGAATCTGTAATTCATTTTATAGGTTGCACTGCACAAGATGGGTCGGTGAAACAGGTAAGAAAAAAGAAAATACTGTCTTTATGCTGTAGCTGGGGGCTGTGACCTGTAAAAATGACTGCATGAATTTCTTCTTTTAATAAAAAGTTTAAATACCAGTGAACTGCAATGTGGCAAAGAAACCAGCAGATTTTATGAGCTCTAGATCTTTATTAATCGCTTGAGGTACAGAAGCAGAAATAGCTGTTTTGGGGAATCACTGTTCCCTGGTAGAACTACCAGGCTTCCCTTCTGGAAATATGTAAGCCTGCCAAGGAAAGTGGCAGATAACAGCATTTTTTCTTACTTTTTCTTTCTTCTCCTTCTGTGATTTGAACTATGATTTTCCTACACAGACAATGAGGGCAACCCACCCCTATGCTGTCTTGCAGCAGGCATTCATTAACATAATGCTTCTAGGTTTTGCTTTCTGAACTACTATCCCTATTGTTTTCACAGCCTAGAGAGGCTTGGGAACATGACTGTCAATACTGTGCTTGCGATGAAGTCACTTTGAATATCTCTTGCTTCCCCCGGCCTTGTGCTAAATCTCCACCTATTAACTGCACTAAAGAGGGCTTTGTACGCAAAATAAAACCACGTCTGGATGACCCATGCTGCACAGAGACAGTCTGTGGTGAGTAGATAATTTAGGTGTCATAATGTGGCAGCATTTGCCTTTAGGAGCAATCCTCAAGTGAGACCTGGTACCCCACAAGTACCAGATTCAGATAAACACACTGGAGTGGTCATATCTTCCACCTACATGCCAGGAGCTTTTGCAATTAAAGGAGACCTCTTCTGGTCCAGATTGCATTCTAAACTAGTGCCATGACCTGCCACATATGTACGTGGGAAAATCCCCCATGGATCAGATCATTGGGACTACCAAGTGCTACACAGGATCCTCTGGCTCTTGTCCGTCTGAGATGAGAGGGTGATCCTTGCACAGAGATCCATCCAGTAAGGGAGGATGTGCCCACCTTCCAGGCTCCCCAGGGCCTCCTGTGGAGGTTCTTGACATATATTTGCCCTCATCTTTCCATTTGCATCCTCCCAGTCCCAAATGCCCATCACAGCACAGGACCTCCTCATCCTCACAGGAGCAGGTGCTCCTAAGCCTGGCCATCCCCAGCGCCTGTAGGAAGATTCAGGACAGGGGATCCTGGCAATGGTTGTGGGATGGTTTTCTGTTCCTCATCCCTTTATGCTGCCAGGCAAAGGTCCATTAGGCTCCTTGGATGCTTTGAGGGAGCACTGGGCACTGTCAGGGTGCTTTGCCTTGCATGTCCCGACTCCATGTCTTTGGCTCTCATCCACTGCCTCTTCATTTCTTTCACTCTCTGACTCATTTACCTTTACCCCAACTTGTTTCTCTGTCAGTTCTCTAAGTTGAGGGTGTTCAGTTATTTTAGTGCTGACATCCAGTGAGGGAAGAGAAGCAGGATTAAAGGCTGCAAGGAGAAGTCCAGGGAAGAGCTTTATAGTAAAGCAAGGTTAGAGATACTTCACCTGAACACATCCCAAACTCCAAAAATGTGTGGTTCAAGAATCATCTATTTATACCCAATTTCTTGGATGTTCAAGCTTTCTCTGCAAGTAATGCTGCTTGATGAGATGCTTTGGCTTACTTTATCTCTGTTGTCTATTACAGAATGCGATATAAAAACCTGCATTATCAACAAAACAACATGTGACTTAGGCTTCCAACCAGTGGTTTCTATATCTGAGGATGGTTGTTGTCCTATCTTCTCCTGTAGTAAGTACCACGTTTCCTTAAGTTGTTTTATTTATTTATTGAACTATTTCATTTTTTATAAATGAGTCAAAATCATAAGCAGTAGCCTCTCCCCTTCCCTCTCAGCCTTTACAATTGGTGCTCTTTTTTCATCTGTTTTGGAGGGAGAGTAACTGGTGCAGGTTCTCTGTAGCTAGTATTCAGTGAGTGCAAGTTATTGATCAGATACTGAATGCTCGTTACATTGAACCCACCCAGAAGCTCTGCTGCGAAATTATATTTCCAGATTCACATACTTGACCCAGCTTCCCATTGGCTCTGTTACCAGCAAGGTGGTTAACAATAAAGGAAAGCTCAACTAATTTGAAGTATGGGTAAAAAACATGAGGTAAATAGATTTTTCCATATGGAAAATACCAGGATGTAGAATTACCCCTCACTTTGTGCATAACATCTGAGCAAATGTTACATATGGGCTTCTGAATAACAAGTAGCACCACCTACTAGTTACTTTTTTCCGTGGTTTTGTGCGGGCTATGAAGGCTAGTGAAAAACCTCAGTTCTACTTCGTCTCCTCTAAATCACTCACAATTCAGAGATCAGTACAGTAACTGTTTACATCATTCCTAGCACATCCTTTTCATTTAATTTTTTCTTACAGTACCAAAAGGTGTATGTGTTTCTGAAGGAGTTGAATTTAAGGTAGGTCTTCTTCCAGACACTTCTTTCCAAAGATTAATGCCACCTGACTCAGAATTTTCTGAAGTCGTTATTGTCAACACTTACATAAAAAGCAGGATTAGAATAGCCCATAACTTTTCCCTGCCAGTGGTCTTATGTACTATTGGAAATGTTACTGAATAGGTAAAGCTAGAGACCATTAGCTTGCTTACTAAATGAGATCTTACCTTGTTTTAGAGTCAAGAAATCAGAACTGTAATTGAATACAAATTTTAAATCTCATTGAATGTTGTAAGATTAATTACTGGGTAAAACGAAACAAAAGTTGATGCATAGAATTTTTGAGATAACTCATTTAACGTGATTGATGCACTTGGGAGTGTCAGTCTGGTGTTCATGTTGTGATACTGACAGTGTGAGGTTCTAGAGATGCAGAGATATTAATTTCAGGAAGTTCTTCTAAAAATAAACCCCAATCTTAAGCATTCATTTTTTCATTAGCACAAGGCTCGGGCATGTATATTTATTCTAGAACCCACTGAATTCTTGCCATTCTTATCTCCTGTCTCCTCTGTATTTCCAGCCTGGGGCAATGGTGCCTAAAAGCTCTTGCGAGAACTGTGTGTGTACAGATGAGCAGGATGTTGTGACACGGACCAACCGCATCCAGTGTGTTCCAGTGAAATGCCAAACCACCTGCCAGCAGGTCAGCGCTCAACTCCCCCAACCACAAACAACGGTTGTTGAGGGGATGTGCTGCAAAACTGGGCTAGTATAACTGCTTCCTCACTGAAAGATAGCAGGATATAATCTCCTCCTAGATTTTTTGTAAAGTCTTTTTAGGGTGCTGGTTATTTTTGCTTTAGCAAATTTAAGAAAACACCCTTGGAAAGATGTCCTGAGGGAGAAAAATTGCAACCCTTTAAAGAGAAGTCTGACTGCTGAGAGATGACATTTGTGGTGTTCTGTTTGGTGTTGCCCATTGTCAGCTCAAAAATGAAGGTAGTAAACAAACTGCACAGTGGTTTACACGTTTCTAGACAATTATCAGTAGTTGGCAGCTGAGAGTGTGCACACAATTGTTCAGTCTATTGTTGAATGTAAGTAAAAAGTAGTTTCTTTCCCATTCTTGCCCAGATAGGGTCAGACCCATCATTAATCCTAAAAATGGATAAAACCATTATCCTTTATCCTGAAGCTACCAACACCCACTGAGAGACCAATGGGAACCTAAAACGCAGCAGGGGAAATAACTGATGCATGGTCTTCACATGTCTGACAGCAGCAATTCTTGTGGGTAATCATATCAGACCAAGCACTGGTGGTAGATTGTGCAAGTAATCATATGCTGAATTAACTTACTTGGCCTGACCTGTGTGTTAGCCCAAAGAAGAATAACCAATGACAGGGTCTTCGTGGTAACTGAAGTGTGCAGAAGTCACTATTCAATCAGGGAAAGAAATTGTCAGCTGTGATTGTCAGGCTTAAAGTGGTTCCACCAGGTTTCTAAGGACAACAAATTAAACCAGAAGGTGGGCTCACTTCCTCTGCCATCTCCACCGTGGCTTTGATCCAAGGGTGCTTCATGAACAAGACATCAGGTAACGTGGCTAAACAGAAACTTTATTCCCACAGGGTTTCCGCTATGTAGAAGAGAAGGGTCAGTGCTGCAGCCGGTGCCAGCAAGTGGCATGTGTGGCAAATTTTCCATTTGGCAATGTGACCATTGAGGTAAGTACTCACTTGCTCTGCACACAAGGCTGAATTACCAAAGAGACCTCAGCACTTTTTGATGCAGTGTCATACATTTTGTAGCTGGGAAGACCTCCAGGAGATTTAAAAATGCCTGTATTTCCAAAGTAAATGTGGATGTATATACATGTAGATGTTTCTACAACTGCTCTCTGCTGTATGTGTCTCACAGGCCCCACTGTGTTGAAAATTATGCATCTCTGGCAGGAATGGAAATCATGTTACCACCCCTCCTCCTGACATGCAACAGAGAGAAAGAATTTGGAGGGGATGGTGGCGTTGTGTAATACTGCTCTTGCAGAGATATGTGAGCTGGCTTCACATCATATGGCTCTATCTGGAAACAGTGTCATTATCTTGCCCTGGAGATACAGGACTACATAGTGTGAGCGAGCTGATACAGCTGTACTACCAGTAGTTCTGAATTTGCTGAGGCAGAAATCAAAAGTGGCATAGCTGCTGTAGTGTAGTGTGACTCGGTAACACACCCAGGTAATACATCATGTCTTGTGAGCGTAGCATTGTACAGACGTGGGCTGAGCCTCAGGCTAGCTCTGTGGTTTTATTAAGCCTGCTCCTTCTGTGAACGGTTAATGACAGTGTCTCAGCCAGTAACTATTGTCTTACATGCTATTGCTTCTCGGGAGCTCTTGTGTTCTGCATCTTTTCTGCAATCCTTTTCTTTAATCCTTTTATTCCGTGCTAATTTATCTTGCAAGCTAGCTTCTGCTGTGCCAATATACAATTTTTATGTTTCCATAAGGAGGCTTTGCATTTATCTATTAACTTCTGTTTGAAGATTTCTCCTCTTTAACACTTTTTGCTTTTCTTCTATCTATTAAAAAAGAAAACTATTGAAATCATGTAGAAGAATTGTTTTTCTTTTGTGTATATTTTGTTCCATATACATTAACACACCTACCTTATGGAATTTCTATGATCATTCTGCCACCAGCTCTTGACTTTTTCCATGTAGGTGGCCACAGAAGGGATTTTGCATAGGCTGGTAGTGGGTCAGCTTGGAACATAATTTGCAGATGTGAGTTCCAGATATCTCAGCACTTTCAGAGTGATTTGAACAACCTAGTCCCTCTGCCAGTTCATTGACTGTACCACTGTTGTGTTATTCTGTTGTTATTGCTATACTATATTGGGCTGTTTGGGTTTTTTTTTCCCTGTTTTTATTCAGGTTGGAAAGAGTTATAAAGCTCCATATGATAACTGCACTCAGTACACATGCACTGAATCAGCAGGCCAGTTTTCTTTGACCAGTAGAGTGAAGGTCTGCCTACCATTTGAAGAATCAAACTGTGTCCCAGTAAGTATTTAAATCACAAAAAAAGACGTCTAGAATGAGCCCTGCTGCTGGTCTGGGAGTTTTATTTACTGTTTTGAATGAGCCATTTCAGTATTTCTTGATCTTTCTGACTTCATCATCATTGTTTGAAGGAAACATACTTTTTCAGCCCTGAATAGAGTGTCCCATGGAAGTAAAACAGAACCATTTGCAAACAACCCACACATTTTACTTGTGGGATAAGAACTAGAACTCAAAACAGTATTGGGGCAATAACAAGGTGGGATTTCTCATCACCTGAGAAACACCAGTGTTATGAAATGCATTGGAGCAAATGGGAACCGATGAACGCAGTGTCTTCTGGTATGTGGTGCATCAGTAAGGGAAGTGATGGGACATGGATGAGCAAAGGGTATCATTCATGCCCTGGCTTTTGAAAGGTTGCGGGGCTTCGCGGCAGTTTGAAAACCAAAGCAGGGACAAAGACAGCCATTGACTTGAATTAGCTTTGGGACAGGTTCTTCACAGGTCAGGCTGTTCAATTCAAGGAGCAGCTGTCATTCTCTGGGGCTGGGGGCTTTGTGCTGGCTTCAATAGGACCTACATAAGGTCAGGCATGTGTTACAAGACATCTTATCTGGCTTGTGAGAGGATATATATTTTTCAGAAAGTTCACTCTCTTCCTTGCTAGGTTTTTTTTGTTGGTTTTTTTTTGGTTTGGTTTTTTTTTGTTTTTTTTGGTTTTAAGCAGTTTGATGTATATTCGGTACACAGATCAGTCTGATGAATCTGAGTTGGTTAGAGATGAGGGAATATACTTGAACTGTCATCATTGCTACTACCTGCTTAGCAATACGTGCATCTGAACGTTCTGCTTATGTTTGCTTTCAATACAGGGGACAGTTGATGTGACTCCAGATGGCTGTTGTAAGACATGTGAGTGCATTAAGTCACTGCTTCCCTATTCCAATACTGTTAGGTTCTCCACTGCTTGTAGTCCTGTTTCTGCATGCACTGAGAGTCTGCAGTTTCCACAGACTGGAAGGCTGTTCTTACAGCTGCAGAGTTGTTTTGTACCTTACAGCTGAAGCTAAAATCCACTCACAGCTAAAAATCTGCCTCATTCTTCCAATGGGAACACTAAAATTCTTCAATTTCCTTTCTTGTGTTTTTAAATAACTGAAATACTGTTAGTTTGAACTATACTCTCAAGCAGAAAATTTGTAGAAAATATGCGCTGTATTGTTTCTTCTGGAAATTGCATAGAAAAAGGGGTGTCTTTTCTCTAGCATCCACCCAGAAATCATCGGTTGTTACAGAATCACAAATGTCATTTATAGCCATTTTTAAAGAACTAAACCCTTCATGTTTCCTTTAGGTCTTGGTTCAATAATATCTTTACATGAACTTGTACCTAAGCATTTAAGCTAATCCTCAACTAGAAAAGTACCTTGACCAGCTGGAAATTGCTTTGCTGGATTAGTGCCTCTTTGCACTCTCATTTGTTTTTTTGATTATGCATTTTTAGTAGGATGATCTGCCCTTGGTTTCCTAGCAGATGTCTTTCAAAACATTTACTCCCCAGTCTGATGAAGTCTAACAGAAGTGTTCTCCTTACACAGGCATCGACCTGCCACATAAATGCAAGCGCAATGTGAAAGAGCAGTATTTCGTCCACAGCAACTGTAAGTCAGCTGCTCCGGTCCCAGTGCCCTTTTGTGAAGGAACATGCAGTACCTATTCCATGTAAGTAGGAAACCTTTCTCTGTCCTCCCCCATGTCTGGTCGTCCTGGGTTCTTGTCTGTGGGCTGCAGCTGTTTGTCCCCTTCCTGCTGTTTAAAAGGACCCAATCGGGAAACCAGGCGTGCAAAACACCAGTCATCAGGAATGTCTTTAGTGCCTTATCTTAGTCAGGAAAATAGGTCTCTTTGAAAAGACATCAGCTACATTTATTAACTACCTGTTCTTAAACATATCCTTATGTGGTTTTTTAACAGCTCTGGTGTTTAGTGGTGTTTTTTCCTGCTCTTTGATCTCTGCATGAATTGTTCCTTTCTGTCTTGCCAGAATGGGCCTAATCCAAAATCCACTGAAGTTACTGGGATTTTCCCCATTCGTGTCAGAAGATCTGGCCCTGCATGGCTAGTAGCGTCCCAGGGAAAGACTGTTAGGAATAAGCATAAAAAATAGATAGGAAATTTTGCCTCTCTGCTTCTTAGAAGTACCTCCATTTGGAGCAGCAAAAATGGATCAATTTGGGAAGACAACAGGCAGCAGACTAATGTGCAAATCTCATTTCTATAGGTATTCCTTTGAGGCCAGAGAAATCGAACACAAATGCATTTGCTGCCATGAAAAAAAGAGTCATGCAGTGAAGGTGGAACTGGTTTGCTCTGAGCGTAAGACAGTCCAATTCACGTATGTGCATATAGATGAATGTGGATGTGTGGAAACAAAATGCCCAAAGAGGAGAACATGAGCATAAACTAAAGGAAACATTTCAGGTCCCATTTAATGCTTCCTTAGCAAGTGAGTAGTTTAGAAAACAGCTGTGAGTAACCTTCAAATGACCGTACTTCTCCCTTGTGCTTTTTCCTTCTGGTATTATATGCAGTTATGGAAATTAGCTAAAGATTTTACTCTAAATGTTTGTAGAATAAACTGCATTTCAAAGAGGACTTGCTCTCCTGTTTCAGTGATGCTGCTAATGGGGGTAAGATGGCTAATGTCTTTAATCCCAAGGTGGTGTATAAACCAAGGTTATTACAAGACACTCTGGAGACAGCTGATGCCTTTCAAAAGCCCTGCCTGAAGAAAGTGCACGTTGTAAACCATAACCACACGCATAACTTCATTTCCCTTAGAAGGAAAACAGCAATCACTTCCACAGCTGTGGTTCAGTCAGAGAGGCAGGACTCAGCCCAGGGGCACATTTGCGTTGTTATCCCCAGTGGTCCTGAACCTACTTTGGCTGTTACTCTGGGGCACCGGAGGGAAGCAAGGTGCTTTTTTCCTTTTGCACAGTGAGCACTACATCAGGAGTGTAAAAACATGTTTTACATATACACTATAAAATTACTATATTTCTACTCTTACAGTGAGTCCTTATCTCACTGGTGGTTTTTATTGTTTGCCAGCATCAAACAGGTAAGAGGCTGATGTTCAGTCTTACTGCTGGTTACTTGACTATGATTTTGTTACAGACAACTGACTCCCACCTTGCATACCCAGTAGTACTGGTGACAGTATCTTATGCGGACAGGGATCAAATTGGTCCAACAATACTTTCAGAGTATGCAAGGAGGGCAGATGCTTCTACTACTTGAGCAGTTTGGTCTTTGTGACTTGAAAGAGAACTGAGGACTGTGACTTTCTCAGAGTGCAATGTCCTACAGCCTGCTGTGTGAGGGCTTTTGGGAACTGTTTTGAAGGGAATGCTTTTGAACAGACCAAGTAGGTATGAAGTGCATTAACCTTTAGCTTTCCATTTTAAAATGCTGCAGCTGTTGAGCCCTAAGTAATCTTTAATTCTTTTTTATAATAAATCATTTCAGCTGATTTCAGGTTACTTTCATGTGTCCTGTTTCATTATGATGTTACTGATCTTAAAATTGAGGGAATCCTTGACTTTGAATAGGCATAGGAGTTGAATGGTACGTGTTTTTCTCCACTTTCACCTGAGTCCCACACTTATTGGGTCACCACTGTGATGCAATAGTACAGCCCACGTTACGCCTCTGCAGGATTTGGCTCAGATTGTTTTAACTAACCCACTCTCCAGCCCCTTTCTGGAATGATTTGTTGCAGCCTATGACCTGGTGTAAGAGCCCTTGGGAAGTTAGCAGTTTCTCAGCACTGAGTATTTTGAGAGCCAGGGTAGCCAGCTCAGACAGCTGAAGTCAAAGGAGTTGAATTTCATCTTGTTTTGTTTCCTTAAAAAAAAATACAAGAAAGGTTGGCTTTACCCAATATGCGAATAGGCACATTGTAGGTATCTTTGGGAAACATGGACAACAAAATCCAACAAGGTGTTTGTGCTGAAGTAATGAATTATAGAATCATAGAATTATAGAATATCTCAAGCTGGAAGGGACCCATAAGGATCATCAAATTGGCACTAACTCTCTCATTCCCAGCCTCTGCACTAGTCAGTGGACCAGTTTGCTTGATTATAAATGATAGGAACCTTCAAACAATCCAGTTAAATGTCAGTGCAATGCAACTCCCTTGCAAGGCATGTGTTGCAATTGCTTGAGAGTGAGTCTCATGTATAAATTTCACATTTGCCCAGAAAACTGTTCTTACTGATACAAATCAAATGCATGCGTGCTTTTAGAGTGCAAAGAACAGCAGCAAAAAAGGACATTCCTTTCTTTCCTCCTTGCCTTTCCCCGAGGGGGAAAAAAATAATTCTTGAGTGCTTTTGTCATCAGAAGAGTAAACACACTCTGTAAGTAGTCAGATAGACACTCATGTAAACTCTGTAAATCAATCATTCTCAGCAGGATGGCTTTGCAAGAACACGATCAGAAACCTTTCCCATCTCTGCATTATCTTCAGGTGGGAGAAGGGCATAAAACACAATCTAATCTTACCGTGTACTTAGATTTCTGTTTTTCTGTGTGTTTTGGTGATGATGAGACTTTCTACAGACCCTGAGAATGGCACTGATTTAAAGGTATACTTTCCTCTTCATTTTTGGCATGCATTTTGCTTTTCAGGCAAGTGAAATGCTGGAACCAAAGGCATCTCCAGAGTTCTATTGAACAGGGGATCAAATGCACCTTCTCCATTCCCAGTTACACCTGGCACTTCATTTACTCACTCAGTCCAGCATATAACTGGCCTGTGCAATACTATTTACAGCTCCAATGGCCAGGTATTCCCTGTTCACAGGGGCAGTCCTATTTAGCTGATATGCAGCCAGCAAGGTAAAGCCTCTTTAACGAAAACTCTCAGATTCCTCAGGTCTGAGACAGTCAATGGGTCAAACATCTCCCCCTCAACCACGCATTCATAGATGCACAGAAACAAAAATTAGCCTGAAAACTACTCAGTTTTGGGAAAGCGTTACACTGGAAGCAGAGAGATACAATGACCCTCTGCACACAGCAGCATCGCCACTTGCACAGAGCAACTGGACTGCAGCTAAAGTCTACGTGGCCTTCTTTAGGCCGTTGTTAACAAGCTCCCCACCAAACCGGCAAAGTTAAACACAGGCGACTCTTCCAGGAAAAGCTTCCTTGTAAACGCTTGACTTGACCACAATCCTGCTGCTGCTGCAGTGTGGCTACTTCTCACGTGTGCACAGCCCTCATCTGTAGCCTCAGGCCATCTCTTCCAGTTAGTGACTAGTCTCTGCAAGTCAAACATTTCCCTGGTGTAACTCAAGAAAAATCAGTGGCATTGCTCCAAGTACTGTTTCTTCCTCTTGCGTGAATTCTTTACACCAGCATCCACTTCAATGGGGTAACCCCAGGAGAACCAGTGTTCAGCTGAGCCAGTTGGGCCAGGGCTCAGCTGGTTTCAGCCTGCAGCCATTCTTTCCTTATCATGTGAGGATGGTACTCCCACTCACTGAACAGTGCTGAGGCAACACACCAGGAAGTACTGTCCCATATTGCTAGAATAAATATTTGCTGGAGATACTGCATTGTGTCAGCTGAACAAGTCCTAAGACACTTTATCATGTCGTTGGTGTGCTCTGAGTCTGGGTTGCCCCTATGAGATAAACTCTGACTTGCCTATTGGTTTGTGGCTTGGAAAGGTCAGTGCCCAATACTTATTTAGTTTGGCTAAATTTTTGGTTTGGCTTTTGCTACCAATTATTGGTAAGGAGGAAAAAAAAATTAAAGGGTACTCTGGATTTCATTTGGGGAGAGGCACTGTTCTTTTACATACTTTTCCACTGAGTGGATCCCCTGGTTGTGGAATTGGACCTCTGGTGTTATCTATGGGGTGCTGTATCGATATCAATCTATTCTGTTATCTAGAATCTCAAGCTGAAAACAAAGACTGAACTGTAAATGCCCTCTAATACAGAACTGATTGTTTAGAAGAATGCTGCACCTATTTTGTTTAAGCATACCAGCTTAACAATTAGAAAGTTGCAATGTAAACATGAAAAAATTTGCCTAAATATCGCTCAGGAAAGTTATCTGAGAGTAATGAACCAGAAAAAAAAAATATTGTCAAATTCAGTGGATGGTCTTTCAGGTAAGGGGCAGAACAACCACTGGGTGGTCTGAGAGCTGTACCTGATTTACACAGATTCGTGTGCTCAGATGCATTTTTTTGGCCTTGTTTATATTTCCTTTCTGATCTAAGATAAGGATGAAGGTAGGTCTTTGTTTCTTTCATGTGATCTTGACATTTAAGTTTGTAAAGACTATATATGCAGAAGTATATAACATGCTATTTGCAAACCTGAAGTGGCTCCCTCACTTTTGTCAGGCATCCCAAACATTTTTTAGGAGAAAGAACTGTGACAGTTTTCCAAAGACACCAAGACAAAGGTATCAGTTGTGAAAATCTTTCTGGTTTCTACACTTCAAAGGATCTGTTTATTCGGTATCTGTAGGGCAACAATGGAGTCTCAGTTTAAGTTGTACAAGGCCATTCTCACATCCATTTAATTCTCTGACAACCACAATCCCTCTCGGGAAAGCAACCCCATCAGCAGTGTGCCCTGGCAATTGGCTTTGTGTCCGAAATATGCCAGGGTTTGATCAGGAAGCTACAGGAGGTTGTAATTTCTTACGCACTTTTCTCTAGGTGTGAAGACCCAGTTTTTGCCACTAGTCTTGAGGACATTTAATTGATACTTGCTGTTTATGCTGTTTAATTTGATGGTTTTCTTAATTCAAAGGGGATCTGTCCAGTGGCTTCCTGTAACTGCCGGTTGATGCCTCTGTTGATAGATCTCCTTGTTTCACTCGAGCTTGCTTTCTGTGGAAGCCTGTTTCTAAAATATCCTCCTTGTTGGAAAGAAAATTATTTAACTACTGATCCTCCAGAAGATCCAGTCCAGTGAGGTCTCCCACTGATATGAGTGAAGAAACCAAGGAGGACTGGGTGGGTAGGCTCTGGTTCATCCCAGCTACCTCAAAAAAAAAGTATATATACATGAGGACTTAAGACACTGTTATCTTTTTGCATAGTTATTGAAAATTGCTATGCATCTTACCTTCTGCAAGGTGCCCCTATGTACTGCCTTCTGCAAATGCCCTCCACCTCTCCCTCTTTTGACTTCCTAGGCAGTCTAAGGTAAGTACAGCCCTATCTCATCTAAATCCTTTAAAACAATTGAAGAAGTTGATCCCAAATCCCAGTTTTATATATTTGTAACAGGAAGCACCAGATACTTACTGCAAATTCTGCCAAGCCTATGTCCTGCATGGAACATCTCAACCATCCTCAGGACTTACAGTGACTCTTTCACCCTGATTTCTAATAAGAATGGTGCTGAGAACAGTTTCATTGTTTTGGATACATTCTTTGCTGAGGGCTTCATCTCACTTGCCGTTAATATTTGTAGTGGTCTCGTGAATTTTCCCCTTATTCTCTTTTGGTTTTTTAAATGTAGTCCTTAGTAACTGATCTTGTTCTCAACCCTGGCACAGAGCGAGTCATATCTTTACCTATACCACTGTCCCTTAGCACGACTTGAGCAAATCAAAGGCAGCTTAATATTGGGCTAACTCAGCAGGCAGGGAGTTTGCTGCCATTTCTTTGTGGGTTTTATGTAAGTTATATTCAGCTTGAATTACTGAATGTCGATGAAGAACTGCATAAACCCTTTTGTGTTTCAGCTCTGAAACGTTTTTTTCCATGTTACCACCTCTCCCTACACTGCTATTCAAATATAGTCACGAGGGAAGTCCATTGCCACTCCTTTACAGCATCTTGCCTTCACTTCTTTATATATCCAGACATTTTTCTATATTGACTGATCCATTCACTGTCATGCCATAAAATCCTGGCTTAAAACCAGAGTTTAATCTGACCCTCAGTGAGCATTGTTCTATAAACAAAAGGCTACCAAAGTGCAATGTAACCATACCAGCTGCTACTTTATGGCCTGGAATTAGCTTCTCCCCCAGGGCTATTTGTCTCAAGGACCGGAGCAGATACTTTTATATCCTCAAACACCCCAACCTCCTTCTAGCCTGCCCACTTACCCTTTCTGTTTGCTCTTGATGATGTTCTCTGGGTTTTTCAGATGCAGTCATTTCAGGTTAGGCATGGAAAAGATTTCCTAGGTATGCGATGTATGCTATAAATCCATCTTTCTTTACTGTTACCCTAGGAAAATTTTCAGGAACTGCTACAATTCATCACACCCTTCCTAAATAACTAGTTGGGGAAATCTTTCAAAGAATTTTTATAGCCTGCAATGCTTATTCTGTACGGTGAAGTGCCTGTCCGAGGGCTGTTTACTGAGAACCTAAATAGCCCCTGTGGTACCAGTGTGGGTGCTTGTTGTTTTCCACCACCACATAAATTGGACTGGACACCTTCCTGAAGACGCCTGTGCCTTTCCAGCAGTGAGTAGTTGATTGGGTGACATTTCTGTATCCTACATTGTGCTGCTCAGACTAGATTATAACCATGACCCTTACAGCCTTTGTAAAAGGAAACTGGTTTCAAGGACATTCTCACCCTACATCCACACATTCATAATTGGATAATTAGGTATTCGATTACTGGTCATGCAAAGATTTCTGGCAGAAACAGAAGCTATGCCTATTAATTCACCTTTCCCTCACGCTCAATGACTTGAAAAACATCTGAAAAAAAAACCTCAAGATAAAACCCCAAAGTTTTCCCAGCAGTCTCATATTTTGCTTTCTGAGTAATGCTTGAGAGTGTGCTTGACTTCCCTGACCTGTTTTTATTAATAACTAATGGAATAAGCTGCTTGGGTTTGATGTTGATTTTTCACTGCAGAGTAAGACTCAGTGAAGGGAGTTTCTCTGCATCCTCGGCATGAGTGTTACTGCTGTGTCTCAGCTCTGTCTATCTGACTGATATTTGTCCTGGGGTACCAGAAGTGTGGCACTTCTGGTAACAAAATCGTCTGTTCTATCAAAATTGTAAAAAAATTAGTTGTTCTTTTGTTTAATGAACAGTTCTACAATACTGTGTAATATCACCCCTGCTCATAGATACTGGAGGATTCCATAATATAGCTACATTTCACTGGTATAGATACCTATAATTTTGAATCCTCTGGGTTTTAATAGCTTTGGGACTGATTCTCTTCTAGTTTCTAGTTTATATATATGGGGTAATTCAGGAATCATCTTTTTTTTTATTATTATTTTTAGTCACAGGTTTTTATTACAGCTTTAGAACTGAACTACATTTTTAGTTTTTATTTCCCTCATAACTGGTCTGGCTTGCCTGAGAATGATTCTTCTAACAAAACAACAAATCACAAAGTTTTTCTTTATCATCAGCAAAGATGAATACTTAGTACATGGAGCTTGTAAAACACTGTAGGCTCCAACTATTTGAACAAAATAGTCTGTTAATAATGCATGCAAGGGATTATTAGTAATTAAGAACTGTTTCTCCTTGTTCCTGTGGTCAAAACAACGGAGCAAACACTGAAATATGTAATCTTTGTTGCTAATGGATTCTGACTGGACTAGTAGGTCCTGCTTCGTCTGCACAACTTTCTTTGAAGGAAATACAAATTAATTATGTGTTCAGTCTGCACTGCAGCTGGAGGCATGAGATGCAACCGTACTGTCCTTTAGAGTGAAATATATACTTACACTAGCAGAATCTGAAAGCAAGAAAAGCCCTTGCTCTCTGTGAAAAACCCAACCTGTCATTCGATACGAGCTGACATTGAAAGCAGTGTTACGATGTGACAGAAACATGGTGTGACAGGTTCCCTAGCCAGCCAGTTCACTGAAGTGGAGTGTTTTTAAAGTAAAAAGGGCTCTCCCATGCCAAAAAAACCACCAGATACTTCCAGTCCCTACAACTGGATTTTACTAGAGTACAAAAATAATAATCTGCAACAGGGTGGCTCTCAGCAGAGGAACTGCAGGGCTATTTGGCCAATCTGATGTTAAAAGGTTTGATTAAATAGGTTCCCTGTCAGCTGTGTTCATGAAGCGAGGGTCCTTGGGTCCTTTCCCCCAGTCCAGCTCCTGCCAACACCACTGGGGTTGCCAGGTCTCTTCAGGGTCCCTGGGAAGCTCCTTCTCTCCCTCATCTCTCTTTGGCTTTGGGTCTGCTCTCAGTTACTCTCAGAAAGGAGCCATCTCCCCTTCCTCGAGAGGGTCTGCTTCAGGCTGCAGCAAGTATGGGGCAACCCCCAGTATCAGCGCAGACTGGGTGAAAAGTTTGTTGAGAGCAGCCCTGCAGAGAAGCACTTGAGGATACTGTTGGATGTAAAATTGGACATGAACTGGGAATGTGCACTTGCAGCCCAGAAAGTCACAAACATCCTGGGCTGCATCAAAAGAAGCAAGGCCAGCAGGTCGGGGGAGGGGATTCTCCCCCTGTACTCTGCTCTGTACTTTATTCACGTGGGAGTACTGCACCCAGCTCTGGGGTCCCCAGTACCAGAAGAACATGGACCTGTTAGGTCCAGAGGAGAGCCACAGAAATGACCAGGGGGCTGGGACACCTTTTCTGTGAGGAGAGGCTGAGAGCTGGGGTTGTTCAGCCTGGAGAAGAGAAGGCTCCAGGGAGATCTTACAGCAGTTTCTCAATGTGTAAAGGGGGCTTATAAAAAAGACATAGAAAGACTTTTACCAGCACCTGCAGTGACATGACAAAGAACAGTTTTAAACTGAAAGAGGGTAGGTTTAAATTGGATATAAGGAAGACTTTTTTATGATAATGGTGGTGGGATACTGGAACAGGTTGCCCAGAGAAGTTGTGGATGCCCCATCATTGGCAGTGTCCAAAGTCAGGTTGGATGGCACTTTGAGCAACCCAATGTAGTGAAAGATGCCCCTGCAGGGGCATTGGGCTAGATAATCGTTGAAGGTCCCTTCCAACCCAGCTCACTATGAATCCGTGTTGTTCTCTACGGAGACACTCTTTGGCAGAATATGCAACGAACAGCAGTTGTTTTCACCTGAAAATCAGTAATGGTTACTTCGGGGCTTTTATTTTTAATAAACAAAAAGACCAGTGAAAAGGATGGCAGTACTCTGCATTCCTCCTAGGCGGAGGAAAACCACGCCCATACCTACCGCCAGCACCAAAAAATCCTTCTTGCATGTTCTCTGGGCCTCTGTAGCTAACTTGCCAAGGCACACCGACTGGCTTTCTAGCTGTTTTAACTTGCAGCTGGTGTCAGTCCTTTTGCAGAGTCATACTTCAGGCTTTTTTCCCCACAAAAGTATTAGCAAGTGAATCGCAAGTTGTAGTAATTTCTTTGGGTAAAATATTTCGTGCATAATTGCATCACTCAAATAGAAACCTCTGGCAAAGCTGTCTTTCCCCTTCAGTGACATTGTTACTCCTGGGCTCACTACAGACATTCAGCATGGCATCTTACTTATTTTACATAAATCCTGGTTTTCTCTGGGCAAAGATTTGTAGTACTGTGTTAGAAAATAACCGTGGTTTGAAGCTTTTGCAGTATTTTAAAATGTGACAAATTGCCAAGATGAAAAAAATCCAGAAGTGAATTTTAAAAAAACTCATTGATTTAGACAAGATTACTATACTGGGATATTAATAATATTATTTGTGCTCTGGTTTTTAAATTATACCAGGGGTATGGTAGGCAATGAAACATTATAAAGTGCCAGTTCATTCACTCTGACAGGCCTTGATCTTTCCTTTACAATATCTAGAAAGCACAATTAATACAACAAAGCTATTAACAGAACAAAAGCCAAAAGTTTCTGCTACACCTAACAGTACCAAGATGATTTCTCATGTTTTGACAGAGGATTATACTTAACTGCATCCACAAAGGTGAAATTTTAAGGAAGAAAAAGCCAGAGTTTTACCATATGTCAATCCTAGGTAAAAATGTTCTTGATTTACTGGAAATTATTTTTGGATTTAAGGGAAATGGAGAGAAAAATTCTTTTAAAACTAGTTTTGGACGTAAATTGCTGATGGCCTTCTGTTTTGTTAAATCTCAGAATATTTAGCTTGATGAGAATTTTATTTCTAATCCTTATGGCTATATTTAAATATTCTTAAATGGTCTTTCATTTTTGTAGATATAATTTCTGATTTCCTAATAGGTGTTTTGATAACCTTCTCTTTCTTCTGCTTACAGCAAGTGCAATCATATTACTAATGGCATTCTCTTAATATATTTATATCAACAGTTATGGAACTTATTATGGATGACTTTACATCAGTTTTAGCATAACGTATATGTGTATAGAGAAAATATTAATTTTCTGATTATGTAATCCTTTCAAGTCCATTTGAAACAACCCTATGTTGCTATTGCAGCTGTTACTGCTTTTACTTAGGCTAATGTAGAATTCACTGAAGTTAACAGAACAGGTACAGAAATGATGTGAATAGAGTTACTTTTTTGTTTACAGTAAGGATTAGATTTATTAGTACTACATCCATTTGATTGTGTAGCAATCCTGTTATTTCATGTATCCTGTATTATAGTTCTCCTAATTCCTATTTACCAGAGTCCTTCTGTCTGTAATATGAATGTCTGTTGAGAACCAAAACTGTCCGATGCTGACAGAGCTTTTCCAGGTGAAGGATAAAGAGCTGATTTGCATATTTTGTTGCATATACCATCTGCATCCAGAAAGTCAATACAAGAAGGATGGAATAATCAACAAGTTTCACAGAAGTATTTGCTTTTTCTTCCTTAATCTGAAATCAGCCATATTTTTGTAAGCCATCCAATGTGAAGGGCACTGTAACAGTTTTTCTTAGGGAATGGTAAAGGCAAAGAAACTACTGGGTTTAAGGTAGAGATCAGTATGTTTATGAGAGATTACCCAACATGATTCCTTCTAGATACAAGAAGGGAATCTTGTGGCCTGAGAATTTTCTTCTGCTTTGAAGTTCTTATTAGACCAGGGACATGAGTTTTAGTGGCACAAGTCAGGAGGGCCGTGCTGATGCTTTTAGTGCCCATTGAAGTCCATATTGCCTGTTTGAACAACATGTTCCTGACCATTGGCGTATTTCTTTCCAGAGAGCCAAGTTAAACTTCACCCTTTTGCTTTCAGTCCATGATTTGACATAAATCATGGCTGCAATGGCGTGTCCCGGACCTTAGCCAGACCGAGCATTTAACATAGCTTACACTCTGAGCAGCGCTCCCGACCCAGCTCCCACACTGGGTTTTTAGCACAGCTTTATAATTTCTGTTATAATTGCGGTAATGTCACAGAATGTCACCTTATCTTATCCGTGACCCTTTCTTCACCATAAACATGTCGATCTCAAAGCCTGAAGTTAAATCAAGTGACCTGGCTTTTTTTTTTTTTTTCGCAGTGCCTGACTGGGAGATGTGGAGGCTTGTAAGACTGTCTCCGTTTCATGATTCACGTGTTGTTTGAAATTCACTGCCACAAACTCAGACTCTTGGGTGTTCATACTGCATAAAAGGTGACTGTGTCTCCTTCCTCCTAGCTCAGCCGTATTTTCTTCTCAGGATAGCACACCCTGCGGGACTCCACTGGTATTCTGCCATGCTTTGGGAGGTCGCAAAGGAAAACATTAGTGAAGCAAACTGTTGTGTGTCACTAGTGGTGTTATTGCACTGGACAACGTTTGCTTTGCAAAACTCAAGTTCAATAGAAGTAATAAATCATTTAATTGCTTTCCACATGTCTGCGGCAGCACAGCTAACCTCCTGCTTAACTGGCCAGGCAGATTTCAGCAAACACTATACACAGGAGAGGTGAAAAGAAACCCAAACATAATGGCAGGAGAAAATTTGTTTCAGTGTTGACAAAAGCAACTCTTTCTCCCTAAATCAAATGCCAGGACAATGGAATCACCCCAAAATACAGTATATTGTGTTGCTCCTAGATTTTAGCATGGGAGTCCATGCCCTCATTGTTCTTTCCCATATACCAGCACACAGTAGTGTTTACTGTACAATTTCCATGGGTTCAGCTTTTGTGCTTAGTTAATTACAAGGAAGCAGCTACAATTTAAAGTCATTGCATTTCTGAAAACAGGACAAAGTGCTACTTGCTATTCCTTGCTAGGCAAAGACTGCTGTTTTCATGTAAAAATAACGCAGACTTAAGCAACTTACTTGCAAAGAGGATGGAACCATCTCCTCCCTTTCAATCTGCACCTCAGGTTCACAATCTGGAAATGCTCCTGTGCAACAAACTTCCTAAGAAATGGGCTAAAACTAGCTGCATTCATGTTATCTCCCAGGGATGTTACTGAAGATTCCTCATTGGTTTAGAAGAATTCAGTTTCTTTTGATGACCCACCAAGCGTGAGTCTCCACAGAGCCAAATGCTAGGCCAGTCACTGGAAGGTTTGCCTTAAGGTTGTCAGTTGTACTGCACATCACCCCATGTCCCGAATGGCTCCAGTATACGTTAACACCACTCCAGTGACACCACAGGCTTTGGAAAAGCTGCTGCCCGGTGAGGTTCCTCACTTTTTTATTCTTTCCTTTATATTCAGCCCATCCTTTTCAATGGTTGTTCATAGTTTTGCAACCATTTTATGTTTTGGTTCTCCGCTTATTTTTTCAGGCAAGTTTATCAGCAAATGCTGGCTTGTTAAAAAAGAAATGTTTCTGATGGAAACTAGTATGGGAGCACTTCTCTCATTTTACCTTTGACTTAAATTAAATGTAAATCCTGGAAAATAAACTAAGTAGTGAAACCACACTGCCCGTTCTGCTTTCTCCGTTTATGCTGGTTGATCAGTGAACTTACTAAAAGCTTATCTCCCTACAGAAGTGAATTTGGATTAAGGGTGTGTGTATTAATTAAACTGTGCTGCTTGTCACTGATTGGCTTCCTGGGTGATAGCTTTTATCTGGGAATTGAGAGTGGTCTGTGCATAAAACCTGTTCAGAATAAGAAGCTCTTTCCAGCTTCAGAAAGTTGGGTTTTTTTCTGAATTACCTTCATCTGCAAATACTGGGGTAACAGGGTCACACAGGGAGTGAGTGTAAGTCCTAGCATGAGATGCTCAAGGGGCAGGAAGGGTTGGAAGGCAAGGGCTGTGCTATTTGCCCTACAGAGCATCAGGCATGAACCCACCACCTTTTCATAACCCTCAAGGGCTGATAACGGTTGAAACGAAAGACATGTATTTGCAGCTGTTAAGTCTCCATATGACTTCTGTGAATAATTTGGACTCTTGAGCAACATTTACAATTCTTCCTTATATGTGGGCGATACAGTATTTGTAGCACTTTCCATAGAAGTAGAAGTGTTAACAGCCTGGCATCCTGGATATATTCCAGCACACTTCCATTTTGCTTACCCATGTTAGCCCTGTAGTTTCAGATCCCGTAGCCAAAGCGTTTGCTTCTTCTTGTTCTAAAATGGCAAATACTAGCCATGTTGACTCACAGGGCAGGGCATTCCTACAGCTTGCACTGTTATTACATCTGTCTGGCAAAGAAAGTTCATTATATCACCCATGCACAAACCGTTTGAGCTGACACCATCTTTCCCTCGTTCTTTTAAGTATTCAAACATTTACCTAAGGAACAGGCATTTTCCATGCTAGATATTCCAGCAAGATATTTGGGGTTTGTTTTGATTGGTTTTGTTTATACTGGAAAAATAGTTTCCAGACTGTTTTTTAGAAATGCAGTTTGACTTCTTTCCTCTGACATTTTTTTCATCGTGAGCAATTACCGTTCTTTCTCTTTTACCTGTTTTCTGATCTTTAGATATGATTAAGAGGGCCAATAGGTACAATTAGCATATTAACTCAAAGATCACAAATAAAAATCTACACCAAGAAGAATAGAGATTGATTAAATCTTGACACTGGGCCTGTGGGCAGTGCCAATATCGACTGTATCTGCTATCTACATTGGCTAATGATAATAATAATATACTCACAGATTCTAAGAGAGAGAGAAAAAAATCATCATTTCTCAGCATTCTCAGAAAGATTCTGTGCTCTTATCCCCATCGCTGAGAGATGTTGAGGCAGTGAAGACAGTGATGGGACACACTCTATGTACAATGGCTATGTGCCATACATGGTGGAAAGCATTTCACTCTTCAGTTCCCAACCAATTCCTCCAAAGCATCTGTGTTTACCCCTTGAGCAGTAAGAGAAAGAGGAATCAATCATATTAAGTTTGTCCTGGAAAGTTTTTACTTTGGATTTGAAGAAATACCTAGCTCCCTTAAACACTTCTCCACGTGTTTCAGTTTCTGTTGCAACCATCCCTATGGACCTAAACAAAATTATAGGAGCCTCGCAAGCCCGTCTGTGTTTATTGAATCAAGAATTGAGAGGACTTTTGTTAGTTCATCTGCGTAAAGAGCTAGGGATTGATTGTTTATTTTAAATTGAGATACCTAGCCTAAATTGCCAGGATGTATAGTCTAATAACATTAAGCAACAAGAGCTACTTTTAAGTGTGTTTTTCCCAGGGTTGACCGCACATACTTTTCTTGAGTAAAAACAGCATGCACCTTCCTGCTTCGCTCAAGACCAGGCAATGACGGCTTACCTCATGTCTCCTGCACACCCAGAGTGTCAACAGTAATGGCTGAATGGAACCATTGAAATAGTAATATTGTTCATTAAGGAGTCTTTTTTACACCAGGGTTTTGTCTTGGTTTTTTTTGAAAATCAAGGGAAATCAAACTGAACCTGAATGGCTGCAGCACTGAAAACAGAGTTCTCCTCGGAAGATTACCTAATACTGCACATTTCTTACACATTTGTTTTGGTGGAAAGCATTTTGTAAGCTCTGTGGAGAAGTGAGCAGAAATATATTTAACAATAAAAAGGGCACTGAAAATGCAATGGATTGGTAGGAAAGTTGATCTCCTTATGTTTTAAAGCATGATTTACAGGCAGAGCTGTGGTATCGGATATGTTTTCAGTTAAGGTAGCATACACCCAGTACAATCGCTTTATTTCATAAGAGCATTAGGATTCTTGGTGAAGAAAGGTGCTATTATAAATGCAACGCATTATTATAATAATATGTTAACGATTGTAGGAATTATTGCAAAGGAAGTGAGCTGTTTGTTCAAACAATATCATTTTATCATCAGTTCCTATGTACGTACAATATAAATGGGATCGAATCCAGTCCACAATAATGTCAAAGTCCAACTGAATTTCATTTGCAGTGCAAAGCAGGAAAGAAAGATAATTTGGGAAGTATGGGATGTTTGGACTTCGCTTACTTTGGCAAGACCCATTTCTGTATAGTACATTCCTGGCTCTCCCATTTTTGCAGTCAACGTCTATTCTTTTTTTTCCAATGCCAGGGAGATCAGTGTTCTTCTTATAAAACAAGGTTGCATAATGTTCCCAGCACACGTGAGCCAAGGGGAAAACCCCTCTATTCCATGTCCTACAGCCTGTTAAAGCCAATGTTGGCATTTTTTCCACTCTGCTGCATATGGTTAATTTTTTTTTTTAACTTGCTGCAAGTGAAAAAAA
This sequence comes from Falco rusticolus, assembly GCF_015220075.1. Lineage (NCBI taxonomy): Eukaryota > Metazoa > Chordata > Aves > Falconiformes > Falconidae > Falco > Falco rusticolus. The sequence goes on along the minus strand of NC_051196.1, from coordinate 2,734,461 downwards.
AGCAGCGCAGTGTTTTGAATGAGTGCATCTATCACAGAACTAGATGGTCCCTGGCTTGACGCACTTGGCCCATGTACTGAGCCTGTTCGGCTTTAAGCTTTCCCAGGTAGATGGGGATTTTGCTGCTGGCTTTTTCCTTTGTCCCTAAATTACATGTTCTTGGCACAACCTCTCTCCCAGGAGGAGTGAAAGAGCTCCGGTGCTGCTTTTTCATCACCACCCCCAGTGTCACCATCTGCTCTGCAGGATCTCCAGCACAACGGGTGCTCTGGATTTACAGCAATCCCACTCAGGCTTTGCTAAGACTTGTCAACACGTTTCCTCTTTAAATAGCACAGAAAGCTACATGGCAGAGCGGGGGCTGGGGGGGGGGGGGGGGCATGCATCCTGAATGATACTGCAAAAGCCTGCATGGGCTGCCTGAGCTCCTTTCCCTCAGGAGCTGGGAGCCTTCTCTGACAACGATTCCTGCATCCCAGCTGCTACCTGTAGGAGTGTGTTCGGTGGGGTGGGAGAGGGAGGGAGGGAAGCGGCAGCTGCAAGCTGTTCAGCATTATCCAAAGATCTTCTTCCAGGTGGTGGGTTAATTCCTGGCAGCTCCAGGTGTAAGCAATTCAAGCCACTATCGGGAGGCCTGGCCTGGCAGTCCTGCAGGCCACCTCTGCCCCTCAGCGCCTTACACCTGGCTACCAGCTGCACAGCGTGCACCTGTGTGGAGCCTTCCTGGCTTCCTCCTGGCTGGCTTTTCTTTTTTGTACTTCGTATGTCCCCAGCCTAGGCGCCTGCAGATGGAAATGGCTGTGGAACAGCTGAAGCCACAGGTATGGACCTGCTGCCTGGACACTGGCTCATGTCTTGTGGGGCTCCTGGGCACTGGGAAATCAGAGGAATCATAGAATAGCTTGGTTTGGAAGTGATCTTAAAGGTCATCCAGTCTTAAAGGTCATCCAGTTCCAGCCCTCCTGCTGTGCGCAGGGACACCTGCCACTAGACCACTAGAGTCGCTACTTCAGTTTAAGAAGGCACATGTGTGGTGGGATGCCGTGGGCCTTGTGTGGCCCTGGACTGGTCTGGCCAGTCCTACTGGGGAGGTCATCGAAGTCCGGCTTCCTGGGGGGCTAAAGGTTGTGCCTCTCCAGTGCAGCACGTACAGGATCTTTTACCTGCAGATTATCTCTTAATCACTGACTCACTGCCCTCTGTATAAATTTTATTTGACCTTAATTAAGTTTGTAGTCAGAACCAGTCTTCTACATGGCCAAAATTCACTTCCTCTTGCCTCTCTTGCCACCCTCAGACATTCAGTACTACAAGACCTGTGACACAAGTCTCATGATTTTTGCTCTGCTTTGGGAAAATTCCACTGTGCCAAACTCTAGCCATTTTCAGGAAGGTAAGTGTAAACTGGTTACCTTTAGTAATTTTAGTCACTGTTTAGTCTGATCTTGAACGAGTCACTAACTAATAGCTCTTTATGCTGCTCTCTTTCAAAACCAGACTTGTAGCTGCAACTCCTCTGCTGCGTAGTGCAAGAAGCAGGAGGGAGGAGGAGGAGGAGGAGGTAGAGACAGTTTGAAGAAAAATAAAATCAATCCTATTACATTTACAGAAGAATTTACCTGTTACTGAAAAGCTCACAGCATGCAGTTCTGTGACTGCAAGACGCACACAGTACTGGGAAGCTGATTACATTTTTGCTGATACCATATCAGAAGTATTGAGTGTTTGATGGACATGCCTGTCCTAATAATAACAGAGCCTGAGTTTGTCATCCTATTGCCTTTATAGATCCTAAAGCTGTGTATATTTCTGAAAAAAGGAGATTTTTCCTTTAAAAAGTTCATTACTGAGCTTCTAACCCATCATCAGGTACATTCAGGAGTCATGGAGGGTTGGTCTTAAACAAATATCCCAATGAATTTGTTACGTCAAAGTCATGTTCACTCCATTGTGTCTAATGCCAAAGGCATTGAGGAAATTCCATCAATAAAATAATCTTCCAGTCTCCCTGCATTCCTTGCCAAGAACAGCATCAACACAACTGATAGCCAGACTTGCTACTGGCGTGTAGCGTTCTTTGCAAAGGAACAGCAGAGCAAAAAGAGCAGTTACTGAAATATATATAAATGAAGGGGGGGAAAAGCTTAAAATGTCACTTGTTTTTGTCCTCAGTTGGGTGACACTTCATGTGAAGTCAGGAACTTAGGCCTAAAGTGAAACATGCTAAAATTTATTTCTTAAATAAAGAGCCTGCCCTGTCTGCGAACTGCCCATCTTTAATGCAAAGAGGTCAGTTCAAGGATGTTGCAAACTGTGCTGTAAGTGAAAGGCTCCTCAAGGTGCAGTGCACTTCCCAGCTCCTTTCATGCGTGGTTGTTCCCCCCGTATGATGTGAGACACCCCCACCCCCACCCCCCATAAAATTACTGTTCCCCAGTGGCCATTCCTGTTGCTGTTCTAGTCACTTCCATCTTTGCAGAAGTAGAAGGAGGCTGGAACGAGATAGATAATCATCCTTTGTGGTAGCTGGGATTTCTCTCTAGGAAAGCGTTGGAGAAGATTTAAATCTTGTGAAGTTCTAAGTGAGAGTAATTAGAATAGCTTTCACTACACGCTGTCTTCAGTTACTAAATAAACAGAGGCCTAGTGTGCACACACTTATGCCTAAGGCCAGAACCCGTTCCCTTCCTCAAGCAAACCAGAGCGACTTCAGGTGTTTTTCAAACCAGATCCTGGAACAAAAACCATCCAAACTTTAAGGTGTCCAAATCCTGCATTCTGATTTTCCATATGGGACCTTTCCCTCTTTCACAGCTCCTCTAAAAAAGAAAACAGAAGGATGTGGCTTTGGAGTGCAGAGCCTAAGCTCCTTTTGAAATGCCTCTCCCACTGCTTATCTTCATTCCTCTACTCATTCCTTCCTATATCATGTGCTTGTGATGCAATTGTAGGAACAGCATGGGGCCTCACAGCAGAAATGTTATAGCTCCAAGATTACTGAATTTGTAGAGCTGGAAGAGTTAATGAAGAGTAAATGGCAACAAGCAACTTGAGAGGAGGGAGAGATGTTAAGAACTGAGGCATTGTTTTCTGGATTAATGGTTTGTACACAGAGAGGAAAGTCAAAACTTCTCCTGTTATAGGCAGTTGGGATTGGTAAAGTCGGGTCACACCTTTAGAAAAAAAATGTCTTGGCAATTTACTCCAGACAATTCCAAGTAATCTGAAACTTTCAAGGTTGTTTAGTCTTCCTCCTGATACATCCCTCGGTGAAGATTTAACACTTTTGATCGGAGCTGTAGTGTTTCACATCTGTGACTGGAACTGTAGCAGTGGGGCGGGAGAAGTATGCTAGATGGATATAGGTGAGCCTGAGTCTTCCTCCTCTGCTAACCATGGAGGGCAGTAGGAGGTGGCTGGCCAAATCTGAAAGGGGTGAGTGGAAGGGTGACCAAAGTACCTCGAGTTACACACAGAAAACCCCATACTAACAGTGAATCACTAAAAATGGCTGTTCAGTGTATTAACAATCTCTTAAATCCCTCTTCTAAGAAAGATGACATCCAGCTGGTCAATACAACTTTAGCTGCTCTGCAGAGCTATCTGCAAAAAGGCATTTATCTCTAGAAAAAGAAATGAGCACAGCTAGAAGAAATACCTCCACAAAATTGTTATGCGGATTGCCCAGTACCAAACGATACATGACGGTATCTGCACTTCCTTGTTGACCAGTAGATCTCATTTTCAGTCTCTTTTCTCTCCCACACCATTCCTTGTCTTTTCCTAGATGACTGATTCTTCCTGAGGTAACTAAGATGATTTCTAAGTACTTGCATTGTTCATGAAGGTACTCAGCAGTTCAGTGCTGTAGGAACACCGGGCCAAGACCATCTAATGAGAAAATACAACCTGCTGCTTGACCTACCCTGCATAATCATAGGTTGGCATAATACCAATATTGGTCACAATGTTTTTGGAGCCTGATGTACAGGAATGTGTAGATCTCTATCTGTTCCTATGTTTACATGAGCCAAATGCCTGAGAAGAAGAGCTGGAGCACAGGTTTGCTCGGTGGAGAAGCATACTGTATAGCAGCATGATGGAAACGCATGCTGCATCGTAGCCCTGTGAAACCAGGGACAACACCTATTGCATGTATTGCAACAATGCTCAGGCCTGAAGGAAACGCCTCGCAGCTCGGCTGTCAGGCCTTAGGTTCACAGCTACAGCCCTCAAAGAGACTTCCCTAGTTCGGTGGACTTACCAGAAATACAAATTTTCTGAGTGGCAGGGGTTCATCTAACCTGATTTCGGTTCCTACGGTCCTCTTCGAGTTTTAATCTGTATAGATGAAGTCAGACCCTCAATACCCAAAATATCACCTTGGACTTATACTACCTAATTTCAACATATACTACCTAATACCCCACCAAGGCAGTTCAGACCATTAGAGATACCAATCTCCCTGTGTTCTTCTCCACTGACTCAGGTTCTAATTTAAGAACCTGGGTTAAGTACCCACATCAGACTGATTGTATTTAGGGCCCTCGCATTTTATGGGCAGGTAAGCTTTTGGCATCTATTAAAACTAGAATTTGCTGTGAGTAATCATTTAAAGATGCTCAGCAGGGCTCCAGCCTTGATTTACAAAGCACAAAGTGTTTCCCAGCCTCCCTCCCTGTAACCCGTCAAATGATTGTGGTCTGATACGGAGAGATCCCCTCAGGAACAGCCTGCAGATTTGACCTTCCATTCTTTATCCTGCAACTTATTGTCCAGATACTTTGCAACTCCTTCTGTGTGCTCTTTGGAGGACCTGAATGCTTTTTGAACCCTCTTGTCCACAAAGCTCACAGTCTAACCTGCATTTACTTTCAGTCATACAGCAGTAGACACAACAAATCCCGAGGTGGGTCTGCTTGGAGACTACAGACTCGTGGTGAAGACTGGAAATACTACATTAAAATGATAGTAAGTTCATGATCAAGGAAATTTTCCTAACTTGGTGGAAGCAGAGTTCAGTTGTGCTGTCAGCAAATGTCAAGTTAAATATTACTTTGATTTCCCGAAGGCGGTCACAGATTCCATCTCTTAGTCCTTCAAAGCTACCCCGTTCTAGCATCACCCTTGTCACGTGTGCTCTTGTGATAAGTGGCATTTCATGCAAGTCAGCTCAAGCCACCAGCCACATGAGCTTCCAGGAAGGACCATATTTCAGCATCCGGGGACGATCTCAGCATCCTGAGCAAAGCAGTCCATTTAATACAAAACGCCAGATCTCAAGGGCAGGACCCTCACTGACTCCAGCTGGGTTTGGATCCCATCTGTCACCTTCATTTCACTGCCTCTGGGGATTCTGTGTATCAGTTGACTGACACAAAGGGAAGGTTCTCCAAAATAGAGTTGTAGCTACATGTAATGCAGAGTGCCAGGAGGGAATCTCTGTGCAGGGGCTGCAGGAAATCAGAAGACCTTCTTCAGAAGAGCAGCAGGAATAACTCAGCAGAAAAGAGGGCCACCTGCTAGCCAATATGAAATGCCTCCACATCCATGCTTAATACCCACTGCTGGTGAACAGTTGTAGGGGTTGTAAACACGTAGGAACTTCCTGTAATGTGACTACAATTAATTATAAAGAATATTTGTCGTTTGTTTTTGAGAAATGTCAGGGGTCTCCACCTTTATTAGCATCAGTTCATCTTCCTTGTATTCCAGGAAGAATTTTGTCTTGTGAATTTCCCTCCCAGCTTGCTCTCTTCATCCCATCCATCGCAGCAAGCTTTCGCTTACTAGGTTACTTTGTTGGTGTTACCAGGACACTGAGGATTTTCATACTGTATTTCATGTGACACTGTAAAGTGTCACTCAATGAAGGCTAAGTCTTTTTTAAAACATAGGACCCACCCACTAAATTCAGCTGCTGGATTTTTATCCTACTTTTGGCCTCTACTTGTTTACCAACCTTCCACAAAATCTTGAAGTAAAATAGCAGGGACAGTCAACATTACCCAGGAAAATGAAACCATTCTTTATGGATTAGGTTCTCCTGTCAACTCTGGGAAATAGTAGTATAGGGTACTATTAAATTGTTGGACTTACAAAACAAAATCTTTAACCCACCACATTTACATGTTAGGATTTTTTTTTTTCAGCCACAGTTTCAGAAGAAAACTTATTTCTTTGACTTTGTTTGTTTCTTAGATTAAAAACATTCTGATTACGTAGAATTTAAGAAAATATTCCTGTAGTTTTACATGCTTACCAAATTGTTATGCAAAACTAGATGCGCATTGATGATGATAATCGCTTCCCTCTGGGGAGAAATGAAGTCATAGGTAAATAAAAGGGAGTAGTTAGATAACATTTCCACAGTAAGGAAACAATGGTTGTATGTTTGCAGAGCTGTAATCGGACAGGAAGATTTCCTTTGTTGGGACACTGTTATCTGTTTTTAAAAAAAAAGTTGTTCAAGTCTGTGCTAAACATTCTGCTCTGACTGACCAAGTCAGAGCCAGAGGTAACCCCAAAGGGATGATCTGGGTTGCTCAATTTAGACCTAATCAGTTCTTACAACTGGCCAGGGAGGTGGAGGTCTGCTGCTCTACCACTTCCAGTCCTTTCCCTACCCTACCTCCCCTAATCCTCATGAAGATACACCCCTCCTGCCCCCCCTCCTGCCTTCCTGCACAGGGATGGGGAAGGAAAAGAGAGAAGGAGAAGTTATTGAGCTATAAGTACCAAGTTTCTCTTAGCATAGCCTTAATTTTTAAGATCACATTTGTGCTGCAAATGGAGGAGCGCTGCAAAACGCAAGGCCAGGACCCTTGCAGCTATGGGTCAAGGCTGGAAATCCTGCTGATACAGAAGGGATTGAAAAGGCTTGAACAGCAGCAGCAAAGAGGAATACAGAGCTCACTCTGGGGACGGTTCTGCCAGGAAGAAATTCTTAGCTTCCACTGCAGGAATGACTTCAGAGCAGGCAGGGCTGGAAATAAGTAAGAGTAGGGACAATGGTCAGCTGTTATACCAAAATCCATCAGACATGTGCCCCAGAAAAACAGAAGTGAAGGAAACGTGATCTGTTGTATGTTGGGGAGGTTGCCTTTCCCCCCAGGGGACCCTTCCCCACAGCCTAAGTGGTTAAAAGGCACAGCATATTGCTTGCTTCACTGTGGCTACTTACGTGACAGCTCTCAGGGTTGAAGTACCATAAATCACACTTTTTTTTTTTTTTTGGCCAGGATGCTTAAAAATCTGATACAAACAGGCTCCTGACAAAAATGTTACACCACTGGAATAGCCAGGAGCCACTGATTTTATACGTTTACAGCTTCTGTTGCCCATATTCAAACCAATCCAGTTTACAGTTAAATACGAGTTGTCAAGGGAGCTATTTCAGCCTTCGAAAGCCAATGATATCGGTGCCTTAACAGTGGCAGATCTGCTAACGAAAGAGAACTGAGGTGCTTATTCCTCCCGATAGTATTACCCATTCAATTCCAAATTCTTTTTCCCAATATTTGTATGAAACCATTAACCCAAAGGGTGAGTTGCCCCTGACCTCAAACCAGTCTCAGTTTGTGCTGGAGCTGTTGCAGCACCACTACAGAGCAGGGCTAGCAAGGCCACAAAGAGTTCGGGAAGGTAAAACAACAAACGCCTGATTACAGAGCAGGCAAGTTTTACCCAAAGGATCTCTCTTTTTCTTCATCTAAAAAGGTGGGATCCTATTTTCTATTAAACTGAGTAGGAGGTAGCAGTCCAAAAGAAAGAGTACCCCAAAATCTGCTGGAATAGCTGCTGCCCTACGAAATGACTGAGTTCATTCCACACCTGAAAGTCCTGGTCCTGCAGATGCTAAGGGCTGCACGGAACTGGACAAAACTTTCGAAGGCTAAGTTTGAGTGTGATCAGAAGTATTTTGCAGGCATCATTCAGAAACATGAAGAGGATGTTGGCTTGGCTGGATTTCTGGTGGCATAGCTTACCTGAGGCGTTAGGGGTTAGATCACTGCACACATCTGTCTGTGTTTGGAGTTGGGGGGGAATGGGACAGACAAAATCTAAGCAATAAATTGATGTTAAAGAGCCAGAAAAAAACCTTACGACCTTAATCATGGAGGAAAGCTAGCATGTTTCAGAAATCACCAAATGCCTGTGTATTCCCACAGGGGCTCATGAAAACCTGGCAACCACGTAGAAGCTTTTTCTCATGTTTCCAACAGGAAAACACAAATTATTTTATTACAGCAAAAGTAGAAAATTCACTTGGAACCAATATATAAGTTTCAGAGTCTAGCTGGTGGTGGCATAAGATTACAAGCAAAAAAAGATAAAGCATTTGTAGCAAGTTCCATGCCTCAGTGGTGCCTTATCAGCTTACGTGAATAGCAAAGATCAGACAAGTTCCAGTTAAGAGCGTTGTAAATTCTGTATGTACAATATTAGGCTTTAGCAATGTTGACGCTTTCAGGAAAGCAGAAGGTAGGCTGCCTTATATTTCTTAATAAATCCGTTATGACAAGCACTGTTTGCTTGTCATAAAATCAAATCACTAACACAGCTGTGTGTGCAGAATACTGTCCACACCGGTTTGGGTAAGGAGGACTGGTATCGTCGCCCCTCAGTTTTCCTTGACAAATGGGCAGAGGGGCCCTTCAGCAGCTGCTGCTAACAACTTCTGAACCATGCAAGTACATAAAATGAGGTCTTTGATGTGGTAAAAGGGGGAAAAAAAAGTAGTTTATTTTCTCAGTTTTCAGTTTGTTATAGTATTATTCTTTTAGTTTATTTTAATACCCTCACACGTAAGCATACAAACATAAATATATATTTCTCTCAGTATTAAACATAGTCCATGTATTTTGTATTTTCCCATGACATCAAACATAACCAAACATTAATGCAAGTTAGAGCCACAAAAAGTGACTCTAAAATGACATTTTTACATTGTTGAAACATTTTTTTAATTAGAAGTGTAATTTTCTTTAACATGGTCTTGCAAATATGTATTTCTTTTCTTTTCAAGGCAAAAATGCTCCAATGACATTTTCATTAATGACTTTTGGTTGAGCTCAGTTTATGACCTTTGAGTGATTTTGCCTTTAGTATTCTGTATTTATACAGCAATATCTACTACCACGTATCACATTTGCTCCTAACTTATACCAGATCTTCTGAAATGGCAACAGGTAAAAACCAGCAGTGGATCATTATTCCCAACAGAAAACCAGATGATTTATACCTTAAAAATGCATTCATTTAAATTAACATTATATCATCATCATTCATCCAACGTTATTCATGGGTAAGTAGTGCTCTGATAGTTAGCTACAGGGTCCGCCAGAGTGAGCAGTAAAGCTGAACAGGGGTCTGTAGCTGTCTCTTGGTTAGGAGGAAACGGCCTGATGTGTGAACATCATCTTTGAACAGATTTTCCGGAAAGTACAAGTGTTCAAAGTTAATATTGGTATTGTGTGTTGCTTTGTTTCAATCCCCCTAATATACATACAACTGAGTAGGTACAACTTGGTTCAGGTTTATCCGGCACACAATGAAGAGAACTAGACTCGGGAGCTTATGCAGATCAGTGTATAATCACTAAACAATCACTGTGGGGATTATATAGATTTCCGTGGAAACCAGGGGGTAAGTCAGAGGATCTGTATCAAACACTGAATGTCTGTAGCAGTGTCTCATCAGAGAGCTAACTCCAGCTGCTGGCTACAAGAAGAAAGCAAAGGGCTCAAGCCATAAAATACATCCGATCTGGATTTCAGACACTTTGGAGCAGATGAGTTCAATTTCATTTGGCTTACTGCGCTGACAGGGTCCACGAACAAAACAAATGAACAGACAAAACCTACCCAGGGCCAAAACCCAGATTCAAACACTCCTGGCTATGATGTGAGTTAAGACAGAATAATAAAAAAACCACTCAGAGTAATAAAAAAAAAACCAACCCAAAACCAAAATTGTGCATAAATATACTTGTACATATACATGTGCGAATGTAAATATGCATAGCTTCATTTCTTTTCCCAGGTCTTTCACTCAAACCTTGACCTGTCTGATCTGCTCAATCTTTCTCTTTTTCTATGAAATACATGTATTTTCGCATGTGATCTCTTTTTTTCTAGAGTCTCTGTTGCTCAGAAGGAGTTAGGACTATGAAGTACTTTATTAAAATAAATTAAAAGAGCATAGATTATTTAGTCAAGGATTCAAAGCGGGTGTCCTGGTTTTGGCTAGCATAATTTTCTTCCTCATAGCCAGTACAGGGCTGTGTTTTGGATGTAGTGTGAGAGTAACGCTGATAACCCGCTGATGGTTTAGTTGCTGCTGAGCAGCGCTTACTCTAAGTGAAGGACTCCTCCGTTCCCCGCGCTGTGCCATGAGGAGGTGCACAAGGAGCCGGGAGGGAGCAGAGCCAGGACACTGACCCGAACTGGCCAAGGGGCTATTCCGTACCACAGAGCATCACGCTCGGTACATACACTGGGGGTGGGGCTGGCTGGGGGCTGCCGGTCACTGCTGGGGGGCTGGCTGGGTGTCAGTCAGCGGGGGTGAGCAACTGTGTTGTGCACCGCTTGTCTATCTTGGGGTTTATTTCTCTCTCTTTTTCCTTTTCATTACTCTTACTAGTATTGTTATTACTATTATAATATTTTACTTTATTTCAATTACTAAACTGTTCTTATCTCAACCCATGGGATTTACCTTTTCCAGATTCTCCTCCCCATCCCACTGGGAGAGGCAGTGAGCGAGGCTGTGTGGTACTTACTTGCTGGCTGGGGTTAAACCATGACAGGGGGTTATGACATTTCTTTGTATACACAAAAAAGGTTTGAATCTGAAGTGGGGAGAAGAACCATGCAAAAAGAATGATGGCAACTGGAAACTGAAGTAGGCAAGATATCAGCGATAAACTCTGATGACCTTGAAAGTACCAGATTTGGCATTCATCTTCCAAAAGGCTATTAGAAAACTAAAGAACTTGAAGATGGAGCTCAATCCCTACAGAAAGGTGGAGGTAAGTTTGGAGGAGAAAACCTGGGAAGAGACTTTACTGTTGTGATACCCCGCCCTGTCCCCATCCTCACAATAGCTCCAGGGACAGGGAGCACGCTGAAGGAAGAGAAGGAAGCAATCATTTCCCCCCTGTCCCTTCATGCATGATTTAGCATCCAGGTGTGTTTTTCAGGTTCTGAAGTCCTGGAGACTGGGCAGAGCTAAGAGGGTGCAGCAGTGCTGCATGGTGTTCTGCTCTGACAGGCACCCAGCTGCTGCAACCTGCTCGCACACAGAGAGTTAAAAATCAGATCTTGAGCAGAGAGGTGGGGGTTTTATATTGAAGTATATTGGAAGAGGTTGTCGGGTTTGGGAGGTTTCTACTCTTTACTCTGATATGGGTGTGAGTCATCAAAGTCAACGTACGTAGCAAAACCTACATCCCATTCCTTTCTCTGTCCTTTGCCCTGTTCCTCATTACAGGGTGTCTGTAAAGCTGTAGGCTCTGGCTAGGCTGTTTTGTTTATGCTTTCCCGTTTTACGACCTCCAGGTGAGTTTCCTCTAGGAAAGCAGTTTTTCAAAATTGTGCTTTACTACGATATCCATTTAAGAGGCAAGGCAAATGTTTTTAGGAAACAAAATACAGCAGGGCACATGACATTTGAAATTTATGCCATCTCCTTTGTGCAGCAGTAGTGACAAGCAGGCATCTAGTGCAGCATTTCCGTGAGGTCTGCTGCCTACATAGCACTGCTCAGTTTACTGACAGCTCCATCCTCACTTTAGAGCTTTATCCTGCTATCTGCATTGAAAGGGAAGTTGAGATGTTCATGCAGCCTCTCAACATCAGCTATGTTTGCTTTAAGACAGGCACCAGAGGACTCTGAGGCTTGTCATGAAACAGAGAGTGATGCCAAGGCTGGCTTTGAGCATAGAGTCTCTTTGACATGAGGAGATTTTATGCAAGTGGGACCTATTCCCTATTTTCTTGGCAGATTTCTGATAGGTTCACTGTGCCCTGATTGATTTCTCTTTTCCTGTGTATAACAGCATTACCTGTAGCAAACTGGCTAGCCTCTACAAATCATTTGCTACGTGTTCTTGGAGAGATGTCAAATCCAGAAAGAAGTTTAATTAACCTTTGCGGTCAAGCTGATAAGGCACAAACTTACTTGCAGCAGTAACACTGGCAAAATACAGATGGTTAAGCCTGATGAGGACATGGGCCATCAATATGTCCTTTAAGCTTTTACTTCCCTCTACATATCATTTTGGCAGTTGCCTTTTATGATACCTCCCCTGCTACGAAATTTTAGATAGATGCAAATTCCTGGGAGGTCTGTGGCATGCAGTTTAAATCTCTGTGTATTTCTACCCAAGGAATAAGAAATGATCTGATGTGTTTCTCTGGCCTCATTTTGCTGTTTGAATGATGATGCTTCTATCATACCTGTACCAGTGAATCCTCTTGGGAATCCTTTTGGATGAAAGGTATTATTCAAATGTAAATTTTGACTTGTTAGAAAAACCGTTTCTAGCTTTGTGTTAGGAATTACATGAACAGATGTTTGAAAAGCCTGGCTAATTCCCTTTGAAATGCAGGGCATAAATTAGTGCTGTCGCCTGCCTTGTTTGGGTCTAGAATAACAGGAATTCAGGAGGCCCAGGGGTTATAAGCAAGGAATACTGGAAAAGACAGGCAAGGTCTCTAAGAGTCCCTGTCCCCTGTCCAAGAGTTGAGGTTTTTTTACTGTGTTCTTTAAGGACGCATATAAACACAGGGCTAGAAACCATATGTGTGCCAGAATGATTCAGCCTTATTTTGGAAGTAGATTAGACCCTGGCTTCAGCGCGCACCTTCCTGCAGTTGCCAGAGAACGAACATTGGACATCGCCTGGAATTCACCTCCGCTGCACGTGGGCAGCCTCCAGCGCTGCAGACACCTGCGGGGAGGCCAGCGGCAGCCAGGTCGGTCTGCTCGGCGGAGGTGAGCCCATCCCCCACCGCAGTCAGGCTGCCCTGCTGTTTGGGCTCAAGTACATAAACTTAGGGTTGAGGTGAAAGGCAGATGGGGGGCCCAGGCCAGCGTTAGGGACAGCGGAGTTTTGATTACGGCTACAGCTTTACCGGCATAGCAGAGTTACGCAGAGCTGGGTCAGAACACACACACACCTTCATTCGTTGAATGCATCCCTTGGGTCACCCCGCTACTTGCCGCGGTTAAGCTTTAGGCAAAGCTGCAAGGTGTTGGCTTCCTCCAGAGGTTTTCCCAAGTGATAATCTCTGTTGGTGTAGCTAGAGAAGAAAGGTGCTGGTCTTTCACCTTCCTTAATCCTGCTAGTTTGTAATGCTAGACAGTTAGGACAAAAATGAACCAGAATGAGTGTGAAAACTACTGGAATGAATGTTCCTACTATCTAACCTGCAGCATTCTCTGCACTTCGGGCACACCCCCCCCCCCTAGTAATAACACCATCTCACATTAATTCAGGGCCTTTCACCTTCCATGGCTTCACAAGCCATTTTAAGAATATTGTGTGGATAGGTGATTTCTGTTTCTAGGCAATGCAGAGCACAGAGAAACACTGCAGAAGAGAGGATAATAACAGCTCTATGTTTAGTTGAAAACATGACAGGTTTTCTAGCCATGAAAATTCCTCCAAACTGGAATTAGGCAACCATGGGATTAGTATCTTCTCCTTCACTGAATTTACTTCTGATCATCAATTTTTATTTGTATAATTGTTCTTTCAGCAGAACATCACCTTCTAATGGTATGCATGATGGATGGGAAACAAAGGTCCAATGCTGGGGTAAAGGGCAAATGAGTCACCTACTGAATTTATGCCATCCATTAAGGGTCGCTATCCAAAAAACAAAACAGCTGAGATTATGCTATCAGACTGTATCCAGAAAAAGTAAGTTACAGGGGTCACAGATACCAAGTGCACTTACTGGCACTGAAAAGTAAAGAAGTGAAATACCAGAAATATTTGCTAAATTCAGATATGCAATTGTTCTCTGAGGTTATATTCCTGAAAATATTATTACTCCTCCTTTAGTAATGTTTTTACTAAAACTTTGTGTCCTTCCTGACATTGTGAAACTCAAAAATACACACATGAATAAAAAGATATCAAACCAAAGCTCTTGCAGGCTGGTCTTAACAATCAACATCTGAACGTATCTCTCAGGTCTTTGTTCTTGTGGAGTCCCTTTAAAAACCGCATGGTTTCTGACAGTATCGTAGCGGTTCTGCTCTAAAACAAAGTGAGGTCAAGTGGAGCCTTCCCATTGATTTTATTGGCATTGTTATCAAGATCACCACACCTAAGATTTTGCTGTATTTTCCATTGGAACAAATCAGAAAGCGTGTGATTTTCTACATACATCCCTGATTTTTCAATGGGTGAGCCAATGGCCACTTCTGCCTTGCTTGCCCAATTTTTGACAGTTTAAAAGTTAAGACTCCTGGTATATTTAGCTGCTGCTTTACTAGGAAAAAAAAACCCAAACAGCCATGTGGCAAATCACTCTAGAGTTGGGAGTACTGTTCCAATTTTTTTCAGTATTACTGATATAGTGAAAGTACACTTAGGAATGCAGAGATCACCTAGAAGATAGCAGGTGTTACCCTACTACCTTTAATGATTTACCCTTAGAGACCTTAGAAGAAAGAACAGGAATATGGTCAAAAATCCCTTCTAAAGCCCTTTCCCTAATCTCTATTACTGGCATTCATTTTGATCAACACACACTTGCCATATAATCTCTATAATCTCTATGGTTATTTACTTAGGCCTTGCTGTTTTTATCTAGACAACAAGATTCATGGAAATATTCATATACCATAACCTTCATCACAGATGAGATACTGTAAATGAGCTTTGCGTGACTGTGCTAGAGTGGCTCAACAGGTTTTGGTCCACGTCTAGTACACTCCTGAGTGCTTCTGATTTACGGTGACATCCCATCAGATTTCCATCCAGAAGGGCAATCTAATATTGGTTTGGAAACTTCCACAGCAACCAGTTGCTATTTCTCCTCAGCAAATATCTCCTATAATCATTTTGTTGATTTGTTTATTTATTTAAATAATGCATTAGTCGCATGCAGTAAGCAGTGTTTTGAACAATTTTGAAGATCCTTTGTTTTTTGTTTTCTCAAATCAAAGTAACCCATCAGTGAATTAACTGGATGCAACTTTCTTTGCAACTGCGTTGACCTGCTTTCACAATAAGCTTTCAGGTGCCTGCCCAAGGGTGAGAAACTGAGCTTTACTTCCTCACGTGGGACATGCCCAAACCCAGTTACTGTGCATCCTTCCATTGATTTCAGTGAACTTGTGCATCGCTTATTCATTGGCCGCGTGCCTACTTATTGACCGGTTCCTTTAATATGTTACCAAACCAAAGGCGTTAGCAGGCGTTCTGTCCAGATCCGTGCGCAGACTGACCAGCCAGCTGTGCATCAGGAAGATGAAAAGGGATTCCAGCAGCCAGCTTTTTGTTGAATGTAATGAATGCTGCAGTATTATCTGTGTTAAAGGAGTTTCTCTTTTCTGTCAATCAATTTCAATCAATGTTTCTTAAGACCTAACTGACATCCAGGAGGCAGAAACAAATTCAGGGAAGGCTGATGCCCTGGAGAAATTGCTGACAGATTTGTTTGAGGAAATGGAAGTTTAAGCCCCTTTGTAGATAAACTCAAAAGCAGATGTAAGTATGTCCACAAACACTGAGGAAGCTTGGGTGTCTCTCTTTTGAAAATAATGTTTTTACTGTAGACTGTTAATCATCAAAAAAGATAAATAATTCATCATCAGAACAAACTAAATAACTGCCTATAAATGATCCCTGTTTGTTTTTTTAACTGTGCTTTCAGCTAATTCCACTTTCTTGGATTAAACGGAAACAGGATGAAAGTGTAACATACAATCTTTGAGAAGATCTAGCAGTACTGCACTCCCTACCCAACCTCTTTTCCATGAGCCCTGAGACCACAACTTTTATGATAAAGTTCACCCAACTTTCTTTGAGTACTATGTTACAAATCGTATTGTGTGGATAGTACTATCCAAGAGCCTGTTTCTGCCCAGATGTCGCGCTGCAGATATCCAACAGGGCATAAGATGAAGTCCACCTTTTTTTTTTTCTTTTGTCTAATTAATTACATTCTAGAAATAGTAGCTGTATCTGTAAACTGTTATCACTGTTACAGATCTATTGGGAGGTGCTCCTTCACGTCATACCCTTTCATTCAATATTGTTAACGTAAAAATATGCAGTACAATGCAGTGAGGTTTATTATGGTTACTGAAGATAAAGATCTACACATTCATCCCCTGCCTTTTTTGAGGCAACTTTAGCTTGATGGATTTGTTCCTCCATACACAGGTACAGTATCTCTTAGTACTAGTGAGTCAACGGGGCAAATGCTGCGCCAAAGGGAGGGCGATGGCTCTATGTGACTCTTCAAGTGTCATGCCCAGTCAGAGAAGCAAGGGAGAAGCTGTTTCCATCTGCAGTCTTAGCTGAATGGATCGCAAGGTCTGAATCTGCCTGATCTGGTTTGCAACAGCACAGAGCCATTTGTAAAGCCCCATATTAAAACACACCACTAGAAAGAATTTTTGACGAATATCCAAAAGCCTGTAACGCACACACGATTTCATCACATGGAAACTGCAACGTGGACTACATTGATGGTGTGGTGCAGAACAAGTTTTCAGGATTTTCTTGGGTTATGTGAGATATGTTCCACCGATAAAAAGTAAATATTACAGATATAAGAAAGCTAAAAATCCAGTGCTCAGCTCAAGGGTTGGACGATAAGCAGTAAAGATGAGCCAGATGGGTGACTGCCCAAGTGAATGGCACTGCAACCTCTAGACAGGTGAACATTCGTCATTCATAAGTATGGAAAATCATCTACTTTTTTAATAAAACATTGGTTTATCTCACTTGTGGAGAAATACCCGTCACGTCAATTAAGAAAAATGATGAGCCATATTCTCTTGTGGCATGATTTCTCATTCCTGCACCAGCACAGTCCATAGTGTGACCATGATTACAGCAGTACAGAGGTATTACACGTTATTGTAAGTGGTTCCCCTTAGTGCAGAAATAAGCACTACGAACCCACCACATGTATACTGCTCAAATCACAGCCGTGCCACATTTTCTGTTCTGGTAAAGGTGCACAACTTCTACATATAGGCAAAGCAAATCTGCCTTTAAAACAACCAATCAAACAACATTGTCTGCTTGGAGGGATACATGTAAAAATTATCAAAATAAGCAAGGCTATGAGGAAAAAAACAACCTGTTGCATGAGCCGTGGAACAAAAAGGGCTGGCTTCATGCAGAGCTGCATTATTGGTGAGTAGTTCACGGCTTCTCTAATAGATATCAACAAGGGTTGAGCTCACACAATGGCCTTTCTTTTAGTAAGGACGTTTTTTCTTTTGCTTGACCCCCTATTTTCATGGAGGTTGCAAGAATCTAGAGCCTCTGGGATCACATACCTCTGTCAGATTTCACTGAAATCAGCCACAGACGTCAGGTGTCATCTGGGAATAGCAGCTGAGTAGCCAGACTGACCCACGCTGCATCACTGAATGACCTTAACTCCCACATAGAAACCTGAAGCAAGAAGAAGACAGACAGGTTTTGTTCAATACAGTAGGCAGGTGGAAGTAACAGGTTTTTATACTCATTAAATACACATTTGTCCAATATTCTGCTTTTCTGTTCCCAAGTCTAGTACATCAGTGAAACGGAGCACCAAAACCGGGGGTTGAAAAAGGCGGTAAAAGGCAGAGGTGCAAAGAAGCCCTTAGCACGGCTGGCTCCTCGGGACGGCCCGGTGGCCTTTGGCAATCCGCCCTTTCCGGCAGGTCCTGCAGCAGAGCCGAGGAAGGGGTGGCCAGTGCTGAGCAGCGAGGTGCAGCGCTGATGCCCAGCTTTCCTGGCAAGCCTAAGGCCATGGTGTGGAGCAGTGGGGAGAGGAGCCTGGGGGTGGCTGAGGAGCAAGATAGCAATGAGAGGTTTGTCGCTTTGCCTGTGCAAGGAGGGAGCCCAGGCTTTCCTCCCACACCAGCTCTGTACGCTCCTGAGCAATGAGCTTCAGTCGCCTGAACAGAGTCCCTTTACCTGGAAAATCGCATGGTGAGCTTCCCCCTTCCTTGAGGATCAGTTGCTTTGTAGCACAAAGGAATGGGGTAAAAAGCCTTTCTGGAGAGAGAAGGAAACCTCTGAAGGTGACTCCCCAGCAAAGCATGCCCACACAGTCAGCTCCACGCCACGTGCTTTGCACACCTGATGGGTGCACCTCTCCCACTCTCCGTGTTCCCAGACAGCACCTTGATTCACATTAACAATGATCAACTGGCATATGCTGGAGCAAAATACACCGGCTGCACCGTGGCATTTCCCTCCCAGCATGCCTTCGGTCTTGTGTGACACCTGAGCAAAAGAGGCAACAGGGAGGATCCCTCCTTTCAGCGCATCCTCAACACACAGCTTCTGTTCCTCCTTCTTTTCCAAGACGTAGAAGGGACAACACCTTCCACGTGGGAGCTGCGAGATGATACTACTTTGCGTTCTGTCACCTGGGACTGTTTCAATTACAAACCAATTAGAAGTATTTAGGTTGTTAAAAGAAAATGCGTTACAACTTTAGCTTGCCAGTGCTTCATATCTCTTCAGAGTACAGAAGTAGCAGGTTAACCCTACGCATCCCATGCCAGTTTTAGAGCAAAAACTTGCAGCAGCTTTCCAGACGCTTTAAGAAGGGACACAGAGTACAAGCTACTGAAGCTATCTGGCTGAATGAGCCCTTTTAATTCTTATTGGGATATAAACCCGTAAGATCTCGACTAGGTCTTGCCATCCTGCAACACACTTTCCATGAGCAATTGCCATTTACGACTTCCTGGGGGATGGGCTGCAATTGTTGTAATTTGCTTTGAGGACTGTCAATGACCAGCTTTAGGTCAGAAGGGGTGGGAAAATTATTTTAAAAGTCCATTATCATTACCTTGATTTGGGAATTTAATTTAGATGAATTGCAGCAGGTCTCAAGGAGGAAGCTCTGCAGAGGTGCTGAACATAAGGACATATTTATTGCTAGGGTGTTAGATTAAAGGTAATCTGAGGAAGGAATGAGTTTTTCTGGTCAATACATAACAACTTTTCTACTAAGACATAAGCAAATCATAAGCAAATCCTTGTGCAGTTGCCAAGGATTTTTTCCCCTGTGTCTGTGAAAGCATTTTGAACATTACAAGTGGCTACTGTGCTGACATTAAGAATGCATGTCACTGAAAACTGGTGGCAGCTGCTGAAACAGCAAAGTTTTGCTCGGACTCCCATCTAGCAATAAATAAAACAGAGGAAATGACAACACAGGCAGCATGGCTCTGTTTCTTGAACAAGCCAAGTCTACAAATGGCATCAAAAAGGGAGGACTGCAGGGAAGGGCTCAGAATAGAGACCCTACAACAGCTTACTTTAATATCGTTCCCAGCGTTACTACTTTGCTGTCTCTGCTTTTCAGCAAATATAACTAAACTATGAATATTTGCCTTCAGCTATCACCAGAACACAAATACTTCAAGTCAGTATCTACTGTATATACCTGGTTACAGATTTAATACATCCAAATACCGCAAAAAAAACCATTCAGCACCAGCCTGGTGGCTGCAGTGTAACTTTTAATGATGATAAAGAGCAAAGGGAAAGTTTTTGACTAAACAGAGCAAAAGAAAAAAAAAAAGCTGGAAAAGTTCCTAAACTAAAAAAAAAAAGCTTAGTTCCTAAGCTAGCACACGGTGTTCTAAAAATAGCAGCTTGTTCCCAGGATGCCACAGTTACTCAGTAAAAATTATAGCCATAAAAACGTGGCATAAAATGACATAAAACCATGCCATTTTTATGTAGTAGCTTCTAGACTTCTAAGCCTGGGGCTTTGCTAGAAGCAGGGCTCCCCCAGCCAGTTCTCTGGCACTGATAGGTCTTCCCAAAGGGTTTCAGGTTTACGTGAAAACAATATACTCTGCTGTTTGCTTCAGAATAGTTCCAGGTTTGGTTTTGGATTGGAATTCTTGAACATAAGCTTGTTAAAAAACTGACTTAAGAGATACCTGTTAAAGTTTCCAAGTTAAATGTTTTACCTGCATACACATGTGAACAGTGGTCATGGAAGCCCACAAAAACATCTGTTAAAGTGCACATTAAAGGTCACAGAGCGAATATACATTGAATCTTGGGGATATCAGGTACAATTGACTTTAACAAAAATCAGATATTACCAACATGGAAAATCTGCCGTAAAAGCTACCCATTTAAATCAGGCTTTCAAACTTTTCCAACTGTTTGAAGTCAATGATATGGAAATACATGCATACAATGTTAAATAATGACAGGTTAGTTAAAAAGCTGTTTTAAAAAAAATCAGTATCATGTTTCAATACAATCGCAATATTTATTACAGTATGATAGGAACTATTTTAAGCATAACACTCTAGAAGCTTTTAGTAATAGTATCGTATCACAACAGTTTTTCTTCTCATACTCACGAAACTTTTTGCTTAAGAGAAGCAAGAATACCAGACGTTGGAAAGAAAGAGTTATTTAATTAGATGTTTTGAAGGGGCTTGCATTGGTTCTGTATTTTATACCCCCCAATGTATTGGTTAACATTCTAAGTACATCACCTTTATGTTATTAATATCATCAGGAACACAAGGTCAAATATTAACTTTGTAAATATCTTGAAAAATACTGCTGGACTTAAAAGTTTATTTGATGCCAGAATACCTTTACTGTGTAATTTACAAAGATTTCAGTCTTACCACATGAATGCACTACAAGATTAATTGCTCATATTATCCCTTGAAAGGCAGCCATGTGACTGTTCTTATATGAAGGTAAACCATAATATACTTATTTTATTCTCATACTCAATGCTCATACCTTCTTTTGTCTGTCCGAACAATTATGCAGCTTTTAGCAAGGCCTCTCAAACACTTACTGGTTCCTGTTTGCACAGCTCTATGGCCATTAGAGTTAGAAGCTTTAATGCAGTGAATAAATACCTCTATATGATCAGCTGACTGCCTTCTACATTCAATTACTGATATATTAAAAAGCCTGTCACAGGCTACTAATTTCACCTCTCATTTTGTACGTGCACGACTTCAAGATCACATCAGACTGGTTTTTTTAAGTAAGTGATATGGTAAAAAGGCAGCACAAAATCTTGAAGGCATTGTTTCCCTTCCTTGAGCACTATCTTGAAAGACGCAGAAGCCATCCCCGCTTATCTGGAATTTATCTCGAATGTGCGTGAACAGCCAAAAGTAAAAAGCAGCTATTTGTAGAGGACAAATATCTGTTTCCTTATCTAAGATTTCTTCAGGCCACTGAATCTTACGGGCAAACAAAAATGGTTTTGTGGCTCTGTGACTTATCAGTCTTCATCAGAAATGTTTATTTACAAGCAGTTTCTTGAAGTTGACTGTATTATATGGTAAATTCAAGTGTTTTATAAGCTAAGAGTCAGCACTTAAGCAAACTGATAAAACACCATTTACGTGAACAGTAGCACATCTATGCTTTTGACCCCTGTATTTACCTACAGCTGGAGAGTTAGTCTCAATCTAGAGGTTTTGTTACACTACAGTAGCAGAATTATTTCCGAGACTGACAACGCTAGCTCACTTCAGCCCCCGGGTAAAACACCAGGGATCCCCTTGGTTCATTAGAGGCACACCCAGAGCATGCTGCAGCTCCGTCCTTCCTCATGCATCCTGCTGACCTCCACCAGAACTACCAACACCTGCCACAAGATTGTCACCGCCTGTGTCTCCACTGCTCATTTGGATATCCTTCAAATCCGTGTATTTTCCTCTGTTTGGAATATCACGGCAGGTCCTTTATGTAGGTCAGTTATGTGAGAGCTTGTCGACGCAGAAGGCTTGGACACAACTTATACAACCAACGTGATCAAGTTAGTGCCACTTTATTAAGGGATACACAGCAATTTATACTCTGCCGGTGCTATTAATAGACCCACAGCAATTTATACCCCCAGCTAAAAATGCACACGCTACGCAGGCTTTGTTGTGTAGAAGGTGATCAGTTAAAACTACTCGTTCACACGCTTCCACCTGCCCTAGGATGGGTCCCGGGGTGGTGCCCACATGCTGCTCGCCCCTTGTGCAGGCATCCTGTTTGTCCTCATCTTTCTGTCCAACTCTCTTATCTCTCTGCGAATACCCAGTTTCTCTGTCTCCCTTGGCCTTGCACGTGTCCTTCACAACACCTGCAGCTTGTTACAGCTTCGGCCTGCTCGGCCTGCTCCTACAACAAAGTTACTTGGGCTGGATTGCTCGTATTATGTCCCTTGTCTTCCAGCCACTCCACAGGAGCTACATCCCCATCAACAGTAAACAAAGCTGCTAGTTCATGCCGCAGCCCCTAAGCCCAGCGTGGCCAGGTCTCTGGCCGGCGGACACCTACTGAAGATACCATTACACAAACCTTTAGGCTCTACTGCCTGAGGAGAGGTGGGAGTAAACTCCTCTTATTGGTGAGCTGTTCCTTTTGGCTCTCTGTAGTGAGGTTTCTTGCACTTGGCTTCTTGGCCAGTCGCTGCCAAAGGCAATTGGCAGGATTTGCAGGCTTGGCTGCTGGGATTAGCCTGACGCAGCTCTCTGTGGATGTGTTCTTCATGTTTTCCTACCATAGCTGCTTTGCAGCACTTCCCAAGAAAGCACAGAAGGGCTTCTTGGACTGCTAGCACTTGAGAAGACTGTATGTGGGATCTGCCAGCAGCAATTCCTCTTATTCCAAGAGGAAGGGCTGTTTTATACCCTGGAGAGATGAACTGTGCAGAGGAACAAGGTCCTGGGAGGCCAGAGTGTGGGCAGCAGATGCAGGCAGTTCCAGCCCGTGGAAGACCAAATCCCTGTGAGGAAGGACATCTACCCCTGTGAGCACTGAAGAGGACTTTGGATTCAGATTAGGGTTCCTTTCTCCTTGAGACACTAGCAGTTTTCTTTAAATCTGAAGAATGTCTAATTTATGGAGCTAAAGGATTAAAAATATTCCCTTTCATAACCTATTGCCTTAAAAATCTGCAGATCAAAGGCATATAGACTGAAATTAAAGCAGTATGCAAACTGGTGTCCCTTAGAAACTTTGCCTGTGCATACAGTTTATTACAAACACAGAGCTAGATCTAACAAGACACCGAGCTTTAAAAAAATATTGATGAGAAAATTAAAACCCGGCTTGAAAAATGAATCTAACAAGAAATCCCAGTCTCTTCAAATCTTCACATTTTTTGGATTTTCAGTAGAAGAGCTTATTCTTATTTCTCCTTCATCCCTATATTTACCTGAAAACCCACTTCCCTACTGTTTCTTGAGGGATGGTTATGTTGCCAAATTCCAACGTAAATAACTGGTATTTTTCTGCCCATCTAGATGTAGTTCAGTAGGATTTTAACATGCTCCTCAGCCTGTGAGCATTGCCTTGCGAGCGCATTCGATCGCAGAGGTAGATGGCAGAGTTGCTACCTTACATCTCAGCATTACAGACTTTCTTTTTAGTTAGGACAATTTCTGACACATATAATATTTATTAAAGTCTGTCTTTGTCTCACAGCCACGATTGGAACTTATCACAGTCACACAAATGCAAAACTAGAACCAGGCAAGAAGTTGTACTTCCCTGTTATATAGTTCCTCCATCAGCAGTAAGCCCTCACAAAACCTCTCGGAGTTAAACTTTCACATGGATTGTATCTCCATGAAACATTTAAAGTTAGAGAATTAATAGACCAGATCCTCCACTAGCTAAGACTCCAGGTAAGCCTAGTGAAACCAAAGGAGCAGGGGCTGCTGACAGCAGTTGCAGGTACAGTCTGTTAGGTGCCTCCTTCAAGGCATGCCCATTTTGTCTTGTCTTTTGACAGAAATGTGGTAGAGGCCATGTAAGCCAAGAAGGATCTCCAGGATTCCCATGTACCAAATAATTCTGTTTCACTGTGGCAGGAAAAAGGTCAAAAGGCAAACTGAGTAAGAGTTGTGTCCACCTAGGTATGCTGGAGATTAACTCCCGTGTTACATACCTTTATGTTTCTTGTGTTTACCTCTCTGGTAATTTTTGAAATCTTTGTCTGTTGAACTTGTTTTCTGTTTGGTAACTTGGACGATGTGTTGCCTCCTTAGCTAAACATACAGATAAAAGTTGAGAGGAATATTATAAATAAGGTTATTATTATTTAATAAGTGAGTCACAGTTCCAGGAAATATAGGGACATGGAGGCATTGCTATGTAGAAGTCAGTAAGGCCAATACAATCTTGGACGTCATTACACTAGGTAGAAAATTAGCATTAGCCACCTCCCTCCTACCAGAAACAGAAAGACATTATTTCATATCACAATGAAACTCATTTCACTATTACATTTCGTAATGTTTTGATAAGCACAAGGTCCTTCTTTGGAAAACCAGACTTCTAACTCTTTTGCTTACCTTTCTCTGTCCCATTTTTGGAAAAAAGTCTTCCTAGTCTTCCTCACAAAGGCCATAGCTTACAAAAAATTGCAAATAGGGAAGATGGAAGGAAAGATGATCGATTCGAAGTCCAGCTCTTGCAGGCTGCTCTTCCTCCCAAAGCCATGGCCACCTTTTTTTTTTTTTTTTTTTTTTTTAAAAACCATCTTACTGTTTTCTTTACATATGCATGACCCAGAAGATTTATCCAAGCCAAGTGTGCAGAGGGACCCATGCCTCGCTCTAAGAAACTGCAGATTTCAGAATTTTGAAGCTGCTCTGGGAAGCAAAACCCACAATCCATTTACTACATTTTTTCTTCCCTTCTTTCAATTCAAATCAGCATTGAAATAGCTTTCTTAATTTTTTAAGCTCCCTCTGAATTTCTCCCATCTGCCCTTAGTTATGTGGTCCCCAACACGCTTGCTCCTTGCCCATATTCTCCTAAAGCAGGAAGACCAACAACCCTTGCTCATTTCCCTCTTTGCCCCTTCCCACCTTCTCATGCCACAGGCTGTCAGACCGCACACTCTGCTGCTGTGCTAACGCCAAGGGAGCTCTGCTTTTAAAAAGAAAATCAGGACACCAGATGTGGAAATGTCTCCTAGAACACATCTTCAATAAGTTTAACTGGAGACTGAGAAGTGAAGTGAAGGAAGCCTGAGCTGAACATTACCATACTGAATTTCCCGAGTTAAAATAGTCCCGCAGGCAAATGAAAACAAATAAACTGTATTAATTCCTGTATTGTATTTTTCATAAAACCTTTTTGTTGCTACTGAAACACAACTAGAGATTTCCTTCTCAGCTGCTGAAGGACTTACTGAAGTGGTCCTTACAAATGCGTAACTTTGCAGAACCAGGAAGAGAACCTGAATCCCCACATCATACACATTCTACAGCGAGATTTACACTGCTGGTAACACAACCCAACATCCTCTCCTCACCCGCCCAGCAGCACGACAACAACCAATAACTCATGTGGTATAACACCATATGTCACATTACTTGACAAAGCCACCAGGAGGACCCTCATGTAGCACCCTGATAAATCTTTCATGAACAGATTTACTTTCATCTTTGTTTGTGGATTAAGGAGAGGGGAGGAAAGGGGGAAACATGCATCTCCTACCAGGAACAACATAAATGAAAATACTCTTGGATGGAGAGCTAAAATTCCCCAGCCTGCTTTCCCAATGTCTCCAGCATTCGTGCATTTGAGAAGGTGTGTCTGTTTGCTGCCTTTCCTGCCTGATATGACAACAGAAATGCCTGCAGCTTGCCCACTCTCCATCAAGCATTTGGCTGAGGAAATGGTACCTCTTCACCTACAGGTCTTCAACCCTAAGTTCCAAAGAGTGTGAAGTCTTTTTCTGTGCACTACAGGGACAACAGAGTAGTCCCTGTTTCCTGAAATGACTTAACTTTCTGGTAGCAGCACATTAAAGGTGGATATTTCTTGCACAAGGCTAAAGACTGGCAGGGATTGGGCTTTGAGCATGTGACAAAGACAAAACGCTGTCCAGAAGATGGCTGTGGCTAACTGCAGGGAGGAAGGGAGATCCCAGTCTGCAGACGACAAGGAACCCTTGTCTAGAGGACTATGTTGTGCAGGTTTTTGTTTGGATGAATGTCACGGTAGATATGTTCAGAGATTCCCCATGGAAAAGCTGCCTGGGAGATCAGCAGAGGCTGCAGAACCTGTATGCTGTTCTCACAGTTCTCCCTCAACGAGAAGTGTCAAAAATTGCCCAAATAAAGACCAAGCTTATCTCTAAAGGTTCCAAGTCCATGAGAAGAAAATTTGGACCAGGTTTGCAATGCACTTACCTTGGGAGGCAGAGCAGCTGCCAAGACCATCCTGTGTAAACACACATCTGCAAGAGGAAGTGGTGCTTGCTTTTTCCCATAGACAGGCCTGAGGGAGCATCCTCGTGTCTGAATTAGGTCCATCACTGTTCTTCTTATTATGGTTTGCACCCTCATGGTAATGCACTGGATTTTGCTCCTCAGTACTTCATTTTGAAGCCCATCCTTGTGATTCTGGGCAAACGATTGCTTACTTGCTGTGCAGAGAATCTGCTAGTGTAGTTCTGAGAAATGCACCTTTCAACAAATAGCTTAAGAAACAAAAAAGCTGCAAATAGACATGGCAGATGCCTCTATTCAGCTGTCAGGAGTTGCTCTGAATTTGACTGTATTTGGGTCTGAACTCTTTCTTGAATAAGATGCATAGGGAAAAATGAATAGAAACTATTGGGGAAATGGAGTGGTAAGACTCTATAAAGATAAAATAAGAGATTTCAGGAGCATTTATCTCCATAGCTACAACTGATGAGTGACAGTGGAAAGCAAGACAATGAGAAAGCAGCTTATTTTTTATATTGGCAAGTTCTGATGCACTGTGTGGGTTTAATCCTGTTCGTGCACACAGGTGGAGGAATCTGCTCTGAAACTCTACTCTATTTCTTTTTTGGTGGGATTCCTCAAGTTTCATATCTCTCAAAATGACCTCCTAAACACACTGGCTTTTTAACTTTGTAATCCAAAGAGAAAGCTGCAGAAAAACCAACTGAATACTAAAGGAACAATTTTGAAATTTAGAGTTAAGAATTAACAAAGAGTTTGCCAAACAAGAGAGAAAAAAATTGAAGATCAGTCTGAATTTATATAGGGGGAATAGCAATTCAATAAATGTACCAGGAACAAAGACCTGAAAGGAGGAAGATGAATGAAGCTCTCAAAGTCACAGACAAGGAAGAACATTATCCTGGTGTGCACAGGTGGCAGAACAGAGCACGAGAGCTAGTTCAGACAACCAGGATGTTCTCAGTCCTGGGGAGAAGGAAGAATGGGGAAGAAAGGGCAGAATAGCTGAAACTGCCTTCGTGACTCACAAGAACGAGAAAGCATGTGATCGCATAAAAAAGTACATCTAAGGGGAGCAAAAAAGTACATCTAAGGGGAGCTCACTCCTTCCTCAGAACAGTAGTACCTGATGAGGGATGACCACGGTGGATTCATTCAATGCCAGGGCAAAAAGTCTCCTGAATGGTAGTTCCACAAGCATTGGACCTAATAAAGCCTGGTTTCCTAGAGGTTCTGTCTTCTTGGTCCACTGAAACTTTAACCGAGTTACAATAAACGGAATCTTAATTGAACTACACTAACATTATTCATCCAAGCTAAGAACTTTACGGATGCACCAGCTTTCAGTCAGTATATACACCTTAGTAGACATCACAAAACCTACCTGTCAGGTGAGAGGGTGTTTAAGGTGTGGGGCAAAGAAGCATGTTTCCAACATACAAGCATTTTGATGTTAAGCTCTCATGTTGATCCCTTTTACCCCTGTGCAATAAGGGGTAAATTAATACTGAAGCTTCTCCTGCAGTGGAAGGTATTTAACAGACTTAACTTAATAATGTTTCTTTCTTTTACTTGGCTAAGTACTCTAGCCTTATGGAAACTTGAGACATCTAGCCATCTGCTAAATGTGATTGAAATTGGCCAAAGGTCCAGAAAATGTTCTGGGGGACAGACAGATGTTTATACCAGGCAACACATTATTATTGTATTGCACATACTGCATAAGTAAGAGGTCATTATTTCAGAAAGGATCTTTTTTACTAACTCTTGTTCGGAGTTTGGAGTGACTTTTCTGACCAGGAATATTTCTCTTTTCTGGACACATTCACAAGTCTTTGCCAAGTGCTCTTAGTAAAGCAGAGCACATGTCTGTGCATGCTCACTGCTGCTTCTGGAAAATTTGGTTGCTGCAGTCACAGGTTGGCTTTTGTTCTGCAAGGCCAGAAAACTCAACCAATTTTTGAATGTTTGCAAGGTAAAACATTTGCATAGCTAGCATATTACTTCAGGGGGTTAGGGGGTGGGGGGAGCAAAAGCATTTGCAGGAGAAACAAAACTGCAGGACAAGAATGGGGTGTGTAGGATTTGTAAAGATCTCCACAGCTTCTGGACTCCCACCCTCTAGTTTTGATTAAGCATTTCCTTACTGCTTAGTTCCAGAGACAATAAATTCAGGCTCCACTCTATGATTTCCATGTGCTGCTTTCTCTGTCAGTGTACATTGGCCCTCATTTATTTGATAACAAGGTCCTATCCTGACTCTTCCCTGGTATTTACTTCTTGCAAAATCGAAGCTCTTTATGTTTGCAATATTCCTAGTTCAGTTTACACTGGAACACATCTGGGATCCATTTTTTTATCACCCACAGCCGGTAACAAGGAAAGGTATGCCACGGGTGGCTCCTCGGACTTACTGTGCCACAGCCCATGCTGGCCATTTCGCCCAGGATAAATCAGATAGCACATCTACCAGTAACAGCTAACGACTGCTTTTCAACACACTATTTGGGACTATTTGCACCATTTCACTGCACAGCTGGGGACCCATACAGACCCACCTATACTTGAAAGATTTCTCACCACTACCAGACTATAAAGTTACCAGTGTGACCATGCTAATTGGGGAAGTCTTCCTCTTTACAGATTTGCCAGTACATTCCCCCATGTCTTTGCTTGTGCATATATGTGTATATATTTACATGTATCTACTCGATATGATAAGGCATGACATGATACAATTAATATAATCTCAAAGGTACCTGGTCCTAACTTCATCAGACTGTCTCCTTGCCATATGTCCTGGCATCCTGGTACAATTCTGGGCAAGGCCCATCATTACTGTACCCGTGCCTCAGGGCTTGTGTTGATGTCCTGAGTTTGAATTCAGTTTCTGTTGTGTTGCTGCCCAGTAGTGGGTGGCACTCTCACCCGGAAGGGGCAATATGAGCTATCTCAGGAGCTTTCAACTGCACTTTCCCACTGTCTCAGAATGCTTTTATTGTACGTTGCCCCACCTAGCCATGTAGCGCCAGTGCGGTTTATGTCTTATCAGCCTCCTGGGCTGCATTGGGCAGAGTGCTGCCAGCTGGCTGGGAGAAGGAGGGAGCGTTACCCACTACTCAGGACTGGTGAGGCACATCCAGAATGCTTATGTTTATATGGTATCAGCGAGATAATGGAGCTATTGGAGCAAGTCTAGCAAACAGCCATAGAGATGATTAAGGGGCAGAAGCATCTGTCATGTGAGGAGAGGCTGAGGGCTGGGACTGGTTAGCCTGGAGAAGGCTCATGAGGTGCCTTGGCCTTGCGTATAAAATATCTGATGTTTATTTTCTTGCTTTTTTCTCATGTCCAGGAATTTTTTAACTGCTTATTGTAAGGTATGGCTGAGACATCCCAGAGGAATAATGCATCTTACACATGCCCTGTTCTCAGAATTTTCTGTAAACATCTTCTGCTATTCACCCAGTTGTTCACACTTTTTAGGTTCTTATTTTTTCAGTAGAATATTTGTTGGACCATAACGTTCACATTCGTGGTGTAGGTGTCTGTTCCACCTCTGGAGATCCCACAGAATTTCCCTTGGTTTGCACTTGTGCCAGCAATGGCAAGTGGCTGCCCTGGTCCCACCCTTGCCTGACCTACCCAGACACAGTGCTCTCCCCACACCGCAAGCGCTGCTCTAGGCACTCTCCCTTCAAGTGCTGCTGGCACCATCAGCTTTTCTGCCTTCAGGCTCTCACATAAATTATTCTGAAGACTGTTGTAAAATTACCTACTGTTCAAACATTTTACTGAGGCATGATTGATGTATCAACACAGAATATTTAAAGATCATTGTACAGTTGTATGTATTATTGTATATATTGTTTATATATTGTTATAACTGTTACTTGTCTGTTAACAACAACTTTTCTGATCAGCTGAGTCAGGTAAAGGAGGTTTTGTGCGAGACAATTCTTGTGTCAGACGTCTGCGGATACCTATTCCACCTGAGCACTGCTCCCCGGGCAGTGTGATATTTAAGTGAATATACATGGTTCAGGAGACCTGAGAATACAAAAGGGACCAGAGGTACAAAAGGTGGCTCTGCTTTAGGTCGAGGACGTGACCTAATCCATACTTAACCTAAGAACGAACACCAAACTTTGCTTGAAACAGGAAGGTCCTGGGAAGGATTGAATTTTTATCCAACAAACTTTGCCTAAGAGAGGGGATGTTTTTTAGCAGCTTCTAAAATAGTTGTGAAAGGTTGCTAGCAGAGGAAACACTCTCCGAACTGTGCTTCAGCTCATGAAGCAAAACTGTTGGCATCCTAACAGCAAAACCCAGCTCAGAAACAGGAAGGTTTTAAACAGATGGGCTTGAATCTTAAAACAAAACAAAACAAAAGTAGCACAGTGCTTTCTGGTTTGCCTGTGTGTTGCTGAGCAGGGTGGAGGCAGGCTTACCCCGAGCTCCAGCGCTGCACAAATGGTTCCAGAACCGCCTGGAGCTGCCATGACAAGACACTGCTGGTTACCAAGGAGCAACACCTCACTGCCACCCACATCAGCGCTGTTAGAAGCTTTTCTTGTTTAAACTGAAACAGAAAATAGGGACACATCTCCTTCCTACACAGAGGCTTTGTTAAGGACCATGTTAATAGAAGTTCACTGATCCTAAGATTAGATGTCCCAAGGGGAGTAACAGAAGGAGAACCAAATGGTGAAGTAAACTACATGGCACTTTCCCCACAGACGTTTCAGCCCTTGGAAAAGGGAGTGTAAGCCTGCTATGCCTCACACTACGTATCAAATTTTCCATTCCTTTGTGATAGTGATGCGTGACAACAGTTTCACAGAAGGAAGGGTTTGGCCACGTTGTGGGAATAATGAATATTTTTTATTATCTACAGTTACTGGATTATTTCAGCACGGAAAACCTTGCTTCCAGTTCTGGATTTGGGAATTTTTCTCAATTTTTTTATAAATTGCTGACATGTCCAGTCAGAGACCTTATAAACTACCATGTACATCCAAGATCTTTAAAACTCAAGTTTCTGCATTAGTTTTTTGTTTGGTTTTTTTTTCTTTTTTTTTTACTTTCCCTTTTTTGACTTCTAAAGATGGCAAAAATGCAAAGGTCTGAAGGACACTGAAATGGAAAATGAACATTCTGCTACCAAGTCTTTAGAAAAGTGATTGTTACAAGCAGATGGGCCCCACCTTGCAGCAAATTGAACAAATAAAGAATAATTTATCTTTAGATGCAATAAGCATCATACAAAAGTTTGCCAAAGGCTGGATAATTCCATAAAGCTGCTCAACAAGAAGGCAGGAGTGATTAGAAATGAAAGGTCTCACACCACCACCCTGAGTACTCAGCTCTTAATCAGGTTATCAGACAGCAGAGCTTTTCTTAATTGATATGGCCTTTTATCAAATGAGGGTGTTATCTCATTGGTGATGTCATAAAATGTGAGTCACACAGAGTCAATAGGATATCCAACACAAAGGCAACAGTATACATTATAGAGGCTAAAGATATTGTAGGAATTGTAGATGCTGTTTGCTTAAAGGCAACTGGTGAGTGTTGTGGTCCTCTTTGACCTTCAGGAAAAGCTAGTTCAACCTCACTGTGCCTACTGTTCAGAGTAACTCTGCTAATCACGATTTTATATTCTTGCCTTGGTGATGCTGTGTGACATTTTGAACCCAGTGCCTAATTTCTCATAAACAACTGTAGTTCCACTGATCTTCAGTTGCCACATAGCTGAGGTTTTGATTTAGCTAAGCTGAATGAGTTCTCTGAACACTGAGTTTGTGTAATTAAACTCGCAACCAACTCACTTGTATTAGGTAAAGAAAAATGAACATCATGAATGAAGTATTTCACTGCTCTACTAAAATTTATCTTCAGAGTGGCTGCCAGTCAGCTCTGGACTTGGCAATCTGGCTGTGACAATTCCTGGTTTCATACCTGAATTCTGGTATGAGTTTTGGCAAGACTTTGGCTTTGATTTTCTACAACTCTTAGGTACCTAAATCTTTGGCATTGTAGTCCTGCATGAAAACCATTTCTTAGCTTGCTTTTTCTTGTGTGTATGTGTCTATAAATTAAGAGAGAATGAGTCTATAAACAAAATCAAGGCACTCAGCTATACTTAGGAGAAACCTAGCTAAGCCCACTCATAAAAAAACCTTCCACACTAGTATCATCTAGCACCTGATGCTTTAAGTTAGAAAAAAAAAAATGCACTGTTACAAGAGCTAATCACAAGATCAGCATGCAAATAATTTTCTTCCTGAAATTATTTTTTAAACCAAACCAAAAATCTTTGTTTAAAACATCTTGTGTACATATTAGAAGTACTTTCAAGCCCTTAATAATGCTTTAAACACAGAAATATGCAAATATAAAATGCAAAAAGGTTTTTTTTTCTTATCATAGACTATCTGAAGTTAGAAGGGACCCACAAGGATCATCAGGGTCAACTTATTGGTGTCTACTTCATCAGTGGCGGTAGTTAGACACCCATCTTTCAGGACTGAATTTCAACCTGACAAACACATACAAGGCAGAAGTGCCCAGCTTGCTACAGTGTGCTGGGTTTCATCGCACAGCATCCCTAGAACATCGCGTGCACAGCGCCTCAGCTTCGCTGGCTCCTTACAAACACCATTGGGGCTGGTTTACGTGGCACATAGAGACTCAGACTTCTCCCACATTCCTTCCCACTTAGTTACTCAATGCAATAGTCTGGTCAGCCATGTCAAGTGTACTGTTTTGCTTTATGCCAGAAATAGTGTTAAACAGTATGTCCAATGAATAAATAACTTTGTTCTGTTAAAAAGGAGCAACAGCAGTAGGGATTTACTTCCAAGCAGCAATGCAACAGGAATGACCAGAAGAACAGAAGGTAACAATTGACAAAGAAATCACTAAGTCTTAAAGATTAAACCAATTATGTTCATTACAAACTTGCAACAAAAAAACCTTCCCAGTGTACACTACAACATGACCTTCTTCAGGTACAATGAAAAACTGCAGAAGACCATCCCACATGCTAACATGCTGCAAAGGAAGCATTCACAGTTAGCACAGGTGCCTCTGATCTGTAATTCTATTATCAGAGAATCTGAATGGTCTCAGGTGAACCAAAAACCCTGAGCAAAGAGCTTCTCCCTGCCACTGACTTCAAACAGCTTAAGGTTATACTGAACAAATTTCTACCTGCCAGACAGAAACAAATCCCAGCTGTCACCTTATTGCCTTTAGACCCGTTCTGGGCATACTGCCCTCAACAGATCAGGTAGTAGAAACACTGCTTAAGTCCATGTGGATGGTATTGATTAAAAGATTGTGTGTGAGATCATTCAGCTAAGAAGCCAAAAGTTTACATTGAATGTTGCTCCTTAGATTTGAAAGCTCCACTGTCCTTACAAAGGCACTCCAGCAAAACTGGAAATCAGTTCCCTGTTTCATGACATATACATATGCACAGGGGTTCTTTGTACCACTGAGTAACTGTGTCATACTAAAGACCAGTATAGCAGTAAATTCTAAAGATTAGTTCACTTGGTTGGTGTATATAATAAATAATATCTATTAAAAAAAATAATGGCAATGATTAAAAAAAAAGAGTATATTGTCCAAATGAGAACTGGATGATCCTAGGTTACAAAGGTTTATCCTGATAACGAAGTACAAGTACTGAATGGCTTAGAGAATTAGTACTGAAATGTAAAGCCTTATTCCTACCAACACTGAGGCAACTCCAAGCCTTAGCTCCATTGGTACAGTTCAACCTGTGCTGTAGTTCAGTGGCTTCCTATTAGGATGACTGGCATCAAACCCCAACGTTGCTAACAGCCTTCCAGAAAGGCGGCTCCTTACATAGTCACATAGAATGACATAATTTCCATGTTTCCAAGGATGTGAATGCAGCTCAGCTTTTTAGTGCTCAAGCTGCATGCAGAAGATTACACTGAGAGAGGTACTCAACCCACAGATTTTTGTGACTATCTTTATGCCAGCAGGGAAGCAACTGGTGTGTGTTTGGAGAATTTCAGGCAGATTTTGAGCTTGTTGCCTGCCTGGAAGTCACACAGCCTGCGTCATAACCCTTGCAGTGACAAAAAATACAAGCAATACCAAGATAAGACAAGAGCAAACCACCCATTCAATCTCTCTCACCTCGTCGTTCCGCAGGCTTGGCTTCTTCTCCCACTATTAATGGGGCTAAGCGAGCTGCTGCTGAAGGCTGCAGCAATGGGTGGCTGGCTCAGTTGCACAGCAGTAGCCATCACGAGGTTCTCAGTCTGCTGCCTTCTTCTAACTGGCCAACTCTGCAGCAGCAGTGAAGAGTCACAAAACTCAACTTCAGGGTTGCAACTCAGACACCCGAGGTGAAAGACCACATTCCCTCTAAGTCAATCAAAAGGAATCAAGCACCTGCAAGGGAATATTCATAGAATCAAACTTAGCATCCTGCTATTCTCATCTAGCAGTGGAAGAGGTGGGATACAGCTACACAAACACAGGCACATGGTGCCCTTTGCAAGTATCTGACATTGCCAGTGACTGCAGAGGTAGAAGGGCACAAATACCCTGTTCATGCCTCTCGGGTATCCTGGGCCATTTAAAGGCTATTTCATTGCCCCTATATTCAGGCAATTAAATCCCGCTTCCGTGGACTAAAGGGTCATGCACTTTACAATGAAAACTACCCAACCTTTTTTGAATAAAGCAACATATGTTTCTTTACTGACAGCCACTCAGACTAACAAGGTTTTATAAGACTCTATAGGATTTCATTTTCATATTGCTTAAAATATTTGCTCATATTTTGACCAAAAAGAAATGGGAATTTCCAGGCAGAGAGGTACTGCAATAAACAAGACCATGTTTAATGGTTCAGTGTGTTCGTCAGCTGGATGAAATCCACCCATGGTTTTGAAAAGCCCTTAATTACAGTTCAGCCTAAAAACTAATAGGGCTCTGCAGGCCAACAAAAGTTGCCAGGTGGGCAGTCTGCCAAAAAATTCAATGCAGAACAGAAAAAACTATGATGTTGAAAATACACATTGGCGTCTAATTATTCCACATCCCTGGTGCCACGAATCTGAAAAGTCAGACAGTTGTTCCTCCTTACAAGAAATCTGAGTTTCTGCACACTCACACTCATTCCTGAGTCCTGGTTTCAATTGCTCACGCACGTTGCATGTATGCCAGCTTACTCCCAGGCTGTTTCAGAAACAGGTTAACTCCACCCAGGGTCAAACCTGGATTTGGGGGATACCTCCATTTGGGAACTTCCTTCTCATGGCAGAATGGAGAAGCCCATGTTAGGACCAGCTCCTTCTGACCTACATGGTCCTCTAGCATTATCCAACTAGGCCTTCAATCGTCAACTGTCCTAGTCCAGGGATTGCAACTCAAATGTTTGGCATAGAGCTTTAAGACACCTCTCTCCCCTCTCACTGATATGTGCACTTTAGACTGAAAAAGGCCCA
Organism: Falco rusticolus; assembly: GCF_015220075.1. Classification (NCBI taxonomy): domain Eukaryota; kingdom Metazoa; phylum Chordata; class Aves; order Falconiformes; family Falconidae; genus Falco; species Falco rusticolus. Next base: position 2,698,516 of record NC_051196.1, on the reverse strand, counting down.
AATCAAACAGAGAATAATCATGTTTTAGTGCCACAGAAGCCCCACATAAGTGCCCAGAGGAAATCCATGTCAAGAGCTTCCCAACACGGATGTGGCCAGCCTGCTCCAGAGGAAACCAGCCTCGGCAGTCGGAGATTGTTTGGATGATGTCTTTATCTGTGAAGGCACAGTATAGTGTTTATGTCTGCAAATGTATTTCACTCTCCTCTGTAATAATCAAACAGCTAAAACTTGGCATCTCATACTAACTTTTGATTTTCTAAAGCCAAATACTTTACTTTTTTGTGTATTGATCTCTACAGTTTTAAACATGCACACACACACAGATGAACATACAAGCCTATCAAAAATCAGACATCTGAGATCATTTTACACTGAAGTCCAACATACTTTCATTCCTTCAAGCATACTTAGAAAATATTCTTTTGAATGTGTCAAATGATTAGACTTTTGTTTCCTCCTTTGACTTCTTTCCCTTCCTTTCCACATCTCCAAGCCCTTCTCTTAGGACAAAGATAACAGTAAAAAGACAGAAGTCCATTTATTTTCTCTTTGACTTTTGGGGTTATATCCTGTTACTTTTTTACTCAGTGTTGGCACAGGAGTTTCATTTTCCTTTTGAAAGTTCTGATAAGTGGCAAATGGAAAAATCAATAAAGAAACGGCCCCACATAGAATTAATTTTAGAATAATCGGTGGAAAAGGGCTTAAAACCTTTTTATAATGGAATTAAATTAACTGATTTTTTTTTTTGATAGAAAACAGGAACTAACTCTGCTTTCAGACAAGAAGAGCAGCCTCTTCCACCCGACACCCCCATCTCCCATAGGACTGCTGCTTCAAAGATGGGTATGTCGGGTTGTCATTCACAAGCTTCTGCAACACTGGGAGCTGTGGAGGTCAGATCCCAGCTATGGGACACCTCCAGCCTGCCCACCACTTGTGACAGCCCTCATCTGGTGTCATGGGGTCAAGCACATGAGAGAATTGAGTCCAGCACTACTGTGCATGCCTTTAACCAGGCTGTGCAGCTCACCCTTTGTGTGTACAGGAGGAAGCATTAGGCGGTGTGGGCATCACTTACTTCCTGCACAGCTGCTCCTCATCTCTTCGAGGGAACGGAGCCAGATAGGAACAACTGTGAATGTGGACAATGCCAACAGGATGCAAGAGACTCACCTCTGGGAACACCAGGTTTGGGGTTTTTGGGGTTGTTTTTTTTTTGCAGGGAACTGGAGTATAGTAGGTGTTACCATAAAGGAATATGGTTTGCCACTGGCCATGGGCGCAGACAAGTTGACTGAGTGACCTCATGGGCTCTGACTGCTGACACCAACCACACAGAATTGAATCCTGCAGTCTCCCAAAAGATTTCCACCATCCTATTAACCCTGAGTGATGGGGACTTTCTGTTGGTGGCCATGCCCAAGGGTATCGATGGAAACGTTCTTAACAACTGCTTGGTTAAAGTCCCTAAAGGCATCACGAAAGTGAAACCTTTGCTACTTTGGAGTAAGTAAGAATAAGTAAATGTCCTATTATTGACTTTGCCAAGGCCTCTCTCTCTTGAACAAGTCAATCCTTTAGGGAGGTGATTTTATATAGCTGGTTTAAAAAAAAAAAGAAAACTTACAAAAACTTTTATCTTCTTCTTGTGACCACAGATGTCTGTTTCCTGTAATACATTTTATACGTATTTATATGTATCAGGAATACAGACTTTTAAAAACTAAACTGGAAGCTTGATTTGGGGCACAAGGAAAACATCTAGAAAATGCTAACTTCTGTCCAAACAGTGAAGAGCTCATCACTCTCTCTAACTATACCATTAGATCCTGTAAAGAGCACCATGTAGCTTGTCCCCCCTCACACAAATTCCCCAGGTAGGTATTTTTTCCTGATGTGTCCGAGTTGAGGCTATTATTGCTGATACTCCCTCCTTGCTACCAGGAAGAGGCTGAATGGGCACTCAAAAAGTAGCCTGAGTTGCATTCCTCTTTCACCATCTCGCCTGGTCAGACTATGCTGCAAGAAGCGCAGTGTGGGTGATAAAGCCGTGTAAGTAGCAATGGGAAGTAAAGTGGAGGGGGATTGGAAGACAGAAAATACAGGCTGGTTTTTTTTAATCAGTTCATCTAGGCAGGGGCATCAGGTAAGTATAATCATTGACTCAGAGATTTGTGAGTTGAAACATCACCCAGGCTTGGGTTTTGGCACAGTTACAGGAAGAAGTCAAATTGTCTGACTCAGTAACTTTGAATGGGTTGCTGTTCCTCTGGTTGGTAAGCGGCATCTGAGAGCTGCTAAATCAGTAAATTGCTAGCATATCTGGCTCTGAACTCAGCAAGCTTGACTTGCTCATCCAGTTACTGTTGCACGTGCTTTGACATCAACTTTAGCAAAGAGGATCTGAACCAGGAACTCCTAGAAACAATTTTTCTTTGAAATCAGATTAGCAAGTCAGAAATGCCAAATGATAAGAGAAGACTTTCCTTCACAGACTTCCTTTAGAAGTCCTAAGTCAATGGCACCAGGAAGACACAAACCTTCATATCCACCCACACAGGCAGAAAAGTTGGTTCCCTGTAGTCATGAAAGGTATAATTTTAGCTTTAATTCAGCTAGCCATGGAACATAATTAGAGATGTATTAAAGTCAGACATACCTTCCTGATTTTAAAAGAGAGGAAAAAAAAAAGGTATAATGTGCTTGGAGGAAGTGTTCACCCCAAATATGGATTAAAAAAAAGAAGTGAAAGTATATGGGGGAGGGAATCAACCTGCTTGCTAGTTTTGACAGGAAGGTTCCTTGCAGGCAAAAAGTGAGTCTTCCAAGCAAGCAGATGGAGAGCTGCTTCTTTTGGCTGGTGGTGGGGATAGTGGGGGAGAGCTGTTTCTTTTTTGGAGTGGACTGGTTTCTAGAAAAATCTTTTTAGTAAAATTATCCTGGCATAATGTTCCTGATCAGTTCTTCTAGTAGCAGCCTTTGTATTGATAGGAATCTAGTGAGTTCGAGATGCTCAGCAAGAGACTTGGGACGGCCAGTGCTGTGAGGTCGGTATGCTGGCTGCATTGCTGCACGTTGGCACCGCACCTACAAAATACGCTCTTTGAAGAGCCAGATACACTGAAGCCTGTGGTTCCTCATCAAGCTGGCACGCAAGGTATGCTGAGGAAGGAGTGTTTGGTGAAGATGTGGGAGAGCAGTTTCTCTTCTAAAAAAAAAAATAGAACAGCTTTCCTTTCTTTTCCTCTGTTGAACTATGGTGATGCTGGCCCATCTCAGACTTGACATCCTTTTTTGGGGGCTGGAGCTCCAGTATGAAAAGTCAGAGTGAATGGAGGATATTATAAGCAATTTAGGAACCTGCAAGTATCCAAACTGCTCCCAACTGAAGAAAGAGCTGTCCAACCTAAGAATTTTCATCCTTATGTATGTTTTTTTTCCATCTTTCCCCCAATAATTTACCTCACAAATAACTTCAGACCATTGCAATTACAAAAACATTGCTGCCACATTTTTATACTTCTCTATATAAAAAAAAAATGCGATAATAGTTATTTCAAAATGTAGGCTATTTCTACCTTAGAGTCACATCAAAACCTCTACCATTTATAAATCTGGATGGGTTATTTTCCAAAAAGCAGTTTACAGAAGGGATGTCACATGCATTCTGGTTTGTATTGGTCTAACAAACCCTCTCGCACTTAGCCCATAGCATCCTCCCCAAAACGGGATCAGGAATTACATGGAGGAGGTGAAAAACTCACAGCGTGAAATGCACTGAACTCTTAAATCCAGCACTTAGGTTCTTGGTCCTCCTCCACTACCAGTGGAGAGAGGCATCCCCAGGAGGTCATCCAGCCTGCCTAAAATCTGTCTGGAACGTGTAGGATAGCTATAGCTGAAGTTACCATTCCATAGCAAACACCATTAAAGCAGCATTCAAGACGTAGCTTCTGACACTCAACCCAGGAAGATCAGTGTCACTCCTTTGACTTAATATTAACACAAAAGAAGAAAATATACACTGCTGGAAAATGCAGCTAAACCCCGTACACCCACTATTTCCAGGTACAAGCTTTAGTTAGGGCTGTGATCTGTCATCAGTGTGGTGGGTCATTACCCACAGGTATGGTGTTTCTTCTGTCAACATTTGTTCAAGTCTGCAAACAAGTGGATTACCTGCATGTATATATCTTTGTGATGGTTTCCATGTTAAATCTGTTGTTATCAGATCAAAGAGGGCGTAACACAAATTTGACTACATTCGTTTCAAAGAGCTAAGCTCATTTCTCACCCCGGTGATCTACCACAGACTTTTCACAGTAATATCACCTCTGTCCCAGAGTTAAGAGACATAAAATAAATGACAGAGCAGGAAAAAAAACTCCTTCTTTTACTTCTCTAGGTATAACATACAATAAAATAGTCAGAAGATTTCTCATCAGAATTGGTTTTAAAGATAAAAATGGCTTTTTTGAGCAAATGTGAATTCACTTAGAAAAACCCTCACAAAACAACTCAGAAGGAAATGAAAAGGAAAAACTGAAGACAAATTACTTTTTGTCAATACTCATTTTCATAAACATCTGAAAGGCCAGGGAAAAGAATGCACTGGAGATGTTAATTTTACACCTCTTACACACCTTTACTACATATCTGGTGGAAAGGTGTTGCTCCACCATGCTTCCTACTCACTGTACACATTTTTGTACAGCAGTGCTTCCTACTTTAAAGTGAGCAGAGCTTTAAGGAGAAAATGTCAGAAAGGTGAACAGAGGATTACACATTTTTTGATCATGCAGCTACCTTACTAAGCTGTCATGGAAGCCGAGCCCGTGTTGAGTCATTGAATCAGGATCTTCCAGGCAATGGGAGGGTTTGTGCTCCTTTGAGGTTCCTGGTTCAGTGTTCACCTCCATCTTCAGAAAGTAAATGGTGGGGGTTCCTGACTTCAAAGCAAATAAGTTTTTGCATTCATATCCTAGTGCAAGAGTGACACGATCCGCTGATGGGGAGGGAAACACTATTTGGACTTGGCTGTGAATATCCATTCTTTTGAACATCAAAAGGGGACTTTCAGAGATGCTTTGATTAAATGCTTCCTTGAGCAACACCTGCTCTAACTCAGGAGTAAAGCCAAGGAATTTGGCAGTTACAATGAAACGTTGCACATGAAATGAACAGCTGGTTGAGACATGTAAGTTCCAAGTGGGTGAGAAGTCCATTTTTAATGCTACACAGCACTACAGTTCGAGCTACCAGCAGTGGGCATTCAGAGAAGCTCTTGCATGTGCTTGCACGACATTATGATAGCAATAAATATAAATAAAAAAAAAAGACAAAATACGTACTTCAAAAATAATAAGGTGAAAGGGCTGGAGAAATGGGGAATTTTGTAAATCTATAGAAGAAAAATAATTATAGCTATTATCTTTTCTCCTCTACTTTATTTTTATATATTTGCTTTTACTTTTTCTTTGCTTTCTGTTTATATGAAAATAATGTCTTTCATGAGCCACTTCCATTAGTTTAGCTCCCAAAGGAATTTATTTAAAATTAAACTATATTTCTGCTTCTTTTATCCTTTTTCTTTCCTACGTCCATATTTTTCCTTTTAAAAAAATACAATTTTCCTTTTATAATTTATTTTAAACCTTCCTGCTTGGTATTTTCTTGACCAATGCCAACTAATGATTTTCCCTCTTCCTTATAGGTCCCTTTTTCTTTTTATGAGCTTCTGGTTTGCTTTCTTCTGAAATAAATATACCAATCTCAAGCTCTTTATTGTAACATTTATGGATTTCATATATGTGTATGCTACTTTTTAATCTTTTTTTTGTCTTCTCTTTAAAGAAAAGTATTTATCTCTCTACTTTTCCACATACTTCTGATATTTTTATTGACCAGATAAAGAATATGAGCTCTACTTTGACACATTAGTGTGTCAAAGGAAAGAGTAAATGAGTTTGCTTTTGTTTTATTAGATATTAAAAATGGTTTACCTGTTTCTTTCAAAAAAAGTTGACTTTTTTTTCTCTATACTGCATCCCACTATATTTATCTATGAAGTGTCCATGCTGTTGCTATGCCTTCATCTCTCTTTTGGTTTTGGCTGCAATTCCAACATGCAGATTGCCAAACAATCAGCTTATTTCCAAAAATCAAATGAAGCAGCCATAGCTGATATGCAGCGTAACATCTATCCTTTTAGAGATATTTTGGTCCATCAGCAAAACCAGTTGTTCAGTGGAGGGGTTACATGCTTCAAGATTTTTTTCTGCTTTCTCCCTTCCCACTACTGGCAATGCAGTGATCGCTCCTCCCTGGATGTCCACACAAAATTCCAACAGCAGGCCCAGATGGGGAGATGTCGTGGGTGAGCTCCACGACCTGTAGGACAGCAGGAACCTGTCACTAGATGCTGTGCCAGATAACAGGCTAATGTGTTGCCTCTGCTCCTCTGCACTGCAAGTAGAGATACAGCACAGCTCTGCATCCTTGGGAAGGCAGGACTGCTGTATCAAATAGCTTTGGGCTTTGGAACTGAATTTTGGGAGGAGCTCCTGGCTAGCAGACTCTAATTTGACAAATGCAACTATGAAATCACAGGGACTTCAGACATAGCTAAACTGGAGAGTGTTTCATCTGTTAAGGTCTATGCATCTTTCTGTTTCATGGAGCATTACTTGGGGAGGAGTGATTAGTGGAAATTCCAAAGGGATAAACCACTTGCAGAAGCTCATCTTGCTCCCAGAGGTTTGTATATGATCCACCACCCATCTGCATGTGCACAGGACTGACAGAAAGATAAAGACCTGTTCTGGCCTGGAACAGGGGCTCTTATTTAGTCTTAGAACTGATCCAATGTTATTTCAGGCAGCCACTGAGCAGAACAAGGATCCCATACAGGTAACTGGTGACCTCTGACTGTATCTCTGTATACAGGTGAAATTATTACTTTATGAGCCATTCTTGTAATTGCTGTTGACCATCAAAAGATATTGTCAGAGCTGACCAGTCACCGGTGAACAAGGTCACTGCATCGGAAAGGGCTGAGTACAGGTGCTGAACCAGTTAGCTGTGCTGAGGCTCTGTTAAGGTAAGAAGCTACTGTCACAAACATACTGGACGAGGAGGGGAAATGAGAAGTCGTGTTTGGAGATCTGATCTAGGGACCTTGAAGAAAGCCAGGGGAAGTAAGGAAAAATATATGCCAGTTCTTGACTTCTGCGTTCCTGATGCATATTACATTCTGAGAACTTAAAACATCTTCCTGTGTGCTTTGTTCTGAAATAACCAATGTTCTTTTTTTTTTTTTTTTTTTTAATTAGAAATATGCTGAGTAACTGGGCTCCAGAAAAGAACACATAAACTTAATATGCAAAGCTTATGCCTAGAAGCAACTGGCTTCATGAATATTAGTCTCAGGCCAGTAAGAAATGTAGTTGATTGCTTGCCAAAGATGTGTGATTTTGAAATACAGACCTGTAATTGTGAAGGGCAAGAATAATTTGAAGTAAAACTTGCTTACATATTAGTAATCCATCAAACTTCAGAAAATAACCATAAACCCTCCCTAACACTAGAATTTTTCTTCCTTTATAGTATGGAAAGGATGGAGTAGGATATCGATAAGGAGAGGAAATTTAGGAAATTATGCAAACTAGTGACGGTAACACACTAGGAGATGGCAGTCCCTCCCAAATTACCCCACTCGCTTACATAGGGCAAAGAACAAGCTACAGGACTGCTCTTTCTTGGCTATTCAGAGTGGACCAGGGAGGGACTAAATCTCACCCTACATGTGTGTGGTGCTTAGTATTGTGGGGTCCTAACCTGCAGGTCTTAAAAATGATAATAACAAAAAAATCACATACTGTTACAATTTCTACCTGAACTGAACTCTGTTCTGTTCCAGTAGCTGTTTCAGATTGCCACCTAGCAAGATCCAAGAACTTTCCAGCAATTTATTCAGGGCTTCTCCAAAAGTTTTCCACAAATCAGAAGTATCATACTAGTAAGACACTTCTTCACAACTCCTCAAACAACCTTACACAGAAAGCCACCAATTACATTTTCATTGTAGCTTTTGAATCTTTTTTTTTTTACCTGACATCTTAACTAAATGCTTAAAGACATATCAGTGAATCCCACTACACTTAAAAAACCCTAGCATCTTTTCTTTATCTCTCTTAAATCACATCACCTTTCCCACCCCAGCATAAAACCAGCTAGTTTCCTGCCTTTTTCACTGCTGCTATGTTCTTCTCTCTTACTCCTTCCAAACCAGTCACTGCTTCCTCCCTCCCTCTCACCTCCTGGCTATCCTCCCCTCAACCCAACACTCTCCCTGCTCCTCTGACCTCCATGAACTCACCGCGGTGGCAATGCCTGGAAGCCTGGGGTCAACCTCCCAGGTTGCACTTGAGAAGACAAAAAGCTACTGCTGCTGAGATCATTCCCTTCTCCAAATCTCCAATTTCCTATTGCCACAGCAAAATTGTTGGTAACTGCTGATTTGTGTGGTACTGTCAAATTTGCTTTTAAGAGCATTATTGTGGAAAAAAATTTAAAAAGAAGTTAATTATCAAGACCATTTTCCACTCTCAGCATTGATCTCTGTTGACATGGCTGTTGCAGCAGCAATAAATGGTGGCTGTCAGTGGGAACACTGGGTGAAAGTCTCGTCCATCAGCACCATGATGCAGTCAATAAGTCTTGAAGGAGGTCCTCGTGGACCTCCTCATTCATGGAAGAGCTGTTTCTACAAATTGTACATGTTTTTTCTAGCTCAGGTTTGCCATAACAGAGAGAGAAGAAAAAGGAGAAACATTAGCTGTGAGCGACTGACTGAACACAAATAACTGGAGGGTAAAGAGGTTTAAAATGCAGCTCATTTCCCTCCTTGACCTAGTCCCAGCCTTAACTGTAACATCTTGGAGGTAAATGTTCAGAGGGGGCAGAGGTTTGTCCTGCAGGGTATTTTCATTCTGCACGCAGTTTCATGAGTTTCTCCTTTTATGAGCATCTTAAGCAATGCCGTGAGCCTGGCAGAACGGGCTGTGGCAGGGTGTTTTGGCATTTCAGTCTCGCATTTGATCCTTCCAATCAAAGGAAAGTCTCCAGGAGAACAGGTGTATAGTGGCTGAACAGATCAGGCAATTTCATACACATTTACAGTCACTGGACCTGGATAAACATCTGCAGTAATTATTTACTCAAAGAGTTGTCCTCTGTGAATGTTCCACGGAACAGTTGCACTGTACGCATTCTAGCTTTTGCACTTTTTTTTAACGAAGACCATTTCCCAAAACATTTGCATGTCATCCCCTTTGCTGTCTGTTGTTTTGTTCTTTGGTTGCAAGATCTTTGTGGCAGAGAGAAATGTTTTGCCCTGTAATTACACATCTAGCAGAGCAGAGGTTTGGCCTGAGACTACACACACACACATATACACATTTAAACGTATATATATACACACACACACATATATAAAAGAAGACAGCAGCTCAGCTTCTCTTTATATGTTCATGACTATATGCCACCTTCCATAGCAAGTTTCTCAAGACTGGCTGTGGGTCACACAACTCCTCCTTTTTTATCAGTTCCTTGTTCTAGTACTGGGCCATCTTCACTCAACTCCCAACACTTCATTTTTATTAGACACATGGTCTGAGCCATGTATTATAAAATGATAGAACTTTGCCTGCCATAAATATGGAATGTACAAAGCGTAGTCTGTAACCAGAGGTAAGAGAAAAGAATGTGATCCAAATCCAAACTTCCTCAGGCTTTTGGAAGACGTAAATTATAGTTGCAGTGTTAGTGTTCAGGTGTACATCTGAATCACCACAGTGGAGGGCAGATAATCCCCGTTTAGCATCTCTTTTAAAGGTCAGCTTTAGTGGCTCTGTGCTCCTCTGTTACAGTAGTACATCATGGACCAGACTCACATCAACGGGGCTAGATTTCAGTGAGTAGAAGAGGGCTGGTTTACAGTACCCAAGAATTCACCTTCATTAATTTTTGGTAATAGAATAGAAATTTTCTAGCCAAGTGCTTCCAAACAATGGCTTCCTATGACATGTGATGTAAATATTTATTTGAATTAATGTCAGTTGTTCAGGTTTTTTGGAACAATTTGGATCAGAACAGTACTACAGGACTGCAGGACTGTCACAGGTGTAGGAATAATACATGCTGTTCTCATTGGCTTAAATTTAGTTTTCATGCATAGACAGCAAAGAATATATACCCTGCTGGAATCCTGCTTTAACTTGAATATTTAGAGGGCTTAAGTATGAGACTGAAGTGTAGCACAACCTTTGTTCTGAAACATTTAAGATACCAATGGGATCCTCTGTTTTTAGGGAGATCACATATTAGAAATACAGGTCTTTTATAGCTAGATATTCACATCCATTGAATTTGGGATAAAGAAAAGAATTCCTATCCATCCTAAAGCATTATATCTGGTTTGGACATTGTCTATATACTGATATAATAATCATCACCCTGTCTAAAGTAGGCTAAATGCAAACCTAGTTCTATGTGCTTGTAAATCAAAGTTCCCATTCATAAAAAGGTTGATCTGTCCAGTAGTTACTCTGCCAGTCTAACTTGCAAGTTTGACTGAACTTTACCTCAAGTCCTAGTGTGACTTACTTTATGGGTTTTTTCCTTTAAAAAAGCCTTTTTCAGTCTTTCCAAAGGACTCATCTAAGTTATAAATATATCTTCTTTTAAAATATTACATTATTTCTCAATTAAACCCCAAATTAAATATTGTCAGCAGGATTTCCTCTAAGTCACTCTGTAAAAATTCAGCAATGGCCTTGAAGCAGCTTTTCAAAGGTTACTGCCTCTTGCCTTGCTGGCTGCAGAGATAGTGCAATGGTCAGGTATCTCTGGAAGGGTGGTTATCGAAGGGGGTTAAATGAGATCAGTGAATGTCACAGGAAGCAATTTCACAAAGGAGTGAGAGAGTCTGAGCTGGCAGAAAAGCCAGTGTTAGCTGGTCCAGGACACTGCCTTCCTTGCTTCAGCTAGTTAAGGGTCAGTAATCAAACAGCAGATGAGAACAGAAACCTTGTGGTCCGAAAAAAAAAAAGTACTTCCACCCCATCACTCATATGAAAAATATTATTGCTATGCAATGCATTTCTATGCTTTCATATGAAAAAAGCCATCTTATTTGAGACCAAGATGGCTTTTTTCTCCTCCAGCAAGAGACCTGCATGAGTAACATGCCTCCAGGCAGCCTTTCTTGTTGCCTAACCCTTTGGGAGACTAAAGCTCTCCTTCCAATCTTTTGCGCTACTGGTTGCTACATGCAGCAAAAGACCAAGGTGCCTTGCCACAAACAGTCCAGCATCTGTGTCCTTAATTGAATGGAGAGGTGCAGCACTTCAGGCAATTCACCTTGTGCCTTGGAAATCTCTGCTGGCTCCATCGCTTCTTTCAAGTTGAGTCTTAGTGATGAATCCTGTTTCCCTCTCCAACATGCCTCTCCTATACAATCCCGAGATGGCATTATAGTGTGGAAAGCACCACTTCCACCCATTTTCCAGTGTAAGGATCATGTTAGAAATGTAACTTACTTTTTTTTTCCATGATAAGGTAGGTGTTATTTCCTGGACTTACCAAAAGCCACTTCTCAGCTGGCACCTTGAACAAATATGGAAACTTAAACAAATAAAAGTAAGCAAGCATTCCATAACTCCCAAAGATGGCAGATACAAATAGGTGATCTAGAAGCTGTTCAGTGAAACAAAGAATTGTCAGAATAACACCTCTAATCATAACCGCTGATCATTAAATTCATGTGAATGCAGAATTTCCTCATTAAGTGATATCTGAGAAAAAAAAAAAATTATTTATGGTGGGAAGGGTCAAAACCTTCCTCCCTCATTTTCTGACCCTACCAACTAGAAAAATGGCCTTTTCCCACTTTGTGCCACAAAAGGAGTCTGTATCATCCAAACTGCACAGTTCCAACTCCCTCAGCATCATCACTTATTCCCACATGAGCTTTGCTCCTTGAATCCCTATTTCACCCCTTGCCAGTTTAGAAAAGCAGCAGAGGGACCCTGCCTTTCCCCAGCTGCAGAGAGCCTTGCTGCCTCCCTGCAGTCCTGCTAGGAGGCATAGTCCGTATTTATCCAAATCTCTGCCAAACAACTGGAAAATGGGACTTGGAACATGGCTTGGTTTGACTGAATTTCACAGGGATGGCACCAGGGTATTTTCAAATTTAAAGTACTACTTTTCCAAGCAATGCAATTGCGTGACCTTGTCAATGGGAAGTGGCACACTGCAGGTAGTCATGTTCTCAAACAGCCAAGCAAACAATCAGAAGTCACAAGATAATTACACAGATGTTTGATATAATTAATTACAAGGACCATAGAGTCAATATATTTCATGACTTCAGCCAGAGGTTTTACCATGGATAAAGACTCAATACACTTCACAACCTGACATTTAACGTGATCATGGCATTTTGGTTCAAAATAGTTAAATTTCCTGGCTGAACTGTGTTGATCTGCAAGTGAATGTAATTATGGGAAGAACCTGGTCCATGCCCAGTGGCAAGACAGATTTCTGAGGACTCTATTTCCTGCTGTTGCTGCACCATAGTTATTAACCAGAACATGCCCTTTCAGGTGTATTACTCCCTGTTCAGTCAGTTAAGAATGAAGCTCATGCTGACACTCAGAGTCATTTCCAAGGACCCGTGACAGATACAGTGACATTTTGTAAAAGATGCTGCCTGACACCCACAGAAGCCATATGTAAACTGGCATGCTCCGCATCTGTCCTGGCTGAGTGTGATCTATTTATATTATAGCTCAGTATATTTACACTCCTTATTGCTCCACAATACCCACCAGGAATAAATTATTTTTTCTATTTACATTAGATTGACCAGGTAAAATTGCAATTTTATTTTTTTCAGTTGTTGCATAAACAGTTTTAACCTTGTAGAGCTTGACATGTGAAATTTTGACTAAAAAAGAATTCCAAATTTGGGACCTGTATGGTTATGGGCCATATGGTTGTTATGAAGAGAAAGTCTGGCATTTACCTGGAATAAAATGAAGTGCGGGTTCTATATTTCGTTCTTACTGAACATGAGACGTTGCCTTTAAGACACCTGTCTGTGCAGCACAGCTTAGTGTTAAACATACATTTCTGGGTGGAAACCAACCAAAAATTGGTACTTTTTACTACTGCTCTTGTTCTCCTAGATAATGATTTGAGCAGGCTAGTCTTTGTTTTCAGGGTGCTTGGCTTGAAGTTGTTCGTTTACTGTTTTGGCAGTAGAAAGAACAACTTTTTGGCAGTGCTGTGCATTTTCCATGGCTTGTACTTGCTAAATATTTTGTTTACAAATATTCATAATTTCAATAGGAAATACCGACATATTCAAATAGTACAGATTCTGCACTAATAACAAACAGAATGGGAAATTGCTAAAACAGGAATTCTGTAAGTTAATAATATATTAAATTAACATAGCTAATTATTATTAAATATTATACTAATATCACAAATAATTCTAGTTCTTTGTATGAATATGTAAATTGGTACCTGTTCTGGACATAGTTCCATTCAGTGTTTCATTCATGATTTGGATACTAAGCATTTCTTGATGATACCAACCCCGGCTGGGCAACAAGTATACTGGAAAAAAGAATTGACATCAAAATTATCCAGATAAACTGGAAAAATACCTAAAATCAAGACCAGAGCATTAAAACTACTTGAACAGTTGATTTTGGGTTGGCAAAAGAAATTTAGGAATTGCAAAGGGAATTAGGTGCCAAAAGGCAGCCAGTAAAGTGGCATACAGTTTGATACAATTTCCAGTTAGCATATTAGCAGAAGAGCACCATATTAATTCAGTTCAGTTATTCTCTGTTCACCACTGAGTAAGTCTGAAACTCCTCTGCTTCCAGAGCACTGCTGCACAATCTTAGGTATGCACGCTGCCAGGAGTTTATTCTGCAGCTTCATCCTTATTAGAGAAATTCTTAAATCAGACTTCAATCTGTAACTACCAGTGGTTCTTACAATGATTACATTTCCTGCTAGCAATAGTAGAGTGTTGGGAATCATCATCAGACTTATGGCTATCCTCAAACAAAGCAGTAATGAGACCCAGAGTGTTTGGGACATAAGGAATAATTGCTGATAAGTTGGATAGCTGCATAACTCTCTCAACACATTATTCATTACAAGGGTAAACCTTGTCTTTAAGATCAAAGATGTTGCTTGCAGGTTATGGTAGCGACATGTGGGAAGAAATCTGTTCATAACATCTTCAGTTCAGCTCAGCCCCTCTCATCTGCATTTCCAGAAGGTGCTCTTTTAGCTCACCCTCACTACTGTTGCAATACCTTCAAGAAACAGCGTGCTCTAAGCAAATCTCTGTCATGACGTGGCCAAAGCTTAAGATGCAGCATTACCATTCTACAGGGTACTACTAAAAATTGTAATTCTTTCCACTTTTCCTCCTTTATCTCCCAAAATCCCCATCAAGGGACACAAGAAAATTTTCTGCATGCCCATCAGGGCACACTCTGTGGCAGTGCTTCCATCAGGGGCAGTTTTGTTCTTTGTGGTTATTGGAATGAAGAGCAAAAGCAATGCAGAGGAGAACTTTACCTGGAGCTGTTCCTCCAATACTGTCTATCACACCATTTCTCCCCTGGTTTGAATTTGTGAAGGCACACGTCAAGGAGGCTGCCAACAAAAACATTCTTTCAGACTTCCTGTATTGAAACAAATACTGTTTTCACACTATGAAATATGGCTCTGAGTTTTAAGCGCCTTGGTTTCAGGGAATGGCAGGGTGATTGAACTCATGCACCCAGAGTGCAGGCACTTAGAACCATCATCAGTGCTATAGCTCTGGCCTCCACCCTTTCTTAGCACTTAGCTACCATCCTGTGTTATTAAATGCTGAGCTTTGTTATACACTGTCCTAGACAGTAGCTAGGCTTGTTGTGTATTTAAGATTTTAATGGGATTTGTCCTGACTAATCTTGTATGTTGGAACTGTACGGTGGAAAACATTCCTTGCTCTTTACACAGGGAAAGTGTCCTTAGACCCATTTATTTACCTATTCATTTGCAGTTCTGGCTCAGACCAGGTTTCTCAGGCATTTCTACCCTAACCCTTTATTTGCCAAGGTGGGAACCAGCACAAATCACCATCCCCTCAAGGCTTCTTATTTTTAAACTTTTAAGCCAGAAGCCAACACTGCACATCTATTTTTACTGAACACACAAAAAAACCCCCAAAAAACTCCACCTTTTGCAGTTTAGAAGTTAAAAAGACTCATATTCCAAACCCATGGAATTTCCCCCAGCTTCTCTAGTGGAAAAGTAGATTGTCAAAGTAGATTGCTTATCAAGGTAGATCATCTCCCAGGACCACTGAATTTAATGGATTGCATAACACAGAGATAACCATTGTTTCCTGTAGACTTGATGGCAAACTGAGCAAAGGTTTTGCTTTTGGCTTTGAAAACACTATAGTAAGTTTTGCGAATATCTGCAAAGGAATCCTGCAGTGGACAAAGTTTAATTGCATATCAGAAAATTTTATAGGTCAGAACCACTGAAACCTCTTTCTACTACTGACAAGTTTAGGCTCTCATAATGTTGCATGAGAAAAAATGTATAAAATTTGCATTATGAACTCTTAGTAGTAAGTTCAGCTTGGAACCACTAGAGGGGAAAGTGATTGCAATAAGAAAACATCTTTTATTTCCTCAGCTAGCTTAATCAGTATAAATACAATGAATTCATGTGAACCATGACAAGCAGGTTCAAACGGGGCTTCAAAAGGAGCTTCAAGCCATAATGTGCATAAATAGCTCAGTAATCACTAAGCATTATACAAATAAGACAAAACACAGAATCATTTAAGCCTTTTGATATGCAGCACTTACAGAAAAGCTGAAATACACTACAAAGCCTAAAAAAGTATGCTGAAGTGACCATTGCACAGCTCCAAAATGGTCGAAACACCTCTGGTTACATGCAACCCAAATGATTCCTAACACAGTGAAAGGCTTCTCTCACTTTTTTCATCTACAGGTAGTATTTTGCCTTGATCTGATCCACCTTCACTTGGTGTGGGAGAAAACGACTGAGTTCCTGGGAGCTGAAACTCCATGAAGAACAAGGCAAGCAAACCTATTTTAGCCAAATTTTAACATCATTTTTTCAGCAAACTGACTTAGTGCTCAGCTGGGCAATGCTTCAGATGCTGATGTATGCATGTTTCCTCCCCTTGACTCTTTCCTTAGAAAAATGAGACCGTCATTTAGCTATGTTGAGTATACAACAACTAAAGCAGCTTACCAACAAATACAGATAATTCCCTGTTACTGGGAATTTCTAAGCCAAGAAGGGATGTTTGCCTAAGTGATTTGCCCTAAATAAAATGTAAATTGATGAGCTACATGCAAAAAGCACAGGATAAAAAGTGTGTGAGAGTGTAATCTCAGTTACAGAGGAGGTCTGCTTCAACACAAATGATCTCAGTTGTCTCTGATGGCTTTAAATCTTTGAGCCTTGAAATGTGCTTGTTGTTTGGACTATCATTGAAAGAGCATGGAACTCACATGCAGCTCAGCTGAGCTTATGATGAAGTGCTCTGAAAGCTCACCAGCGTAAGAGACTCGAGTTTCCTGGAGTCTTGAATTCAATCCAAAACCTGTAAGAAAAGAAAGCGCTCCCCACCTGTTTGCAAGAATGATTCAGAGAGAACAAATGAGCATACAAAGGAGTTCCAAAACTGCAGGATCCACACCATAAAAGCAAACTTACTTTTCCTGTTTCTCTTCTCGTTGGACAGAAACAGAAAATGGAGATGGACAGCCTTCTGGATTGTGCTTGTTTCAGAAAGATTAAGAGCTCACTGTCTGCTATGAAACATATGTCATTTTTTTCTATTTCTTTCTAAGGATTGTAGTAGACTAATTTGTTTGTTCGTTCTTGTAAAGACAGAAAAATGTCTCCATTTCATGACAATATTTTCTCTGTCAAAAATGTTATTGTATTGATAAGGATAATAATGGAAGACAATCCTTTGTGTCAATATTAATCTGAGATACACTTCAACAAGAAACCCTGCTTCACTTCCAATTTCAAAAAAAGTCAGCCTTTTACAGAAATACATTTTGCAGTCATTTCTGTGATCATGTAATCAATTCTACAAAGGACAAGCTTTCTTCAGATCTCTTCAGCATCCACTGCACAGAGACTATAGGATTGTCAGTTCAGATCTCCACTTGATGCATTCATCATTGCACATCTTATCTCTAATGCAGCGTTTTCTATCTGTAGTGTCCAAAACACCTTCCACAAACTGCAACAACATTCCTATTTTATTAAGAAAGCTTGCTCTCCACAAAACCACTTAAACTTATTTGATAACAGGGCTTAGTGCCATCACCAATATGCAGGTTCTACTATTATTTCAGTCACAAAACTGAAACATACACAAATAACATAACCCAGCCAATAAGTTATCCTATCATATACTGTATTCTCAAAAGAAAGAAAAAAGTACCGAAGACACATGAAGAACTGATAGAGAGGTGTTTCCCTAAAGCTAGTTGTGGGACAATATAAACAAGAGGTGAATTGTTTATTTGAATTGTGCCATACAAAAGGAATCATAGCTCTTCTACTCAGTACCTGTATAAATGCTTCAGCCCACAAGTGTGTATCGGAACTAACCACACACAGAATAAGTCTTAGGGTAACATAATGTGGGCCAAAAGTATCAGGAAGATAAAACTGGACCAAGAAAACCCCACATATTCCAACTTAACACAAGGGTCACTATCAAGAGACAGATGTGATATAGAAGATCAAGTGTTTGAAAACCTAGAGAAGCAAATAAAAAGACAAATCTATCCTCTAGAAACTGAGTACTTGAATACCATTTTTATTATGAAACCAGGTGAATTTGATACTGTCCAGTGAATCTAGATATATCATTATTTTGATTTCTAGGGTGACTATAAACAGTTTATAATTTAGTCTTACTTTCCTAATCGGCAGCTCATGCAAATCTGTTTCAAATTCAAAGTCTGTGTGGGATTCTCTCTGTTCACTTCATTACTAATAATGCAGACTCTGCCTCTGTTCAGTCAGAAATATTGTTAGCACACAAAGGAGCTGCAGAGTTAGAAGATGCACTCTGTCAAAATCAGACAATGGCTACAGCAATCACTACAAGCTTGCAACATCATACTCCTGCCGAAAACTGTTTGACAGTCGAAACGACATTGATAAAGTTTGCCTGATGATGACAATAGAAAGGAGCAGAATCATCTGCTGCTCATCCTTTACTCTGGTAGTCATTTCAGGTCAGGGGAAGAAATTTCAGTCAATACAAAACGTGAACATGCAACAGCAGTTTTCAGTCATTTGCAGCAATGGATCAAAGCAGATAAGGATTTTCATAGTTTTCAGATCAATAAAGCTGAAAACTGACTATAAAAGAGGTCAACAGACAATTCATCCACTGACGTATTGAATGTTCAATACAGTACAAGTCTAGCTGCTCAAGTTTGGCAGCATTCTTGTTTTATTTCATACTTCGGCATTCCAAAATGATAAGGAGGCTGACAGCTCAGCTTAGCAAACCATGCAGACCAATTAGTCACCTCCATGATGCGTATTTAGAGAACGTATCTAAAAGCCATGTCTATGATAACTTAAAACATCGAGCCCAGAGAAATGAGAATTTCTCATGAGAAGTTTTCTACCCATCCAGACTCGATGGGGAAGGATTACTTACGTTATGAGTGCAGGCTATCTGAAGTCATAATGTGCCATCTTTGTGCATATGCAGTATTACACAATCTCTAAGTATATGATCAGATCCTGCTGCTCTCCACCGGGTTTCTATTTCACCGGGTGTACACCAAGCACCTGCTGAAGGGAGGGTGAACCCGGATTCAAGGTTGAATAAAAACATATTGCAAGCATGATGGTTGTTCACAGTCCTCTCATTGCCTAGAGAAACTGGCTGTTGCAGAGTGAACATGGCACACAGATGTCATCATGTCAAAACAGATTTAATTTCTCCCTCAGTTAGAATAGTTCTTTTTCAATGGTCCACATACCTGCTTAAATTGCAGCTATCACAGTCAGTGATCTGCAGAACTGTGGGACCTTCATAGTTCTACCTGAAGTCAACAGTGTAAACATGCACGCTACCAAAACAAAGCTCAGTACTTTAAAAAATCAGTCCTAGGAGTGTTAGACTCTTCACCCAAAATTACTGGATTCCCATAACTTTTCCATGCCTCATTTAGCAATATGTAAAACAAAGGTAATAAAACCTAAGTATTTCAAAACATCTTTTCGAAAGCAATACATTGCTGTTGATGAACATCTCAGGTACTCCAGTGATGGGCACCACAGAAAAGTAACTGGGGAAATTGTTGAGTCTGTATTCAGAGTAAGGCTTCAATAACACACAGCAACAAAGTGTCAGGACACGCAGTTAAAAATAATTGAACAAATGACTGAAGATACTCATTGTCTAAGCTCTGCCTAAAAAAAGCAAGAACCCTCTAAGAAACATAATGTTTCACTCATGTAATTTAAAACTCTTGCATGGAACTGCACTGATGGTCTTAACAGCAATACTTCCCAGAGTTTTGACCTTGCAAATTTAGAAATATTTTATAAAAGTAAATAAAAGCTTTGCAAAAGAATGTATTAAACTAAAAATAAAATGGATGAAGGCAATGCTATTATAAAGCTTCATACCAATAACCACATAAGCGAACATCAGGACTGTCTTCGAAATACTTGGTTCTGATCCCTGCTACTGCAATGAAGTCTTGCAGAACTGATAGCAATCCTTTGACACTTACAAACCTGATCCAAATTTCCAAGTGAAATTAATCTGTTGCCAGCTTGTAACTCCTTGTATTTTGTCCAACATCTTCCATTAGTTTAAGTCTTTCTGCTGTACTATTATCTAAGTTTGTAAACTGAAATGCTAAATATAGAAAAGGAACTTTTGAAAGTTATTTTACAATACATATTCAACACACACACAGAGGCCCCATGCAATATGTTCTCTCCTCAAGGAGGATGATATAACAGAAACTTTAATTATTAAAATGAATAGCAATATTTGAATTGAGATCTCTGCTATCTTTTATACCACGGCTATAAATTTAACTAATTTCTCAGAGTCCTGAAATTATACGTGGACTAAAGGATTTTGTTTCCTTCTCCATTTGTCTTTGTTTACATGCATTTTATTATTTCTTCCATGCACTTTTTGGATAAAGAAATTCTGCTACAGATTTAAACTAAGGGCATAATTGCAAATGTCCAGTGGATGAAGACAGTACAACTTCCACTAATACTAAGACTTCTGATAAAACTCACTAGTGGTAATAGTGTATATATATGCACTTCTTCTAGAGTCTGTTGTTTATATTATTACAAACATCTAAGTGTCATTCAGCAGAATGATGTCCACCAGAGGACATAGACTTTTTTTGAGGCTGTGGATCACTACTAGGTCTCTGTGAGGGTTTAGATATACTGCTCAGCTCAGCACCCCCTTTCACCCACTTTTTACTTGTACCATTTATTTCTCTGAGCCTGCAAACACACACCAATTGTTACTAAAGACTGATTTTTGACTTTGGGGCACTACTTCACTACCTAACAGAGTAGTTAGTAGAACAGCTTCAGCTCGCTTTAGGCAGCGCTGCTACAACTGTATGGCACAATATAGCCCTGGGTAGAGATATCAGCTCAAATCCCCAATACAATGTTGCAGCATAAGTGCCTCAGAAAAAGACAAATTCTCTTAGCTGCGACTTCGTATCAATGTAGTGACACTATTTCCTATTATGAATTTACCTTGGCTGTTGTAAGCAGAGGGATCTCTGCAACATGCACCACTGCACAATGTAAATATGTCCTCAAGTATCTGTGTGTACATCACTTTTTTAGTTTATAATACCAATTGCAAATATTAGTATGCACAGTTGATGTGTCTGTGTTTACAAGCTATAAAGAGGCTTAAGTGTTTATCCCCTTTGTACAGAGAAATATCCTGGATGTGTCCAGACAGCATGGAAACCTTACTCTGGTCCCTGTGTTCATACTCCTCATGGTAAAGGATGCACATTATTTTTTTCTGCAGAACCTTCTCTTACTCAAAGCATTGCAGGGATCTTTCTGGTAAAATTGTATTTAAGATTTCCTGCTTTGTTTATTTGTTTGTTGCAGAACTTAAATTTGAGGTGACTGAATAAGGGAAACACTGAAAAGAACAGGACAGTGTCATCAAGCTGCTTAAGTGCCACCAAGTTCATTTGTGATGCCAGTTAAAAGATTTATATCAAATTATAACTGCAGTTTTAAACATTCTTCATTTTCTGGACAATCAGCTTGAAACGTTGAACATGTAGAAGTGCTGAGCATTCAGTCATCGCTGAAAGCAGCAGGAGCCATGCTCTGAACATACAGCTTTGTACGTAACGCCAAATACTCTGAAGAAAAACCCCAGATCCCAAGTTGTCTTCAACTGGGTATGTCAAGAAGTAGAACACTGGAGGGAGAAGGGAAAGAGAAGAATGCAGAGCAGCACTGACTGCAGGTAGATCTGAATCAAAGAAACAGTAATTACACAGATGGCAGAAGGAGCCAGTCATGAGGAGGATTATTCTGTATACAGAAATTCTGGGAATAACAACCTGAAATTTGGCACTGGAGTTACAGAAAAGGTGTGAAGGCAGGCATGGACTAAAATAATGCTGTTCAGCTGCTGAATGTTTGATTACAGGGAAAACTCCTCATACCAGTGCAGGATTGCTCTGGAAACTTGTGGTAATCTCACACTATTGTGCAATACTAATACTGTTGTCCATTTGACCCAGTTCTCACCTATAAGAGCATAGGTACCATTGACATGCAGAACTTGTAAGATGAGGTCTCTTTACCAACTTTGCATAGGTGGAATATCTTAGTACAGAACTCTAAGATGTTCTGTGACTGAATTTCTTCCCAAAAGAAAACCAATAAGTAAAATGAGAGATACTATACTCAATATATTCTACTTCCTAGTCATATTGGTGTAAACTAGCCTCTTATGTTGCAGCTAGATAGTTTCCAGTGACTGATTTAGCTTATTAAGCTATTCTGGGGGCTTTCTAAATGACACTGCAACCTTTGAAATGAACAGATAATAGAAACAAACCCAGAAATAGATCCTAATCATATTACACATTCTATGCTTCACAGTAAAGCACAGAGGCTGCAAGGGACATCAAAGCATTATGTGCTTGGCCCTCTACAATGCACACACTGGAAGACAGCAGGAGAACTACTCATGTTAATGAAATAGGGTTTCAAATCTCAGGTATTCATGTGATTTGATTTTCAATCAATGAGTTTCATCTAAGCATTTTGAAGTAAAGGAATGGATCAACAGCACCATGTTTGACTAAGATCTAGTAAAGGACACAAAAGGAGTTGTATCCCTATTATATCTTCAACTATAGCTTTATTTTGATAGACTATACTGTATCATACTATAAAATACCTACTGCAACTGTTTGAAATGTAGTTCATCTTCATATAATTAAGAGAACACCTATAATGTTAATGAACAACTTTTGAGTAGAAACTAATCAGTTATCTCACTTTTCCAGAGAAACTTTCAGGTAAAAAACGGGTTTGAATTTGCACCGGTCAAAAATTAGGGACAATCAGAATGGTACTTCAGCTGAATGCAAAGCCTAATGTCCCAGCACTAATTCTGGAGCTTAAACTCAGCCTCAGAAGTGGACAAATGACCAGCCTGAGAAAAGCCCAGCAGAGACGTCCTTGTTAACTTGCATTGTAGTGCTGGCACAGAGGAAATGTCAGAATTTCTTTCAATTACAAATGTTTTCATTCTTCCCTCAAAAGGAAGCTACTCCAATAGAGCACTAGGTGGACTAGACACCTTCTGCATGTCTCTATGAGTCCATCATACTGTCTCTTAGAAATATAAGTGGAGACACTGATTTCCATCGTTACTGCACCTGAAAGTTAACCAAATTAGCTATGACATTTTATCTGCATTCTACAAGAGAGGCTGTATGAAAGTAAGATGAGGGTCTCATTTTTTCTTATGAAGAACCAGATTCAGGAAAGAAAGAAGTGTCAGCCTTTTCAGATCAAGTACAATGTTAGAATCCTTTACCTTTTCTGTTAAAAAAAAACAACACACCAACAACTTACAGCAATCAATTTTCAAAATATATTAGTACTTCTGCTTATGCAGTCAACTGTATTTGATCATAAACAGTTACACAAACCTGGACATGTTGCTCCAAGCCAGTCTTCGAAAAATATTCTTCCATGTCAAGTGTGTAAATCTAATGAGTGAATAGTGGTGAAATACAATTTGAAGAGTAATTATTTCTTTGAATAATTATTAATACTGCTAAATTAACTTATCATAAATATTTGGAAATTATTTTTGCAAGTATCATATTTTGACACATTTTATAATGATTTGCAGAAATAATCAGCACAAGATAATGGAAGTTAACATGGCAAGAAGATTAATGAATGAAGTAACCACTTAGGAGTGTAAAGATAATGTGATTCATGACATACAAGAGGTTTGAGACTTTCAGGCAAAAATGCAAACATAGGCAACTACTTTTGATGGTGCCTTAAAGCTCAGTCAAAGGGGTGCAATTTAACTGAAACTGTTTTCAACCTAGTTTGTGATGACCATAGAAAGGGCATCATCATAGTGACCAAACTGGGATCTCAGAGGTCTCAGTACTTCCCTGAACATGCAGGAAATGTTAACCTGTGTATATGAGACCACAGAATAGCAGCTGGTGATTTGAACTGATTTTTCAGTGATAAGCAATGTAATGATTCATAAAGCATATTTTTCTTCTTACCAACAGAATCACTTCATAAGCTTATCAGTTGAGTTTACCATACGATTTTATAATTAATCACACACCAGTTCTTTCTCTTAAAATTATTTTTTTTTTAGATCTTCATCCTGGAACTTTGATAATAACTGTTAGAGGTGATACCATTGCCCTTAGATTTTCACTGCATGTATTTCTGTATGTAAAAGCATCTTGCACCTATCTTCTTTTCCTCATAAGCAATACTAAGGTAAATTCTACAGACATATACATCAATTAACTTACCAGAGGTATAACTCACAACTGAAGCTGACCAATTATTTTCCTCAACACTTCCAGTTTTATTTAGTTATGTCACTTTTATTTAAATATTAATAACTAGTTGTACTTTTACAGTGTTTAGGAAAGATAGCATCTTATTTTGCTTCTGTTTACTGCTTAGGGGAAAAAATATGCCTTTTATTTTTGTCTTAATGCTGACATTACTTCCTCAAATATAACTGCTCCAACAGAGGGAATACATATTATTTTTCAGAAAAAAAATAATAGAAAATCATGTTTGAAGGAATCTTAAATGGCCATTTAGTCTGTTCCCCTGCTACAGGGCACTATCAACAGCACTTACACTGACACCATTCTCAGGTAGGTCTTTTTCTAATCTGTTCCTAAAAACCACCAGTGATAGAAATTTGACAGCCTTCTTAAGCAACGTATCTGAGTACTTCATCACTCTTGAAAAAAGGAAATTTCTCCCCAATGTCTAACTTAAACTTCATTCCCAGTTTTAAGCCCCATTATGTCTTATCATTTTGACTGAGAATATGGAGACCATCCCAGTACCACCTTCTCTGCAGAAACTGTTTGATCTCATGTGGGATTATGGGATCCATCCTTCTACTGAAAGGCTGTGTTTCTCTACACCCCAGGGTAAAACACTATAAAAGGTTAATTCACCAAAGTAATATAGCTGTAAATTAATACATTAATATATTCACAAAACATTGTTCACTCTCTTATTGTTCCTAAGATAAGGAACATTTCAAAGGAGATTCTTATGAATCAGTCTTTTTGAGTGTCTAGGAAGAGCAATCAGCAAGAAAATCTAAATTTTTTTATTGTAGGTAGAATCAGTCTAATTTGTTATGGTGAAATCACGTTTACTCAGAAGAGAAACAGCTGAAATAGCACTAAAACTGCCCATGTGAGAGGTGGAATCCCTCAGGGAAAGGTCCTTATTACTGACTCTGCAATGCTGGAGGACTTTCACTGTATAGTCCTGTGTCATGCCTGGCCTGTGCTGACCTCAGATGGCATTTGATTATTCCTTTTTCACAGGCAAAGTAGCTACATAGAGAGATAGAAACTCATTTTAAAAAATCTGTCAGACAGAACTTCCTTAGGTTTTTTGAGAAGTTAAGTTGCCATCATTTATCATAAGGAGGAAAATTAAAAATAGTGAGGTAATCCATTCCAAGTTCCTGCTCAAAAGTCACTCAGAAGTCCCTTAAATTGTATTTATCCTATAATATACAACAATTTGGGAAGACTAAGCCTAAGCAAAAATTATTCCTGCTCACTGCTTGACATTTAATCAAAAAGATCTGCAGAAAGAAGACTCCTCCTAGAGTGCAAATACCTGAGAAAAAGTCAGAGCATCCTCTATTTACCTGTGCACCTGTAAAGGAAAACTAAAATGTCTGAAGCCCCACCTTTTAAGAACCTTGTGAAACAATCTGGGAACTGAGCCAAAACCTACTCCCTCACTATATAAGTCTCCGGAGCAAACAGGTATTTCCTCAGAGGCAGGTTGTTCGGTAGTTTCTACCGGACTTCCAGAAGATGGGCACAGGTGGTGGGACACGAATACCACTATGGATATTGGTATTAGCACTTGCCTTCATACAGATCAAAGGTAGGAAGATTCACTTGCTTGCTGTTTTTACTGCTCTAAAGAATTTATAACTTGCTTTGGAGTCTGAAATATTTTTTTCTTGGCTTTGTGAAGCTAATGAACCTATCACCTTTATGCAAAATTTTTCTGTTACAAATACTTCCCTTCCTAAGAAGAGGAAATTAACTGCTTTGAAAAATGATACTGTATTCCATGCTCTCATCGTATTTTCTTCAGTCAAAATCTGGAATGGCTCCATTGAATTCAGTGAAACTCAGCTGGAAATTACATTTCTACCAAAATGCCTCAAGATTCATGTTTAGCTTTTGATGTCCACTTCATGGTGGTACAGCATTTCTAAATACACAATCCAAAAGGTGCAAAAGTGGCTTTAGGCACAAACAAATCAGTGGAGTCTGTCTGTATGCATTGGTAAAGATCTTGTTTGTTTTATCAGCTGCTGATACAATATTGAAAAAAGGAAGGATTTTGTTTGAAAAATAATGGACAACGGATTTTGGAAATTCATCTATTTTTACACATTTGATTGCGTAAATGCTTGGAGCACAGGGCTGGTTTCTGATGGGGTCAAAACAAATGGAGTTGCCTTAAGTATTCTAGGAGGTCACTTAATACTTGCACATGAGTGAAGATCTTTTTTACATATACTTCACCTATTAATTTCTTTTAAAGTTTAAGATAACGACAATGTTAGTTTTAGTGCATTTTTGGTTTCAGATGCAGATCCTATTGTATTATTTTTTCCTACTTCCAGATAACTCCACATTAACTTAAGTTAAAAAGTGCTTTTGATGGGCTATTCTTTGACATCAAAACACTAGCTGTAGCATTACTGCGCCATGCAATGGAAACAGGAGTCTGCAATGCATATGGCATGAAGCAGAGAGTTGGAGCCATGCAGTGCACAGAGAGAGAAGCAAACATCTCTCTGAGGCTAGGTAGTGGGGAAGAGGAGCCCAGGAGTATTGAATGGTTCATAGCTTAAAAACAGGCATGATGTGTCCTTCCAGCACCAGCTGCAGCCCCTCAGCTGGTGCAAAAAGGAAGGGACTTGGGAGCAACCTACAGCTCTGATTTCAGCCTCAGCCCCTCTAGTGGTGCTCCCCACCACTGCTCTCCTTGTGGGATGCAGTGGAGGGTTTGCCTGCCTTTTCGGTTTTCTCTGGCCAGCACAACTTCCCCTGCAACCTGCCCTCTGATGAGCTCTCACTAAGCAGTGCATTAAAAGCCCCTCTGGCCCCTGCAGGTGTTGTGTGTGTTCCTATTCTGATGCTGCAGTGGAATGGAATGAAAAATTATTTCTTTGCTGGAAACAAAAAAAATTTACTTTGGGGCAAAGTCATCAGTCACAAATGTATCTATTGGAAAGACCTATTTCTTTCCGTGTGGGTTGTGCATTTATTTTCCTTCTGCTACTTATTAAAAAAAGTGCTTCAAACTGTAAAATACAGAGTAACTTTGGCTTTCAGTAAGAGAGGACAGAAATCAGTCCTCTAATTCTAAAAATATTTCTTCCTTTACAAAAGAGACCTGTTTTTAAAGCCCTCAGGCTAGACAAAGGGTTTTACTGATGCTTAAAGTACACAGTGATCATTAAAACTAAGAAAATGAAGTCTTTTTCTGAAAAGTTTATAAGGACATCCAGGGGTACCGTGACAAAAGTACATAGAATAAGGATCTGCTCAAATTATCACGGAATGTTTCTGATGGCTTCCCTGCAGCAATTTATGAGGAAAAAAAAAAAAAGTTGAAGGAGTGGTGCACAGCCATCATGGTTGCATGTAGCACAGGTCCTGATGCAAATCTGACCTCCTGTACATGAATATAGCTTTGCTGTTTTTTTGATATACTGACTGTTGCATTTTTAAACAGATATAATTGAGAAATTATGAGGGAACTCAAGAAAGTTAGGCATTAACATTTTCCTCCACTCTTCTGCAGTTCAAGCCCAGGACGATGAACATCAAACAAAATCAGACTATGTTTCTGAAGCCCTCCTGCAGCGACAAAAAAGTAAGTATTTTTATGATGATGATCTATTTCTAAGATTTTGTCCCAAATTCACTTGATAAATAATAAGATTACTACAGCCTTATTCCCAGGTAGAACCCCCCACCCCACCCCTCACTCCCCCTCAAAAAAAAGGACAGAGAAATCCTCTGAACTGTATATCCAGTTCCCAGCCAATCTCTGACTGCTCTAAACTGGACAACTTCCTCTGAGATCTGGCCCAGTGGATCTGGTCTACTGATATGATACAGTTATCTAATCTTTAACTTCATGAAAGGTACATACCTTCTATCTAAAAGTGTATTTTCAGAAGAGGTGTGTGTATACATACATATCACTAAGGCACTTGATAGCAGGTAATAAAAGATACATTTTTTATGTTGTGTCAAGATGACTGCTTCACTCATGAGAGAGTAAGAAAACCTTAACTACCTTAAACACTAGAAAAATTAGGCACTACAAGTTCATGCACGACACATAACCGTACAGAGCAAACACCATAACCGTACAGAGCAAAATAAGAGCGGAAGGATACAACACTGACTGATATATTAGTGATGACTAATAGGCTGAAACAATTAATCATGAAGCCTGCCTTACAATCTGTAATTTGTGAGGTCATTAGATGGCAATCAAAATAATGATAAACCCAAACTGGAAGTGTACCACAACTTACTATTAAGTGCATTGAATTACTGGAATAGATTGTCAGGCAAGGTAATATGTGTGTTTTTCCTTAAAATCCTTACATCAAGACTAAATGAGATTGTCTTTCTAAAACACATAAATGTCTTAGTGATTTTTTTTGGTCTAAATGCAGAAGTCAGTGGCTAATATTGCACAATCTACAGTTTGGAATTCATCCAATTCTATGATTTTGGTACTTTCAAATGTGAAACTGTTAAATTCCTCAGACTCTCATGACAAAAAAAAATCACATTGCCTGTTCTCTAAGTATTCTATCTCTTTCACTGCTGGATCCAAAGAGGAAACATTGGATTTGGACATGGAAAATTTAGGGCGGGATACTACCAATAGGAAGTCTTTGTATGAAAAGCACATGATTAAAGTTTCACAGAATTTAAACTGTTTTAAAAAAAAAAATCCACTAAAGAGTTGGTTGTGCAGAATTGCATATCTCAGCACAAAGAAAGACATGAACTTCAGAAAAAAACCCAGCTCCTCTTTCTCATCTTCAGCTTCTAATATTCCTCAGTAACTTTCTGCTCAGTAACTTCTGCTAAGTGCACTGAGAGGCCGAGTTTCAGACAGACATTAGCAGTGGTTTTTCTGCATCACTATTACAACACTGTGCTCCAAGGAGCAGGTTGCTGCTTTTCACTTCAGAATATCAGGGACAGTATCAGATGGGAGTCTTGAACAA
Source organism: Falco rusticolus (assembly GCF_015220075.1). NCBI lineage: Eukaryota > Metazoa > Chordata > Aves > Falconiformes > Falconidae > Falco > Falco rusticolus. The sequence continues at coordinate 2,669,253 of NC_051196.1, read as the reverse complement.
ATAACGGGAGGACGTACTACAGCCAAAGAGCGTGGTCTTTGGGATTTGGCTGGTAGTAAAATATATAGAAAGACAGAACACAAAGCCCTGTGTAAAAACCAGCAACAAAACATTGTGGAAACTTCCCCTTAGAGTGTAATTAGTAGTAGGAAATGTTAATCACTAAAGAAACTAGGCAATCTCTATCCATTTTTTAGGACTTCTAATAAGATTAAACTTGATCTTTTTTTCCTCCTTAGATTTTTCACCGGCTTCGAAATCCCAAGAACTGACAATCATTCCAGCTTTTCAAAACACACTGAAGCTAAAGGGTAAGTTAAACAAATGTCATGGCTCAGATATCTGTATTCTTGTTGATCAAGAGCATGGAATGACTGATTAATAAATTGTATAAGATCCTTCAGCAGCATAAAACAAAAAATGAACAAGAAAAGTAGTCAGTTTGTCAGGTAACAAGGATAATCTAAATGTGACTCCAGTACTCAGCCTGCATTTTGTTAATACGATGCAACTGTAAAAAAAAAAAAAAAAAAAGAAGGTTTAAAATTTTTATATACGTATATATATATATATAAAAATACCGGGATAAATCTTGCACAATATTTCCAGTAAAGAGAGGGAAATATCAGTGTGTTCAAAGCACTGGTGAGACACCTTATCTGGGGTATAGGGTACAATTCTGACTAGTTGTGGTCAAGCAGGATGAGTGTAAATCTGGAAGAGGTGCAGAGAGGGACTATGAGGATAACCAGGGAGACAGAGAGCCTGCTTGTAAGGAAATGGAGGCTGAAAACAGATAAATGATTTCTGCAGTGAGTGGGGGGAGTAGCTGGGAGGTGGGACCCCTTCAAGGTGAAGTGTAATACTGGCACAAGAACAACCAGGCATACATAAGGCAGGAATGTATTTTGGAAGATGCTGGTAATCCAGACGTTCAAAGGATGCGCCTATAAGTGGCCTTCCCTAATAGAAGTACCCGCTAGTTTTAAACTAAGCTTAAACTGTTTTATAGTGAAACTTTAGGACTTCATACATTTAGAAAAAGTTTTATATAGAATGTAGCTTTCCGCAGAACCAGGGCATTGGACATAGCGACGTGGGAGGTCTCTTCCAGCCTTAGACCCTATATCCCTATGCAAAACAGATCAAACACAAAAGATAACTGAACTAAGTAAAGAACAGATCCATAAACAAATAGCCTGACAAGAAGGAAAACAGAAGATTGGCTTCTTGGACAGCAGCTAGTGAAAGAAATAGAAGGGGAAAAGCAACTGAAGGGAGTGTATCTACAGCAAATTACAGAAAATTCTTACTACTTATTTTGAACCCACAGCTGGCAACCCCTCCCACAATGGCCGTGTGTGCAGCACCTGGGGTAACTTCCACTTCAAAACCTTTGATGGGGACATCTTTTACTTCCCTGGGGTCTGCAATTACATCTTTACATCCAACTGCAAATCTCCCTATGAGGATTTCAACATCCAGATCAGGCGTACAATGATGGAAAACGCTACCGTGATCACTCATGTAATCATGAAGCTGGAAGGAGTAGTGATTGAACTGACCCGTGGCTCTGTCCTGCTTGATGACAAACCGTATGTTCATAACTTGAAACTGCCTTCACTTCTCTCGCTCCCAGTGGGCTCTTGGAGCAAGCATCCCTTTCCTCCACCTAATCTCACATTGCTCCCAAGCAGCTGGAGGGCTCAGGTCCTTCCTGAAGTATCAACAAAAATAAGAGGGCCTGACAGTGAGCTAAGTGCCATTTCTGCAGGTTACCCATGCCTATCTTGTTCAGACCAGCTAAATCCCAGATGCTGCCCCACTGTTACAATCATGCATGTAAATATACAATTGAGTCTGTAACCTGGATTCAGTCAAAATGTTAGGTTTTTACACCCTTTAAGTTTTGACTCTCCGTTAATTTTACCAGAACAGGATTCTTGAGAGGAATTTTTGACAGCTTTTGTCCTTGCACTGAACAGTAAGCAGTTAAGCAGTGACTGCAGCTTGTACCTGCGTTCATTTAAAACGAGCTGGTCTGGAAACCAGCTCTCTATGTAGCAACAGTAGCACTGACTTTGGCATAGGGTGTGAAACCCATCCAAAAGGCTGGGTAAATATTTGAGTAGTTATCCCATAGTGAGTTGTGTATTATAACAGCTAAGTACAGTGAACTAGTCTAAAGGTTATCTTGGGTACACCTTTGTGAATGGCAGTCATCTCACAGAAAGCCTGAAGAGTCTATCCCTTTATCATCAAGGGCTTGAAGGAGTAAATAGCAATATCCTGAAGCATACTGCCTGCAAAACAGAACCTCCCAGCACTTTTTTGAACAACACAACCAAAGACACATGCCAACATTTTACCTAGTAAAAATTTTTACCTAAAAGAATTTACCTGGTAAAACACCATTAACAGATAGAGCCAAAAGGAACAGCAGGGAAAGCAAGGTCATTCTATTTGCACAAGAAGCAATTGCATAGGGAACAGCCAAAATGTTATCACCTTGTGCTGGCTGTATTTAGTTACTGCTCTAATTTCCCCACCTATGCATGCTGATGCTTCTCAAAGAGAATGAGAAAGGATATCAGTGTGGCTGTTCAATGGATATTCTGTCCCTACCCCCACTGAATTAAGTGATCTTTCTCCAGGGTTCAGATGCCCTACAGCCATATGGGAGTCTTGATAGAGAGAAGTAACAGCTATCTGAAAGTGTCTGCCAAGTTAGGACTGACCTTCCTTTGGAATGAAGAGGACGCCCTCCTGGTAAGAAAACATTCAAAACATGGCAGAAAGGTGGATTTTGAAATTAGTCTGTTTACATCTTTGCAGTCTTAACCAGCCAGCAGGCGTTAGTTACATTTGGATTTGTGTCCATTTTTAGCGTATTGTTCTGTCTTCCAGTCTTTCCTCGATTTCCCTTTTTTTTCCCCCAAGCTCAGCTCAGGATCAATAAAGCCCCAGTTACCACGTTCCCACCTCACAGTGTACTCCTCAGATCCCAGACCTGGCAATGCAGTAGAATAAGACCAAGTTTTTCTTGCTGGTCACTGACCTTGGCAATGGTGCCTACCTTGTTACCACATGACTCACTTTGCACAGCATACATACGCCAAATTCTAAGTACATAAGCAATATCGATCTAGGCTGTGTCCCTAACCGTCAAGGCTGACATTACTATGAACCTAAGCTCCCTTTCCTCATTTCTTTTAGGTGGAACTAGATACGAAATACACCAATCAAACTTGCGGACTTTGTGGGGACTTCAATGGAATTCCAATCAGCAATGAATTTATTTCAGAGAGTAAGTAATAAAAAGCATTATTATTAAGTATTGGCGCTTTGTTTTTCTTTCTTTAGCAGTATACTGTAACGTGGGTTGTGGGTTGTATTAACTGCAAAACTAGTGATACTTCTTCATGTATTTCTATGATGTCAGTTATGTATAGAGTAGGCTTTGAGGTGTATTAGGCTGCTTCCATCGCTGTTAGATCTTTTAAGATGTGCCACATGCAACTATCTATGCATTTCCAATAGTTAGGATCCAGTTCCTTGTATACATTCCCCATCTCCTTTTGCCTTTCATATTAGAGTGATAATCACTGTTCATGTCATAGCAGGAAGTGTCACAAAAGAAAATATCTCTGTGCAAAAGCCAGTAAACCAGTAAATTTTATTCTAATATTTGGACTGCTTTTCACAGAGACAAAACTGACACCCATACAGTTTGGGAACAGGCAGAAGATGGATGGACCCACAGAGCAGTGTGCTGATCCTATTTCTCCTGGTGTTACAGTGAACTGCTCAGCTGAATTTGTAAGAACCTCTCTCTCAAAATTATTTTTCTCAATATAAATTACATTATCCCTCTCTTTGGAGAAAAGTTAGAATTGGAAAAAATATAGCACAAATATGACTGAACTATAGGTCTGGAAAAGGTTTTTTCTAGATTTTTTTCTTATTCTTCGCTAAAGTGAATGCTAGAAAGTTGCATTCCCCTTCCAAGAGAAGACTGGGTATTTTCATGAAAAAGAAATTCACTGAGGATGTCAATATAAAGAAACTGTATAATGCTTGGGAAGTCACCGGAGCTGAAAGTAACTCAAGATATAGAGGGATATGGGAGGTAATCAAAGGAGTTCCACATGTACTTGCCCTATTGTTATACTTTGCCTTAAACATCTGCATATGGCTACCGTTGGACAGTTTTGGGACCAGGTGGACCTTTGGTTTGTTCTGCTACATGCCTTAAATAATTAGTTTCATATTTTCTAAACACCTGTTTTACATTCTTTATTTTCCCTCCTAGGCTTCTATCTGTGAGACAGTGTTAACCAGTGAAGCCTTTACAAGCTGTAATGCACTTGTGAGTGTTCAGGACTACATTGAAACTTGCATACAAGACCTATGCCACTGTGATAGCTCTATGGCTGACTTCTGCATGTGCAACACCTTTGCTGAATACTCCCGGCAGTGTGCTCATGCAGGTGGACAGCCTCTGAACTGGAGAACCTCAGAACTGTGTCGTAAGTATCTTGGGAAGGGACCTTCATCTGTGCTTACTACCCATATCTAATAAACTTCAAGTAAATGAATTTTTTTTTCCTGAAGAAGACAGCTGTTTAAAGGTGCATGTCATTTTCATGAAATTACAGTTCTAACCTGAGCATACTCAAGACTTTAGGAATATGGAAGTTTAGAGGATTTCACATTACTAAGCAGTTTTGATATATATAGAACGTGTTGTAGCCTCCACCTGGATCAGGATTCCCCCATTATATCTTGACAGAAAGCATCCTAAATTGCAAATACTGTTTTCTCAACATGTCAAAGAAAAAGTCAGCATTATAACACTCTTTCTGCTTTCAGCAAAATCATGTCCTTTCAACATGCAATACAAGGAGTGTGGCTCCCCCTGCTCTGACACATGCAGCAACCCAGAACGATCTGCACTTTGCGAAGATCATTGTACAGACGGCTGCGTCTGCCCTCCAGGCAAGCTTGTTTCCTGCCCTTTTCTCGTACCCAAACCCTCTACAACACTCACCTGTATACATGGAATAACTTTCCTGCACTGTATCGTTCTCCTCACATTGTCACTGTTATTATCATCGAAGTATCCACCATTTCTATTCAGATTACTAAAAATGCCCTTTTAAACAACAAACATGCCTGAGATATGTACATAATGACTGAACTGAGAATAAGATACTTTGCTCCTAACAATAAAGGGAAGTATTCTATTCCCAGCATCCATATCCAGTTCCAGCAAAGTACATAATGTTTAACCACATTTTGCCCACAATAACAAGTCTGGTGTTAGCAAAAATGTGTCTGGTTCCCCAGTTTACACAACCCTCCCTGTCCAGTACTGCGTGTCTAAACAAGGACCTGAGAGAGCACTAGGCTGTGGGTAAAATCTGGTGCTTCAGAGAATTATGCATGAGAACTGAGTATCAGTGCAAGACAAACAATGCAAATATGTTCTTGTGCACACTTGCTTCTGGGGCTGAGAACTGTTGCTGTTGCGAGTGACTGCATGGTAGGACCTTCACCCCTTGCAGCACTTCTGCCCATCCTCCATGACATCTCACAGAATTCACTATCACTTGTTTCTCTAATAGCATTGACTTCTCTCAGATAATCTTCTGCCTTTGGGTATAAAAATATTTACTGTACAAACATGTCCCTGTGCAGTCTTACAAACAGTTAATCTATTCCAACTCATTATCTATTAATGTTAATTCTACTTCCATTCTAATGAAGTCCATAACAGACAGGTATTTCCCTAGAGCTCTTTTGATCACCCTAAGATTTTAGATAGGCTTTAAAGGAATATAGCCCTTCAATCCCTACAAAACTTACATCCTATTATTTTAAAGTACTTTCTATTAATTTTCTGTGTTACAGAGAAGAAAAGGAACATGCTTTCAGGCATCTGCCAGATATATGTACAAAAGCAGGTTCTGCCATGCACAGAATGAGTAACAGACCATTTCTTTCCCTAGGAATGGTATTTGATGACACTAATGGTGCTGGCTGCATTCCCCGTGAGCAATGCCACTGTACCTATGAAGGTGAAACTTATGCTCCTGGTGTCTCCTTCACATCTAAATGCAGATCATGGTAATGTAGTCCCTTTCTCATACTTCTCCTTTTAGGTGCATTACTTGAACATTTGGAAGACAGGGAAAAATTACCAAATTCCTGTAAAAAAGAAATGGGGCTACTTATCAATTGAAGTTTTCTTGATTACGTGTTTTTAGAAGATACTTATATCTCTGTTTTCTACTCACACTTGGAAGTAAAAATTGGGGTTTAGATATAGGTACTGCAATTTCAAGACCAATCAATTAAAGGAGGCTATTCAATTCAGTTACTGAAGATATTTAAAAATGTGAATTACTGTGTTAGGTCCTTTGCAGCACTACAGTGTAATACTAGGGTGCTCATGTAAATACTATGGAGGATGTGACATTTAGGGACACGTTGCATTAGACAGAGTGGGAGATCACATCTGAGATGTGTGTTTGACAGATATGACACATATTTTTTTCAGCATCATTATAGTTACTGAAGTATTATTGCATAAGCATATGCAAATGCACCCATCTACCCATGAATACAAGAACCACAAACATGCATGCTATTTTCCAAGAAATACCTAACATGTTTGAAACTTAAGCCATGCTGATGGAGATGAGGGACAATCCTTTGTATGCAGCAGAATGGAAGCCAGGTTCACCAGGACTGAATTCTGTCCAAACACTGGAAATGAACAGCAATATATAAAAAAATATCACTAATAAAAATATGCCTGCCCCATACTTATTCTGAGATTTCAAAGCAATGTTGCTTTCTTTGACAGTATGATCAATGCTTCAAGAGGAAAAACAAGGCATCAACTGTCTTATTGTCTCTTATTTTATTTATACTTGTATTACTCAAGTGCACTGAATGCCTTCTTCATTTCAGTACCTGTGTGGGAGGTGAATGGTCTTGTGTCACCCAGTCATGCCCCGGGACTTGCAGTATTGAAGGAGGCTCCCACATTTCAACATTTGATGAGAAACATTATTCCTTCTTTGGAGACTGTAGCTATGTTTTAACCAAGGTAAAAATTAGTCACAATCCTTGCTAAAGCAATTTACTAAAGGAAAATGGTTGGGGGTTTTTTGGATTAAAAATACTGGCTATCATATCAACTTCCTGAAACACAGAGGGTCAACACGGAACCTTAAATGGATTTCAGGGGGCTTTCTGTTAGGGTTATACTAAATGAACATGCTGCAGTAGTTTTGTGTTCTTTGATCATTGTTTTAGGATTGCACTGAGTTTTTAGGTTCCATGAAACCATCTCCATGCTTCCCACTAGTTCTTTAATTAAATATTAGCTGCCTGGTGTTTTATAACTGCTTCTTTCTGGTGACTGTATACATATATGTAAGAAGATATGAACAGTAAGAAAAGGAATAAACAATATTTTAAGACTCACTTTACTAAAAAATGTCATTTGAGTGTGAGCCTTTTTAACATAACAATATTTTAATATATCAAATCCTTTTAACGACATATTTTGTTATCTTCTAGCTCTGTGACAGCAATGAATTTACTGTTCTGGGAGATATCCACAAGTGTGGCCTGACTGACACTGAGACATGCCTCAAGGGCATCGCCATCAGCCTAAGTGGGGGACAAACTGTAAGTCGAAAATGGAGGCACCTAACATTCTGCAGGGATGTTTTCAAAGCTTAATAGACAAACGACACATAACAGCACAGACAGGAAATCTGCATGATTTTTTTGTTTTATCTCATTTGAACATTATTCAAAGAAAAATTAAGAATAGAGTAGGTCCATCGGAAGTCAAGATCTTAGTAATTTTCTATCGTTTAGTTGTCTTTGGTCTTTTGCTTGTTTGTTTTGACAGTCAATGGACCACAGTAATAAAGATTAAAGAAATAGTATAGAAATATATAGAACATCATCACAGGATCCCTCCACTTTTTTTTCCTTTATCCTGAACAATACCAGATAGAAAACATTTGGAAAGTGTTTAATCTTCCCTAAATATGCTTGATAATCATTGCCTTTTCTTTTGGGCAGAACATTGTGATCCAGCCTTCTGGCAGTGTATTTGTGAATATGATCTACACACAGCTCCCATTTTCTGCAGGTAAGTTTCTTTGGAAGACTTCTGTAATGTTTCTAATTTTTTACTATGAAATGTTATTACACAGGTTAATCTAAAGCCAAATTTCACCTTTGGTCACCTTTGCAGCAAACCCTAGATATTCCAATAGAGCATAGTCACTCATTTTGAAAGTAATAGGATTTGCCTGTTCAACTCTTATAATTTTAGCAAAATTATGGTCTAATTTTAGCAAGATCTGATGAGATGGAGAATTAATTCAAGCAAATAGTATCATTGCACACGTCCAGATCAAAATATTGCCCTAAAAGGGGAAAGAAAAATTCTGATTCGCAACAGGAGTCCAATATCTTCAGTTTAGTTCCCTGTGCTCCCTCTGTCCCTTTGCTTGGTACACATTCATCACTGGAGATTTTCTCTCATGCCAGTTCTCAGATATTACTGCATCTGAAAATAAAGCAAACCTTGAAAAGACAGAATAGGTCCAGGTAGAAGTCTACCACTAAATCATGGTGTATCATTTTGGTCAAGCAAAGGTGCTCTTTTAAATAGCAACAGAAGTGTGTGTTCTTCCCCTTATTTTAAAACACCTGACAGGAAGTGGAGGTGTTTTATATATTTGTTGTTTAGGGTAAAGACAGCCTGCTTTGGTGCTGGATTTGAAATCCTATATGAATAATTTTCCCCTCAGTTCTTCAGAAATTAGGATCATATCAAACACAGCTGTAGAATCCCTCTATATAATGAACAGTTATTTCAACTGCTTATCTCACATGAAATGATAACTCATATGTTCTTATGTCCCTAGCGAATGTCACCATCTTCAGACCATCATCTTTCTTCATCATTCTGCAAACAAGCTTTGGTCTTCAGCTACAGGTTCAGCTTGTTCCTCTCATGCAACTTTTTATAGACTTGGACCCATCACATAAAGGGCAGACCTGTGGTAAGTGATCTTATCACAACAATGCCTTCCCCAGTATACTTCGCTCTGAAGGAGATTTTCACAGCCCATCTGCTTCCTTTCAGGTCTCTGTGGTAACTTCAATGACGTGCAGACAGATGATTTCAAAACCACCAGCGGTGTAATAGAGGGTACTTCAGCAGCCTTTGGCAATACTTGGAAAACTCGGGCTGATTGTCATGATGCCCAAAACACCTTTGAGAACCCCTGTACTCTCAGCATACAGAATGGTAAGCTCAGCATACAGTAACCTCTTCTAGTCTCTTTTAAGATGGAAAGGAGGAATAAGCTGATCAACCACCCAGCACTGAACCAAAATAGCAGTGGACAGCTTGCACAGACACTATTTTCCTCAGTTGACACTAGAAGGCTTCAACCGATAAATAATAACTAGGAAAATATTTTGGATCTTTAAAAATATTGCTTTGGATAAAGAAAACAAGTGGTTTGCCAGCTTATTTAAGGGAAACTGCAACCATCAGCCTATTGGGGATCGATTCCTAGGAAAGAGTGTTTGCCATATAGGAAAAAAGCTGTGCATAGTCTCACTGAAGGCTGGACTTAGTGTGGTCCTTCCACTGTTAAACTGAGAACCAGACTTAAAATTCGGAGCTTCATGGCTCTCAGGTCCTATTTCAGCCAATGAAATATGTAATTTTTGAGCATTCACAAGCCCCTCTTCCGATTTCTGAGATGTACTAGCATATTTTTATTCACAATGTGAACCTTCTTTTTCAAAATTCAGCTAAGGATGTGTTAGTTTATTCCATGACAACTACCATAGATTAAGAGCATTCAGTTTATGAAGATTCGTGTTTCTGTATAGAGGAAGTGAAAGGCTGTTTGTGTTCCAGCAAATGCAGAGCTGAATTCTACTGCAGAGTAAGCTTCTACAATTTCTCTGCAGGAACTATAGTTACATTGAGACAAGAGTTTAGACAATGAAGTACAACAGACATTCTTATCATGTTTTCAATTCACAGACCAGTATGCTCAGCATTGGTGTGGACTGCTCTCTGATGCCATGGGACCTTTTGCTGAATGTCATTCGACAGTGAATCCAGAAGTTTACCAGAAGGTACTTGGCTCTTAACTTTTTCCCATTTAAAAGAAAAAGACTCAGATCAAGAGTTACTAACACCTGAGAGAATAATTTGCTAATTGGAAGGAGATGCATTCATGATAGTTCTTTTCAAGCCAGGGGTTCATTTTTACATCCCCTTCATAATCATTACTTCTTTGTAAAAGTATCTTCATTTTCATTCCCAGGAGGATAAACTTACAGGTATATTCCTGCTGCACCTATTTTTAGGTATTAACTGGAGTCCTTATCAGGTCTTTAGTCAGAATCTTAACTAGCACTTTGCCCAGCTGCTCTGAACTGCTCTCTGAAGGCTTTTGGATAGTTCCAAGGGCAAGGCAAGAAACGTGTGTAAGAAGCAGCAAAGAGATTTAGATAAGGTGCAAACAAAAATGTTCCAAGAATTCAAGGTGATGAAGCTCTGGAACAGAGTGCCTGGGGACTTTACAAAGTCTCCCTGTTATTGAAAATCTGCAAGATTATGCTCACCAAACATCTTCTGGAATGACAACATTATAGTGACCTTGCCCGGCACTGCAACACATTAAATGACTTCTTGTTTTCTTCATTCCTCTGATGCAGAGAACCCAAACTCCTGAGCCTAAGCCCTAAAAGCTGGGTGGCATCAAATACCCTCTACTTGTTCTAAGTATATATGACACAGTGACTACAACCTGGAAGTAGCTGGGAAACCTACCAGCACCTGAAAAAGTAAAAAAGAACAAGAAAAAGAAAAAATAGTTTAAAATTGTCAGACTCTAATTACTCTCTCTCCTTGCAAAGCATCTTTTTTGGAAGTACTCAATGAAATCTTCAAATGAAAACCAGGCATATGTTTACTTATGCATATGAATTACACTCACTTTTAGCTCTAACAAACATGGCACTAAAAAGTCTAGAGCACCATGGCTTTGACACAACAATCCGATGATCATCTGTCATCCTCTGTCCCTAGAACTGCATGTTTGACACATGTAACTGTGAGAAGAGTGAGGACTGCATGTGTGCTGCCCTTTCCAGCTATGTCAGGGCCTGTGCTGCTAAAGGAGTTTTCCTCACTGGATGGAGAAACAAAGCCTGCAGTAAGTTCTACATCCCTTTGCATCTTGAAAATGACCGTCCAGAGGCCCCACACAGTAGCTTTCAGGGATTTGCACAGTAAATTGTGTTAAATTGTGTTTTAAGTATAGCATTGACTCAAGCATTTGAGGAGGAAGGGAATACCATAAAAGACAAGCAGTAAGCAGGGAGGAATAGAAAAAAGAGGCTTTGTTAAACTGCTTGCTCAGAAGCAGCAGAAGCAACATGGACCTCACTTGTCTTGCAACAGGAGTAAAATAAGTAGGATGTTTCTCAATTTACTTTGGAAAAAAAAATAGCAATGAAGAAAAAACATGACATGCATTAATATAATTGAACTTTTTTCTTTTTTCAACCTGGGCAAAACATTTGTACCTGTGACACATTTATAGGGGAATATTCTGCTCTAGTGGTACAAAAAGAAAAAATTACACTATTGAGGATATCAGTAAAGCACGTGTACATACATTGCCATGTTTATCATATATAAGAACTGCATTTATACCTACATCGATTCTTAAATAAACTACAAATGTAACTCACTTTTTTGTTCTCAAGCAAAATACACCACCTTGTGTCCGAAATCCTTGAAGTACACTTACAATGTCGATTCCTGTCAACCCACCTGCCGGTCTCTGAGTGAGCCTGATGTCACGTGCAGCATCAAGTTTGTTCCAGTTGATGGCTGCACCTGCATGAATGGAACCTACATGGATGAAAATGGCAAATGTGTACCTGCTTCTAGCTGTCCTTGTTACTACAAAGGAATGCCTCTGTCTTCTGGAGAAGTTATTCATGATAATGGTGTTGTCTGGTAAGAGATTTGTAAAGAAAAGAATGAGATTGGATATAGGCAGTCGTGAAACCACATACACATTAGGCAATCTATTCAAATCAAATGCATTTCTCTCCCCAATAATTTCAATACAACAAATCACAGATCCTTAAAAATTGTTATGACTATCCATGTTTGGAAGACTGTACTTAGGCTACTGTAGGAGTTCAACAAACCATACTGTGGTGGGCTAGCCTTGGCTAACAGCCAAACTCCCACCCAGTCACTCCCTCCGTCCCTCTCTTCCCACCTCACATACTTTCTCTTATCCATATATTCCTTCATGATATATACTTTTCTTATCCATGACTGTGCAAGACTTATTCCATGGTAAAAGATGCTTGATAATCCCATTTCAGATTTTTCCCATTATAAATGGAATCTGAACTATTCTGAGGGACAGTTTTTAATGAGGCAAATGGTCAGAGAAAACCTGTCTTTATACAGAACATACTTGTATTTTTATCTGCTCTAATATTTTATAGTTTTGAATAGTACAAGCTATTCTGGTAAAAAACACATTTTCTCTGTTTTGTCACATGGTAATTGTTCATTATTTCAAATTCATTAGGAAACAAGCTGAAACTTTACAAGGAAAAGCACAAACATACCTATTCTCTTTTTTTATAGCACTTGCACCTATGGAAAGCTGAGCTGCATTGGAGAGAAACCCGAACCAGGTAACGTATCACTTAAGATTTTCTTTAATTCTCCCTTTCCATCTTTATTCTTTTCAGTTCTGTCTTTTTTTGTCATAATGATGCAAATTGTAAAAGTCTGAAATCAGTCAAGAAAATGAACAGATGACTTCTGTAATTTAGAGGATACCCCAAAATATAAAGAAATATTGTCTTACCTTTCAGATAGCTGAAAAAAGTTATAACTTCCTGGGTTACCCAGGGGTAAAAAATACTTGGTCACCTCAGTAAATGTGAGGAGAAAAATATCGACAATATAAATAAAGTAAAAATACTAAAAACCTAAGAAAACTACAAAGTAAACCAAGATCTTAGTTTTCCTGTTTTTTTAATATTTTTGCTGAAAGGAAGTGTTTCACTAAGCTAACTAAACATGAATTCCTACAAGCAGTCCACACATAAGCACAAAAACCAGATGAGCATGACTTCAAAACAATACTCATTTTCTCTTTCTGGTCAAATGCATGATATTAAGGTACACATACCTCACAAAGGAGTCTTTAGGGTTTTTTTTCCTTCACTCTGCAGTAAGGAAACATGAAGATATAAATACATGGTTGAACTCACATCTCTCATGGCTTTTCTGTCTTTCAGTCTGTGCACATCCCATGGTCTATATTGATTGTGGCAATGCCACTGCAGATGTGGTAGGAGCAGAATGCCAGAAGAGCTGTCAGACTCTAGATATGGAATGTGTAAGCATAGCCTCTTTATACCCAGTTGAAAGCATATTCAACTGGACATCTTTTACAATTGCCAGCTGCAGCTGGACTCTTCTATCAGGGAAATGCTTCGAGTTATGTTTTCTATGTGGTTCTTACAGTACAGAACTCAGTGTATCTCTGGATGCGTATGTCCTCATAATCAAGTGTTAGATGGCAAAGGTGGCTGTATAGCTCCAGAAGACTGTCCATGTATTCACAATGGGATTTCCTACAGTCCAGGAGAATCAGTCAGAGTTGGCTGTAACAACTGGTAAGAGCATACTGAAAAATAATATTTTTGAGTATCTGAAAAGAAATAGTTGAAGCTCTAGGTGAATTACAGCATTTCACTCTAGCAGTGTCAATATTTATAGGAAGTGATCCCACGTAAGATGATCCACTTAGTACCCAAAAAGCAAGGTCTGTCTGTTTTTTACAATGGCACACAGCAGAGAAATTGCAATTGGTCAGAAGAACAATATGGTTTGGATGTTGTCATATTCATTCAAGCAAGAAAGCTCTTTTCCTCACAGGCAATCCTTACATTTCCATACATTCAACAAGATTTGGAAATGTGAAAGATTTGAAGTATTTTCTAACTCAAGCTATGCGTGACATCATGAAGTAACACAGTCTTTGGGTAAATCCCAAAGGCTTTTGAGCTATGCTGCATTTCTGAGAATAAGTAAACCTTATTTTTTCATTATAGGTTTAATATTTTTTAAAATCAGATAGATGTACATGCAGGAATGCGCATATAGCTATATTATGTGTACGTCTGGTTTTTACATTTGAAGTGCTTTTTGTCTTTTGCAGCACATGCAGAAACAGAAAATGGCACTGCTCTGAGGAACCCTGCCTGGAAACCTGTTCTGTTTATGGAGATGGGCATTATACCACCTTTGATGGCAAACGCTTTGACTTTGAAGGAGACTGTGAATATGTTCTGGTCCAGGTAACGGAGTCCTTCCCAGATTTTAGCACTGTTGAAGTACCTTCCATTTTACATATGACCTTGTAGCATAGTTAACACTGAATATCGTTCCTGTGTTTCAGAACTACTGTGGTCAACAAACTATGAACCAGGGAACATTCAGAGTCATCACTGAGAACATTCCATGTGGCACCACAGGAACCACCTGCTCTAAGTCTATTAAAGTTTTCCTGGGGGTAAGTATTTTCTTTAATAAGATTTACCTCAGGTCTAATGGGCCAGAAGGATGGAACAGGCTGTCCCAGATAGACTGCATCATAGAAGTGTCCTCCAAGACAGTGAAAATGTTACTACGCTTCTTTGTTCACTGCTAACAGTTCTTGTCTCTGCTAGAGAAAGCAGAGGAGGGAATTCCAAAGAGAAATTGCCTAACATGATGTTGTTGAATAAAACAATTATAATGATAACAGAGTTGCTATTTTAATAACAGTTATTGGCAATATATAAAATTGTACCCAAGAGGTGACTTTTTAAATCGACCTCTGAGCTTTTCTTTTCCTGTCCTAGAACTTTGAGCTGGTACTCAGTGATGGACGCTCTGATGTCATCCAGAGGGCACCTGGAGGAAAAATGCCATTCCAAATCCGTTCCATGGGCATCTACCTGGTGGTTGACACTACTGTTGGTCTGATACTCATGTGGGACAAGAAAACCAGTATATTCATCAAACTTAGTCCCAGCTTTCAGGTACATTTTAAAATCCAAAACCTGGATAAAACTATTTCTGAAAGATATTCATGTTATCTCCTAAAGAAAAAAATGGAAATTTGGGCTATAACCAGAAGACTGAAAGAGCAGAAATTGCATATTATTATCCTTGTAGTGTTGACTTAGATTGAGTACTACTTATTCTTCCTTAATTTACATTATTCAACAATGGCGTAACAGTAACCACATCAGTAGCTTTCTTCATGAAAAGCCACGCTGAAGAGCTATGTTCAGGTTTAGATAAAACTAATTAGCTCAATACTAAGAGCAAAACCCATGAGTCTCTTCTGCTTCCTGTCCTTACCCTTCCTAACAACAAGTTAGAGACATCTCTTCAAGAAAGGTATTTTACAAAAATACCCAAGCCTGTTACTGAAGAGGACCAGATAATCTTAAATAAGATTAATTCTGAAGGTCTATTACTCACAGTTACTGAGAAACTGTGCCT
Source organism: Falco rusticolus (assembly GCF_015220075.1). NCBI lineage: Eukaryota > Metazoa > Chordata > Aves > Falconiformes > Falconidae > Falco > Falco rusticolus. The sequence goes on along the minus strand of NC_051196.1, from coordinate 2,653,586 downwards.
TACTGATCTCTGTCTTTTTGCGTTTATCCCCATGCAGGGACACGTCTGCGGACTTTGCGGAAACTATGATGGCAATGGAAATAATGACTTCACTACTCGCAGTCAGTCCGTGGTAGGAAATGTGCTGGAGTTTGCCAACAGCTGGAAAGTGTCTTCTAGTTGCCCAAATGCCAATCGTACCAAAGATCCATGCACTGCAAATCCATACAGGAAAGCCTGGGCACAGAAGCAATGCAGCATCATTACCAGTGAAGTGTTTGCAAAGTGTCACTCCGAGGTATGGCAAAAACTTCAGTCTTAAGTTGTCTTGAGCCATAAATTACATTAATTTTTATGTGGGAGAGCTGAAAAATACAATAAAAAACACTTTGTCATGCTTGACAAGGTGAAATCAAACCAAGTTCCAGGGAGACTGCATAGAAAGTATTTTCACTTTCATTTTCTCAGCTTGTGCCTTGAGCTAGTACACTAAAGAAACGGATAGGTTGTTTTGGTTTTGTTGTTGTTTTTGTTGTTGTTTTTATTAGAAGGGGCAATCACAGATAAATCTCAAGATATGTTTATTTTCTAATGGGATAATGGGATAATTTTCTACTAATATGAATATCATCCTTCTGATATGTATGACTGTGTGCTAGCTTGTAGTAATGCAACTATTAGTTCTGCAAATGTATCTTCAACATCAAATAGTTCTTAGAATTATGACTTATTAGTAATATCTTTATTCTACATTTTCCTCTTAATTTCTCAAAGCATTCTCATGGTTTTCTCTTTTCTTCTCTCTCACACATACAGAGTTGTCAGTTTAAGATATTTTATTCACATTTTTTAGGACAATGAATGCTTTTTCAAAGAGGACAAATGCATGAAAACTCAAATGTTTTCTCCAACAGGTTGAACCAAATGAATATTATCAAGCATGTGTGGATGACGCTTGTGCCTGCGACACTGGAGGAGACTGTGAATGTTTCTGTACAGCAGTAGCTGCCTATGCTCAAGTGTGTAATGAGCGGGACATCTGCATTTCATGGAGGACTCCATCCATTTGTCGTGAGTTTCACCCTACTACATTTTGAAGGGGTCTAGAGGGGAAAAAAAAAAGGGGGGGGTGCTGAAGAAAAACAAATGGGACAAAGAAAGAAAGAAGGATGTAATTATATTTGTAAGAGGCATTGCTGTATTCTAAAACCAGCAAAAAAACCTACAAAGCAAGTTGACTAAATCACTGGAAGCCAATCTATTTTCTTAAAATGAAACTATTGATAGTAACCTGACAAGGGGTGTCACTACTGTCTGATTTACTTGTCAATCATGACACACCACTGGTGAACTATAATATTGTATTACACTCCCACCTGTCTACATCAGGCTCAGTGTAAATAAATATTAGTGCATACTAGCTAAAATCAGTGATTCAATTAATTGATTTTCATGCTTAATGTATAAGTCTGTTCTATGTTTTATAACTTTATCGGTGTCAAAAGGTGGTAGAAGTGCAACAATTGTTTTAAATTAGAAATAAGACAATATAGCTTTCACCACCTATGTGACTATGCTGCTCCCATGGGATTTTTACCCAGCAAAACTGGAATACTGTAGAGCAAAAAGATCAAAAGTCTTTTTCTGTCATTCCTTCTTCCTCTAGCTCTGTTCTGTGATTACTACAATCCACAAGGGGAATGTGAGTGGCATTACCAGCCATGTGGAGCCCCTTGCATGAAGACCTGCAATAATCCAAGTGGGAAATGCCTTCATGAGTTGAGAGGTTTGGAAGGTAAACATAATTATGCATATCTTATTCTACTTATAAGAAGCTAAAATGCAGTATGATTAACCAAATTCATGTTACTTAGCATATGACATGTTTATATTAGAAATTATAAGAAGAGATTTTCTAATTACTGCCTAATGGCTATGAAATTGTTTGGAGAGAAGATGAGGACAAAATGCTCCAAAGCTTCATGTGCAGTCAAAGGAACAGAAGAGAGAGAGTCTGGAAGTCCACTTGCCATATGGGATAATATAGGGAAAGCAGATATAAGGAGAGTATAGAGTTACTTCTACTTGTGAAAGGCCATGTATCAACATAACTCTCATTTTTTATTGCAGGCTGCTATCCGCAGTGTCCAAAGAATAAGCCCTATTTTGATGAGGAAACCATGACTTGTGTTTCTAATTGTGGTTGTTATGAAAATGGAAAAAATTACAAACCAGGAATGCAGATGCCTTCAAAGCAGAATTGTCAATCATGGTAGGATTAGTAAAGATTTTTAAATGTTGAATTTAAAGCTGTGGAACATAATTGATCATGCATTAAGTTTGTTTGCCCACAGGAACTAGGCCACTCAGGCTGCTGAATAACGTCTAACATTCTTCCTTCCCCAGGAAATTAAATGATGACATGGTGAAACATTTTACCATAGAGAGATTAATTTTCTGTTATTCTGTACTCTAACTGAAGTACTTTAAAATTATTATTATTATTATTATTATTATTAAATTAAGGAAAAGCAAATTAAAATAATAATAGTTATGAAAATAGCCGGATAATTTTTATTAAGATAGTCCTACAGTTACTATGTGAAATTATTTAGAAGTTAGTAGGCGACTAATCTTCATAGTTTTGATCTTGTTTCTGTTATTGTCCTGGTACTTCCATATTTGCAACTGTTAGCAAGTATTCTTACACATTCTGTCAGAACCGATGACATGCTGGGACAAGTGCTGCTAAGCCTTCTGTCAAATAGCACAAAGTTAGCAGAACCAGTTGGGAAGCAGTTAACACCTGTTCTAAGATACCTTTAGAGTAGCTACACTTGAATACTGTAAGCGGTGCAGTCAGAATGGCAGAGAGCTTAGCGAGAAACTCAGCTGAACTAACCCAAATTTCATGGCATGTTTTGCAGTTCAGAGACAGCTTTGCCTGCCTCAGCTACATCATTAACAGCACTAAACCTAACCTGTTAAATACATGTCTATATTTACTTGAGTTTGTTCAGCGTACAGATGCCCTTAGTCACTGTAAATAAATATATCAATATTCAGTTCTTAACAGATAATAGATAATTCCCTTTAAAACCAGAATATATTCCTGCATCTTTTGGAAGTCTGAGATTCGCTGTGTAGACAACCTCAATATCTGTGATACAGTGATGCTTTCTCAAAATTATACATTTACTGCACCTTCCCTTACAAAAAATAACTACCAGTCAGGGAGATAAGAACATTTCAGAACCCCTCCCCACATCGTTGCCCAGCTCCCAAAAGCACCAATAACAATACTGCATGTTTACTATGCTGACACAGAAAAGCTGCCTTTCTTGCTAGAAAACAGAGTCATCCTACCTAATCTGAATTTGTACAGGAGAACTGAACATCTAACTCAGAGAAGATAGGGTCTTTCTACGTATAAACACTGAATGAATAGCAAAGAATTGAAAATAGCAAAAAAATGAAACAATAAAATGATGTCATGAACCAATATATTCACATCATAATCTCCTTTTTTTTCTTTTCCAGTGAATGCACAATTCATGGCAAAAAATGCAAATATGATGAAAATGGTATGTTGACAATGTTGGTTTTATCTGTATAGGATATATTTGAGGAACTCTGTGTTTTGGATAACAAACAGTAACACCCTCTCCTGATTTACAGAATGTGTCTGCATTTATGAGGGACGTAAATACAACTATAGAGATGTGATCTACAATACTACAGATGGCACAGGAGGGTGTATTGTTGCGGTCTGTGGTCCCAATGGAACTATTGAAAGGTTTGTCTATGGATGTCCAGTCTCAACATCACCCACAACAACAACGTTTCACTTCAGCACTACGCCACCTGCTGCTACTTCCACAGGTACAGCCTTTACAGCCCGTAAGGGCATATTCCTTCATTAGAGAGTAAAACAAGAGCTACAAAACCATGCCCACACTCACAACATAAATGGATTAATGCAACCTCAAAATAAAAGACAGCAAGTCTCATTTGTTATTTGTATTTGGTTTCAGTCGATATTTGGTAAACAAACTAACACAAGGAAATAAACAGAAAATAAAACCACTTCTAAAAACGCCAAAATCAAAACCACTGCACACTGGTTTGATACTATTATTTTGCTTAGCTTTCTGGTGAACGATTAAAAAACCAGTGTCAGATTTATTATCTGTAACTGTAACAGTTTCTATAGCTGGAATAATCTTTACTGAATAAGTCATTATTTTTCTGTAGAATTTTCTGTAGTGGCAATTACAGTATTGCTACTTTTTGAAAAATTCCTGATAAGGTTCATGGTATTTATAATTACAGTACTAAGTGGACTGCTCAGATATTGGCATTAAGACACCGAAATTTTCATTTTTAGTATTCTTGTTCAGCATTCTTCAGGTTGGTAATCTGTAATTACTAGGTGCACAAGTTGTTTAATTAAATACTTATTCAGTATAAAATTAAAACAACAAGTTTTGAAACACAGAAAACACCAGCCTAGCTGGAATTCATTAAGCATTTTCCAGCCATTTCACAGTAAGAATTCACCTGCAAAAGCTTACAGACTGCTCTCCAACCAATAAATGGTTTCTTAAGACTAGAGCTACACTATGAAGTGTAGGGGTGCTAATAATGCTGCATTAGACATCTTTTATGTTAAATGGAAGAGAAAAGACAATGCAGCATATCACATAAGGAGTCAATGCATTTGGAAGAAAAAGGAACCTATGAATCTAGACTAAATGTTATTCTTTCCACTGGATTTCAATCAGGCTTTGACACTATGGAGAGACTGATAAATACTGAAAAAAAAACAAACAAGAAATTACATTAAATCAAAGGCAAAACAACAACAACAAAAAGTTATTTCCAACCACCCAATGTGTATAAACTATGTCTGAGACTTATTTCAGCCCTTTGTAAAATATAATAAGCATTCTTTTTGGAATTGACAGTTCCAAGCACATTGGTACATTAAATTGCTACGTGATAGATTTTCTGTTCTACTTCATACGAAATTATAAGAACAATAAACTGATGCACTACAGGCTCATCATGCAAGAAAATGACCTTAGGAAAATTTTCAGCCCATTTAATAAAATAAAAAAGGAAATATATGAAGGAAGATAAGTTTCCTGATACCTTATTTTTCACTTTCACAGTGACACCAACTACATCAATATGTGTTCATGAAGTCTGTGAGTGGTCAGAATGGTATGACGGGAGTCAGCAAACCCCTGGCTACGATGGTGGAGATTTTGAAACCTTTCAAGATTTGAGAGCTAAAGGTTATGAAGTCTGTAAAGCTCCACGGGATGTTCAATGCAGAGCAGAGAAATACCCTAACATACCACTAAAAGACCTTGGCCAAGAAGTAGAATGCAGTACAACAGCTGGTCTTATATGTTACAACAAAGATCAGATTTCAACAATGTGCTACAATTATGAAATAAGAATCTTATGCTGTGCTTTTGTACCATGTTCTTCCACAACAAATTTCAGCACATCAACACCAACCATGACACCAGCTAAAAGCACAGAAACATCAAGTTCAACTGAAGAAACCACATCATTTTCAACCACTACATTACCACTTACTACAACTTCTGAAAGTACAACATTCACAACTTCAACTACTAAAGAAACAACTACAAGCACAAGTGAAATGACAACATCTGTAACTTCTTCTGCTTCAACATCTCAACCTTGTATTGAAGAAGAATGCTACTGGTCAATGTGGTACGATGCAAGTTACCCAGGGTCTGGATATGATGATGGAGATTTTGACACAATACACAACATTGAAAAGAAGGGATACAAAGTCTGTAATAACAGAAAGGCTGTTGAATGCAGAGCAGTAAGGTTCCCTGATGTACCATATCCCCTACTAGAACAACATATAACATGTAACACGGAAGAAGGGTTGATATGCTACAATAAAGACCAACTACCACCAATCTGCTATAATTATGAAATAAGATTTAAATGCTGTCAAAATATAACAGTACCATGCCCAACAAGTAAAGCGCCTACTACAACTTCCACAAAACCAACACCGACCCAAATAGCTACGACTCAAAGTACACCGTACACAGAACTACCAACAACACCACACTTAATAACAAAACATAAAAGCACTACAATTTCAACAATGCCACCAGAAACAGGATATATACACACTGAAACTACATCAGAAACAAAAACCCACACTACATACGAAACACAAACAACAAAAACTTCAAGGCCCACCCCGACACCTACCATATCCTCCACTGGCGTGAGCTCCACCACCACCACCACCACCACCTCATCCATTACCACCTGTCAAAAAGAAGTGTGCTCCTGGACCGAATGGTTCGACGTCGACTTCCCCTCCCCGGGGCCCAGCCAGGGAGACTTTGAAACCTACGAGCACATCCGGGCCGCCGGCAAGAAGATCTGTCACCAGCCCAAGGAAATCGAGTGCCAGGCAGAGGACTACCCCGAGGTTGCCATCCAACAGGTCGGGCAGGTCGTGCAGTGCGACGTCCACTTTGGCCTGGTGTGCAAGAACGAAGACCAGACCGGCAAATTTAAGTTGTGCCTCAACTACAGGATACGCGTCTACTGCTGCACCCCGAACTACGAGTGTGTGACCAGCACACCCCTGCCCACCACCAGCCCCACCACCATCACCACCCGCAAACCAACCACCACCACCCCAACTTCCGCCACAGTCACGACCTCCACCTCCACGACCTCCTCCCCCACCACGCGGCCCACCTCCTCAGAAACCACACTGCAGACCTCCACCACCACAACCAGACCCACCCCGACACCTACCATATCCTCCACTGGCGTGAGCTCCACCACCACCACCACCACCTCGTCCATTACCACCTGTCAAAAAGAAGTGTGCTCCTGGACCGAATGGTTCGACGTCGACTTCCCCTCCCCGGGGCCCAGCCAGGGAGACTTTGAAACCTACGAGCACATCCGGGCTGCCGGCAAGAAGATCTGTCACCAGCCCAAGGAAATCGAGTGCCAGGCAGAGGACTACCCCGAGGTTGCCATCCAACAGGTCGGGCAGGTCGTGCAGTGCGACGTCCACTTTGGCCTGGTGTGCAAGAACGAAGACCAGACCGGCAAATTTAAGTTGTGCCTCAACTACAGGATACGCGTCTACTGCTGCACCCCGAACTACGAGTGTGTGACCAGCACACCCCTGCCCACCACCAGCCCCACCACCATCACCACCCGCAAACCAACCACCACCAAACCGACTTCCGCCACAGTCACGACCTCCACCTCCACGACCTCCTCCCCCACCACGCGGCCCACCTCCTCAGAAACCACACTGCAGACCTCCACCACCACAACCAGACCCACCCCGACACCTACCATATCCTCCACTGGCGTGAGCTCCACCACCACCACCACCACCACCACCACCTCGTCCATTACCACCTGTCAAAAAGAAGTGTGCTCCTGGACCGAATGGTTCGACGTCGACTTCCCCTCCCCGGGGCCCAGCCAGGGAGACTTTGAAACCTACGAGCACATCCGGGCTGCCGGCAAGAAGATCTGTCACCAGCCCAAGGAAATCGAGTGCCAGGCAGAGGACTACCCCGAGGTTGCCATCCAACAGGTCGGGCAGGTCGTGCAGTGCGACGTCCACTTTGGCCTGGTGTGCAAGAACGAAGACCAGACCGGCAAATTTAAGTTGTGCCTCAACTACAGGATACGCGTCTACTGCTGCACCCCGAACTACGAGTGTGTGACCAGCACACCCCTGCCCACCACCAGCCCCACCACCATCACCACCCGCAAACCAACCACCACCACCCCAACTTCCGCCACAGTCACGACCTCCACCTCCACGACCTCCTCCCCCACCACGCGGCCCACCTCCTCAGAAACCACACTGCAGACCTCCACCACCACAACCAGACCCACCCCGACACCTACCATATCCTCCACTGGCGTGAGCTCCACCACCACCACCACCACCTCGTCCATTACCACCTGTCAAAAAGAAGTGTGCTCCTGGACCGAATGGTTCGACGTCGACTTCCCCTCCCCGGGGCCCAGCCAGGGAGACTTTGAAACCTACGAGCACATCCGGGCCGCCGGCAAGAAGATCTGTCACCAGCCCAAGGAAATCGAGTGCCAGGCAGAGGACTACCCCGAGGTTGCCATCCAACAGGTCGGGCAGGTCGTGCAGTGCGACGTCCACTTTGGCCTGGTGTGCAAGAACGAAGACCAGACCGGCAAATTTAAGTTGTGCCTCAACTACAGGATACGCGTCTACTGCTGCACCCCGAACTACGAGTGTGTGACCAGCACACCCCTGCCCACCACCAGCCCCACCACCATCACCACCCGCAAACCAACCACCACCAAACCGACTTCCGCCACAGTCACGACCTCCACCTCCACGACCTCCTCCCCCACCACGCGGCCCACCTCCTCAGAAACCACACTGCAGACCTCCACCACCACAACCAGACCCACCCCGACACCTACCATATCCTCCACTGGCGTGAGCTCCACCACCACCACCACCACCTCGTCCATTACCACCTGTCAAAAAGAAGTGTGCTCCTGGACCGAATGGTTCGACGTCGACTTCCCCTCCCCGGGGCCCAGCCAGGGAGACTTTGAAACCTACGAGCACATCCGGGCCGCCGGCAAGAAGATCTGTCACCAGCCCAAGGAAATCGAGTGCCAGGCAGAGGACTACCCCGAGGTTGCCATCCAACAGGTCGGGCAGGTCGTGCAGTGCGACGTCCACTTTGGCCTGGTGTGCAAGAACGAAGACCAGACCGGCAAATTTAAGTTGTGCCTCAACTACAGGATACGCGTCTACTGCTGCACCCCGAACTACGAGTGTGTGACCAGCACACCCCTGCCCACCACCAGCCCCACCACCATCACCACCCGCAAACCAACCACCACCACCCCAACTTCCGCCACAGTCACGACCTCCACCTCCACGACCTCCTCCCCCACCACGCGGCCCACCTCCTCAGAAACCACACTGCAGACCTCCACCACCACAACCAGACCCACCCCGACACCTACCATATCCTCCACTGGCGTGAGCTCCACCACCACCACCACCACCTCGTCCATTACCACCTGTCAAAAAGAAGTGTGCTCCTGGACCGAATGGTTCGACGTCGACTTCCCCTCCCCGGGGCCCAGCCAGGGAGACTTTGAAACCTACGAGCACATCCGGGCCGCCGGCAAGAAGATCTGTCACCAGCCCAAGGAAATCGAGTGCCAGGCAGAGGACTACCCCGAGGTTGCCATCCAACAGGTCGGGCAGGTCGTGCAGTGCGACGTCCACTTTGGCCTGGTGTGCAAGAACGAAGACCAGACCGGCAAATTTAAGTTGTGCCTCAACTACAGGATACGCGTCTACTGCTGCACCCCGAACTACGAGTGTGTGACCAGCACACCCCTGCCCACCACCAGCCCCACCACCATCACCACCCGCAAACCAACCACCACCAAACCGACTTCCGCCACAGTCACGACCTCCACCTCCACGACCTCCTCCCCCACCACGCGGCCCACCTCCTCAGAAACCACACTGCAGACCTCCACCACCACAACCAGACCCACCCCGACACCTACCATATCCTCCACTGGCGTGAGCTCCACCACCACCACCACCACCACCACCACCTCGTCCATTACCACCTGTCAAAAAGAAGTGTGCTCCTGGACCGAATGGTTCGACGTCGACTTCCCCTCCCCGGGGCCCAGCCAGGGAGACTTTGAAACCTACGAGCACATCCGGGCTGCCGGCAAGAAGATCTGTCACCAGCCCAAGGAAATCGAGTGCCAGGCAGAGGACTACCCCGAGGTTGCCATCCAACAGGTCGGGCAGGTCGTGCAGTGCGACGTCCACTTTGGCCTGGTGTGCAAGAACGAAGACCAGACCGGCAAATTTAAGTTGTGCCTCAACTACAGGATACGCGTCTACTGCTGCACCCCGAACTACGAGTGTGTGACCAGCACACCCCTGCCCACCACCAGCCCCACCACCATCACCACCCGCAAACCAACCACCACCACCCCAACTTCCGCCACAGTCACGACCTCCACCTCCACGACCTCCTCCCCCACCACGCGGCCCACCTCCTCAGAAACCACACTGCAGACCTCCACCACCACAACCAGACCCACCCCGACACCTACCATATCCTCCACTGGCGTGAGCTCCACCACCACCACCACCACCTCGTCCATTACCACCTGTCAAAAAGAAGTGTGCTCCTGGACCGAATGGTTCGACGTCGACTTCCCCTCCCCGGGGCCCAGCCAGGGAGACTTTGAAACCTACGAGCACATCCGGGCCGCCGGCAAGAAGATCTGTCACCAGCCCAAGGAAATCGAGTGCCAGGCAGAGGACTACCCCGAGGTTGCCATCCAACAGGTCGGGCAGGTCGTGCAGTGCGACGTCCACTTTGGCCTGGTGTGCAAGAACGAAGACCAGACCGGCAAATTTAAGTTGTGCCTCAACTACAGGATACGCGTCTACTGCTGCACCCCGAACTACGAGTGTGTGACCAGCACACCCCTGCCCACCACCAGCCCCACCACCATCACCACCCGCAAACCAACCACCACCAAACCGACTTCCGCCACAGTCACGACCTCCACCTCCACGACCTCCTCCCCCACCACGCGGCCCACCTCCTCAGAAACCACACTGCAGACCTCCACCACCACAACCAGACCCACCCCGACACCTACCATATCCTCCACTGGCGTGAGCTCCACCACCACCACCACCACCACCTCGTCCATTACCACCTGTCAAAAAGAAGTGTGCTCCTGGACCGAATGGTTCGACGTCGACTTCCCCTCCCCGGGGCCCAGCCAGGGAGACTTTGAAACCTACGAGCACATCCGGGCCGCCGGCAAGAAGATCTGTCACCAGCCCAAGGAAATCGAGTGCCAGGCAGAGGACTACCCCGAGGTTGCCATCCAACAGGTCGGGCAGGTCGTGCAGTGCGACGTCCACTTTGGCCTGGTGTGCAAGAACGAAGACCAGACCGGCAAATTTAAGTTGTGCCTCAACTACAGGATACGCGTCTACTGCTGCACCCCGAACTACGAGTGTGTGACCAGCACACCCCTGCCCACCACCAGCCCCACCACCATCACCACCCGCAAACCAACCACCACCAAACCGACTTCCGCCACAGTCACGACCTCCACCTCCACGACCTCCTCCCCCACCACGCGGCCCACCTCCTCAGAAACCACACTGCAGACCTCCACCACCACAACCAGACCCACCCCGACACCTACCATATCCTCCACTGGCGTGAGCTCCACCACCACCACCACCACCTCGTCCATTACCACCTGTCAAAAAGAAGTGTGCTCCTGGACCGAATGGTTCGACGTCGACTTCCCCTCCCCGGGGCCCAGCCAGGGAGACTTTGAAACCTACGAGCACATCCGGGCCGCCGGCAAGAAGATCTGTCACCAGCCCAAGGAAATCGAGTGCCAGGCAGAGGACTACCCCGAGGTTGCCATCCAACAGGTCGGGCAGGTCGTGCAGTGCGACGTCCACTTTGGCCTGGTGTGCAAGAACGAAGACCAGACCGGCAAATTTAAGTTGTGCCTCAACTACAGGATACGCGTCTACTGCTGCACCCCGAACTACGAGTGTGTGACCAGCACACCCCTGCCCACCACCAGCCCCACCACCATCACCACCCGCAAACCAACCACCACCAAACCGACTTCCGCCACAGTCACGACCTCCACCTCCACGACCTCCTCCCCCACCACGCGGCCCACCTCCTCAGAAACCACACTGCAGACCTCCACCACCACAACCAGACCCACCCCGACACCTACCATATCCTCCACTGGCGTGAGCTCCACCACCACCACCACCACCTCGTCCATTACCACCTGTCAAAAAGAAGTGTGCTCCTGGACCGAATGGTTCGACGTCGACTTCCCCTCCCCGGGGCCCAGCCAGGGAGACTTTGAAACCTACGAGCACATCCGGGCCGCCGGCAAGAAGATCTGTCACCAGCCCAAGGAAATCGAGTGCCAGGCAGAGGACTACCCCGAGGTTGCCATCCAACAGGTCGGGCAGGTCGTGCAGTGCGACGTCCACTTTGGCCTGGTGTGCAAGAACGAAGACCAGACCGGCAAATTTAAGTTGTGCCTCAACTACAGGATACGCGTCTACTGCTGCACCCCGAACTACGAGTGTGTGACCAGCACACCCCTGCCCACCACCAGCCCCACCACCATCACCACCCGCAAACCAACCACCACCAAACCGACTTCCGCCACAGTCACGACCTACACCTCCACGACCTCCTCCCCCACCACGCGGCCCACCTCCTCAGAAACCACACTGCAGACCTCCACCACCACAACCAGACCCACCCCGACACCTACCATATCCTCCACTGGCGTGAGCTCCACCACCACCACCACCACCACCACCACCTCGTCCATTACCACCTGTCAAAAAGAAGTGTGCTCCTGGACCGAATGGTTCGACGTCGACTTCCCCTCCCCGGGGCCCAGCCAGGGAGACTTTGAAACCTACGAGCACATCCGGGCTGCCGGCAAGAAGATCTGTCACCAGCCCAAGGAAATCGAGTGCCAGGCAGAGGACTACCCCGAGGTTGCCATCCAACAGGTCGGGCAGGTCGTGCAGTGCGACGTCCACTTTGGCCTGGTGTGCAAGAACGAAGACCAGACCGGCAAATTTAAGTTGTGCCTCAACTACAGGATACGCGTCTACTGCTGCACCCCGAACTACGAGTGTGTGACCAGCACACCCCTGCCCACCACCAGCCCCACCACCATCACCACCCGCAAACCAACCACCACCAACCCGACTTCCGCCACAGTCACGACCTCCACCTCCACGACCTCCTCCCCCACCACGCGGCCCACCTCCTCAGAAACCACACTGCAGACCTCCACCACCACAACCAGACCCACCCCGACACCTACCATATCCTCCACTGGCGTGAGCTCCACCACCACCACCACCACCTCGTCCATTACCACCTGTCAAAAAGAAGTGTGCTCCTGGACCGAATGGTTCGACGTCGACTTCCCCTCCCCGGGGCCCAGCCAGGGAGACTTTGAAACCTACGAGCACATCCGGGCCGCCGGCAAGAAGATCTGTCACCAGCCCAAGGAAATCGAGTGCCAGGCAGAGGACTACCCCGAGGTTGCCATCCAACAGGTCGGGCAGGTCGTGCAGTGCGACGTCCACTTTGGCCTGGTGTGCAAGAACGAAGACCAGACCGGCAAATTTAAGTTGTGCCTCAACTACAGGATACGCGTCTACTGCTGCACCCCGAACTACGAGTGTGTGACCAGCACACCCCTGCCCACCACCAGCCCCACCACCATCACCACCCGCAAACCAACCACCACCAAACCGACTTCCGCCACAGTCACGACCTACACCTCCACGACCTCCTCCCCCACCACGCGGCCCACCTCCTCAGAAACCACACTGCAGACCTCCACCACCACAACCAGACCCACCCCGACACCTACCATATCCTCCACTGGCGTGAGCTCCACCACCACCACCACCACCTCGTCCATTACCACCTGTCAAAAAGAAGTGTGCTCCTGGACCGAATGGTTCGACGTCGACTTCCCCTCCCCGGGGCCCAGCCAGGGAGACTTTGAAACCTACGAGCACATCCGGGCCGCCGGCAAGAAGATCTGTCACCAGCCCAAGGAAATCGAGTGCCAGGCAGAGGACTACCCCGAGGTTGCCATCCAACAGGTCGGGCAGGTCGTGCAGTGCGACGTCCACTTTGGCCTGGTGTGCAAGAACGAAGACCAGACCGGCAAATTTAAGTTGTGCCTCAACTACAGGATACGCGTCTACTGCTGCACCCCGAACTACGAGTGTGTGACCAGCACACCCCTGCCCACCACCAGCCCCACCACCATCACCACCCGCAAACCAACCACCACCAAACCGACTTCCGCCACAGTCACGACCTCCACCTCCACGACCTCCTCCCCCACCACGCGGCCCACCTCCTCAGAAACCACACTGCAGACCTCCACCACCACAACCAGACCCACCCCGACACCTACCATATCCTCCACTGGCGTGAGCTCCACCACCACCACCACCACCTCGTCCATTACCACCTGTCAAAAGAAGTGTGCTCCTGGACCGAATGGTTCGACGTCGACTTCCCCTCCCCGGGGCCCAGCCAGGGAGACTTTGAAACCTACGAGCACATCCGGGCCGCCGGCAAGAAGATCTGTCACCAGCCCAAGGAAATCGAGTGCCAGGCAGAGGACTACCCCGAGGTTGCCATCCAACAGGTCGGGCAGGTCGTGCAGTGCGACGTCCACTTTGGCCTGGTGTGCAAGAACGAAGACCAGACCGGCAAATTTAAGTTGTGCCTCAACTACAGGATACGCGTCTACTGCTGCACCCCGAACTACGAGTGTGTGACCAGCACACCCCTGCCCACCACCAGCCCCACCACCATCACCACCCGCAAACCAACCACCACCAAACCGACTTCCGCCACAGTCACGACCTCCACCTCCACGACCTCCTCCCCCACCACGCGGCCCACCTCCTCAGAAACCACACTGCAGACCTCCACCACCACAACCAGACCCACCCCGACACCTACCATATCCTCCACTGGCGTGAGCTCCACCACCACCACCACCACCACCACCACCTCGTCCATTACCACCTGTCAAAAAGAAGTGTGCTCCTGGACCGAATGGTTCGACGTCGACTTCCCCTCCCCGGGGCCCAGCCAGGGAGACTTTGAAACCTACGAGCACATCCGGGCCGCCGGCAAGAAGATCTGTCACCAGCCCAAGGAAATCGAGTGCCAGGCAGAGGACTACCCCGAGGTTGCCATCCAACAGGTCGGGCAGGTCGTGCAGTGCGACGTCCACTTTGGCCTGGTGTGCAAGAACGAAGACCAGACCGGCAAATTTAAGTTGTGCCTCAACTACAGGATACGCGTCTACTGCTGCACCCCGAACTACGAGTGTGTGACCAGCACACCCCTGCCCACCACCAGCCCCACCACCATCACCACCCGCAAACCAACCACCACCAAACCGACTTCCGCCACAGTCACGACCTCCACCTCCACGACCTCCTCCCCCACCACGCGGCCCACCTCCTCAGAAACCACACTGCAGACCTCCACCACCACAACCAGACCCACCCCGACACCTACCATATCCTCCACTGGCGTGAGCTCCACCACCACCACCACCACCACCACCACCTCGTCCATTACCACCTGTCAAAAAGAAGTGTGCTCCTGGACCGAATGGTTCGACGTCGACTTCCCCTCCCCGGGGCCCAGCCAGGGAGACTTTGAAACCTACGAGCACATCCGGGCCGCCGGCAAGAAGATCTGTCACCAGCCCAAGGAAATCGAGTGCCAGGCAGAGGACTACCCCGAGGTTGCCATCCAACAGGTCGGGCAGGTCGTGCAGTGCGACGTCCACTTTGGCCTGGTGTGCAAGAACGAAGACCAGACCGGCAAATTTAAGTTGTGCCTCAACTACAGGATACGCGTCTACTGCTGCACCCCGAACTACGAGTGTGTGACCAGCACACCCCTGCCCACCACCAGCCCCACCACCATCACCACCCGCAAACCAACCACCACCAAACCGACTTCCGCCACAGTCACGACCTCCACCTCCACGACCTCCTCCCCCACCACGCGGCCCACCTCCTCAGAAACCACACTGCAGACCTCCACCACCACAACCAGACCCACCCCGACACCTACCATATCCTCCACTGGCGTGAGCTCCACCACCACCACCACCACCTCGTCCATTACCACCTGTCAAAAAGAAGTGTGCTCCTGGACCGAATGGTTCGACGTCGACTTCCCCTCCCCGGGGCCCAGCCAGGGAGACTTTGAAACCTACGAGCACATCCGGGCCGCCGGCAAGAAGATCTGTCACCAGCCCAAGGAAATCGAGTGCCAGGCAGAGGACTACCCCGAGGTTGCCATCCAACAGGTCGGGCAGGTCGTGCAGTGCGACGTCCACTTTGGCCTGGTGTGCAAGAACGAAGACCAGACCGGCAAATTTAAGTTGTGCCTCAACTACAGGATACGCGTCTACTGCTGCACCCCGAACTACGAGTGTGTGACCAGCACACCCCTGCCCACCACCAGCCCCACCACCATCACCACCCGCAAACCAACCACCACCAAACCGACTTCCGCCACAGTCACGACCTCCACCTCCACGACCTCCTCCCCCACCACGCGGCCCACCTCCTCAGAAACCACACTGCAGACCTCCACCACCACAACCAGACCCACCCCGACACCTACCATATCCTCCACTGGCGTGAGCTCCACCACCACCACCACCACCACCACCACCTCGTCCATTACCACCTGTCAAAAAGAAGTGTGCTCCTGGACCGAATGGTTCGACGTCGACTTCCCCTCCCCGGGGCCCAGCCAGGGAGACGTTGAAACCTACGAGCACATCCGGGCCGCCGGCAAGAAGATCTGTCACCAGCCCAATGGAAATCGAGTGCCAGGCAGAGGACTACCCCGAGGTTGCCATCCAACAGGTCGGGCAGGTCGTGCAGTGCGACGTCCACTTTGGCCTGGTGTGCAAGAACGAAGACCAGACCGGCAAATTTAAGTTGTGCCTCAACTACAGGATACGCGTCTACTGCTGCACCCCGAACTACGAGTGTGTGACCAGCACACCCCTGCCCACCACCAGCCCCACCACCATCACCACCCGCAAACCAACCACCACCAAACCGACTTCCGCCACAGTCACGACCTACACCTCCACGACCTCCTCCCCCACCACGCGGCCCACCTCCTCAGAAACCACACTGCAGACCTCCACCACCACAACCAGACCCACCCCGACACCTACCATATCCTCCACTGGCGTGAGCTCCACCACCACCACCACCACCTCGTCCATTACCACCTGTCAAAAGAAGTGTGCTCCTGGACCGAATGGTTCGACGTCGACTTCCCCTCCCCGGGGCCCAGCCAGGGAGACTTTGAAACCTACGAGCACATCCGGGCCGCCGGCAAGAAGATCTGTCACCAGCCCAAGGAAATCGAGTGCCAGGCAGAGGACTACCCCGAGGTTGCCATCCAACAGGTCGGGCAGGTCGTGCAGTGCGACGTCCACTTTGGACTGGTGTGCAAGAACGAAGACCAGACCGGCAGATTCAAGATGTGCCTCAACTACAGGATACGCGTCTACTGCTGCACCCCGAACTACGAGTGTGTGACCAGCACACCCCTGCCCACCACCAGCCCCACCACCATCACCACCCGCAAACCAACCACCACCAAACCGACTTCCGCCACAGTCACGACCTCCACCTCCACGACCTCCTCCCCCACCACGCGGCCCACCTCCTCAGAAACCACACTGCAGACCTCCACCACCACAACCAGACCCACCCCGACACCTACCATATCCTCCACTGGCGTGAGCTCCACCACCACCACCACCACCACCACCACCTCGTCCATTACCACCTGTCAAAAAGAAGTGTGCTCCTGGTCAGAATGGTTCGATGTTGACTTCCCTGCCTCGGGACCTAACCAGGGAGACTTCGAAACCTACCAGCACATCCGGGCCGCTGGGAAGGAAGTCTGTCAACAGCCCAAACAAATCCAGTGCCAGGCGGAGGACTACCCCGAGATTTCCATCGAACAGGTCGGGCAGGTCGTGCAGTGCGACGTCCACTTTGGCCTGGTGTGCAAGAACGAAGACCAGACCGGCAAATTTAAGTTGTGCCTCAACTACAGGATACGCGTCTACTGCTGCACCCCGAACTACGAGTGTGTGACCAGCACACCCCTGCCCACCACCAGCCCCACCACCATCACCACCCGCAAACCAACCACCACCAACCCAACTTCCGCCACAGTCACGACCTCCACCTCCACGACCTCCTCCCCCACCACGCGGCCCACCTCCTCAGAAACCACACTGCAGACCTCCACCACCACAACCAGACCCACCCCGACACCTACCATATCCTCCACTGGCGTGAGCTCCACCACCACCACCACCACCTCGTCCATTACCACCTGTCAAAAGAAGTGTGCTCCTGGACCGAATGGTTCGACGTCGACTTCCCCTCCCCGGGGCCCAGCCAGGGAGACTTTGAAACCTACGAGCACATCCGGGCCGCCGGCAAGAAGATCTGTCACCAGCCCAAGGAAATCGAGTGCCAGGCAGAGGACTACCCCGAGGTTGCCATCGAAAACGTCGGGCAGGTTGTACAGTGCGACGTCCACTTTGGCCTGGTGTGCAAGAACGAAGACCAGACCGGCAGATTCAAGATGTGCCTCAACTACAGGATACGCGTCTACTGCTGCACCCCGAACTACGAGTGTGTGACCAGCACACCCCTGCCCACCACCAGCCCCACCACCATCACCACCCGCAAACCAACCACCACCACCCCAACTTCCGCCACAGTCACGACCTCCACCTCCACGACCTCCTCCCCCACCACGCGGCCCACCTCCTCAGAAACCACACTGCAGACCTCCACCACCACAACCAGACCCACCCCGACACCTACCATATCCTCCACTGGCGTGAGCTCCACCACCACCACCACCACCACCACCACCTCGTCCATTACCACCTGTCAAAAAGAAGTGTGCTCCTGGACCGAATGGTTCGACGTCGACTTCCCCTCCCCGGGGCCCAGCCAGGGAGACTTTGAAACCTACGAGCACATCCGGGCCGCCGGCAAGAAGATCTGTCACCAGCCCAAGGAAATCGAGTGCCAGGCAGAGGACTACCCCGAGGTTGCCATCCAACAGGTCGGGCAGGTCGTGCAGTGCGACGTCCACTTTGGCCTGGTGTGCAAGAACGAAGACCAGACCGGCAAATTTAAGTTGTGCCTCAACTACAGGATACGCGTCTACTGCTGCACCCCGAACTACGAGTGTGTGACCAGCACACCCCTGCCCACCACCAGCCCCACCACCATCACCACCCGCAAACCAACCACCACCACCCCAACTTCCGCCACAGTCACGACCTACACCTCCACGACCTCCTCCCCCACCACGCGGCCCACCTCCTCAGAAACCACACTGCAGACCTCCACCACCACAACCAGACCCACCCCGACACCTACCATATCCTCCACTGGCGTGAGCTCCACCACCACCACCACCACCTCGTCCATTACCACCTGTCAAAAAGAAGTGTGCTCCTGGACTGAATGGTTCGACGTCGACTTCCCCTCCCCGGGGCCCAGCCAGGGAGACTTTGAAACCTACGAGCACATCCGGGCCGCCGGCAAGAAGATCTGTCACCAGCCCAAGGAAATCGAGTGCCAGGCAGAGGACTACCCTGAGGTTGCCATCCAACAGGTCGGGCAGGTCGTGCAGTGCGACGTCCACTTTGGCCTGGTGTGCAAGAACGAAGACCAGACCGGCAAATTTAAGTTGTGCCTCAACTACAGGATACGCGTCTACTGCTGCACCCCGAACTACGAGTGTGTGACCAGCACACCCCTGCCCACCACCAGCCCCACCACCATCACCACCCGCAAACCAACCACCACCAAACCGACTTCCGCCACAGTCACGACCTCCACCTCAACGACCACTTCCCCTACCTCAGTTACCCCTGTATCAACACCTTGTTTCTGCAAAGTTGGTGATGCTATATTTTCACCTGGTTAGTTTATCTGTTTTTTTCACTCTAAATATTTTTTTCTTTCTTTTGAAATTATTTATAATTTATTCTCTAATTCAGATTTCATTGTAGTTTACTGGTTTTTCTTGTAATTTTTTTGGCTAAGTGGTATTTTTAATTTTTTTTTAAATTTTGTTTTCTTTTTTTTTGTTTTTTTTTCTTCAGGTGAGTTGATTTATAGTAAAACTGATAGTGATGGATGTACATTTTATGCAATCTGTAGTCCAACATGTACAGTTGAACGACACATTGTACAATGTAATGTTACTACTCCTCTGACCACTACTTCACCTGAACTGTCTACCTTAACGACATCAGTTCCTCAGTCTACCACTTCTGGAAATATTTGTGTTTCATCTTCTTATCCTCCCCTTCGGGTATGTAGTTACTATGTTATGTTTGATGAAATAACACCAACGTTAGATTGATATCAGAAAGCAATGGTTTCTAGTCTTTAAACCTTGTACATGCAGATTGACAGAATAACTGTTACTTGTGATGGCCTTTATACATGACATAAAAATTTTATGTTCCTTCTTCATATTTTTTTTTTTTTATACTGAGAAAGCATGCTACAATATTTTCTAATTACTTCAGGGCTAGTAAAACATTTTCTGATACAAAGCATTGCATAAACACCAAACCTTCATACTGAAATAACAGGGGAAATTTTCATGTGCATTTGTTTCTCCACTAAACAGAAAAAATTAAGCTACTGTGGAGGCTTGTAGCTGTTTCTGTTCTGTTGCCCCCTTATCTTTACTTCTTCACATTATTTTTTTTGTTGGCTTTTTTTGTGATAATGATGGTCTGTGCTGATATTTTACAGTATATATAGCTACTATATAGGACTCAGTTCCCTTAACCTAAGACCTATCCCCAGAAACCTCAGAAGACCCCGCCCCGCAAACATGCTGAAGATAAAGCTGGAATTAAGTTTCCCACCTCCTTTTTAGCATTAAAAAAAATTCATTTTGTAAAATATTTACAACCTTGTACTATCCATGAAGACTTTCACTTCAGTCTTTGCTTCAGATTTGGAAAACAACAGTTTCTGATCCTCCATGTCACAGTCAGAATTATGAGTACCTCTGGTCAACATTACAAATCATTAGTGCCACAAATTGAAGAGAACTAACACATATTAATTTTTTTTTCCAACACTACCATTACTGGCAATAATAAATCATTAAACTAAAAATATGAGTAGAGTTCATATCTGTTTGCAAATTCTTGTGACAGCAATTTTTGTTCATTTTGCAGCCTGGAGAAACACACAAATTATCCAACTGTACAGAAATCATCTGTAAGGGAGACAACAAGATAGAGGTAGTTCCCACACACTGTCCACCCGTAAAGGAAATTACCTGTGCAAACAAATACCCAGCAATACTGGTACCTGATGAAAACGGCTGCTGTTACCACTACGAGTGTCAATGTAAGCACCAGTAGATTAAGGAATAACTTTTTTAAAAAAGAAAAACTTTGTATTGATTATATGGGTATTTTGTTTTCTTGAGGTTGCTTTACAAATTGTCCTATGTTCACTTCAGTTCCTCAATTCTTTTTTCTACGTTAATTTTCATGTTAATATTCTAAATATTTTCTCTATCAGGTGTGTGCAGTGGATGGGGTGATCCTCATTACATTACTTTTGATGGAATCTACTATACTTTCCTTGAAAATTGCACTTACGTCCTGGTGAAACAGATTGTACCTAAATATGACAACTTCCGTGTTTACATTGACAATTACTACTGCAATTCAAAAGATGGACTTTCCTGCCCAAAATCCATTATTATTTTCTACAAATCTGCAGAAGTGGTGCTGACCCGTGAACTCATGAATGGTGTGATGACCAACGTGGTAAAATACACATTTTTTTATTTCTTTATTTTTGCAAAGAAGAAATAAGTTCCATAGGCCTTACCAACTCTAATTTGAAATAGTCTGTTAGAATATCATATCATGGAGGTCATGAGGGCAGAGGGGAAAAAAAAGATTACACCAGTTTCTAAGTACAAAATGACAGAATAGGGAACAGGCTGATATTGCCGATAGAGAAAACAGGAGTGCTTTCACTGGTGCTTGATTCATGTTGCATGAAAACTAGTACATGCTGCCATTCAATTACGTAAACAAACACATTATGAAGAAATATCAATTCAAATCACAAGTATGATTCTTCTCTCATGGAGAAGATGGGTATGTATCCCTTATCAGCTAGATGACAGGAACTGCTTCCTCTCCACAGGAAACTTCAAGCACCAGAGCCATGACATGATTCCCCCTCCAAATCCCTGCTAGGAAGAGAGATATAGCTGAAGAAAAGGGGGACTGGGGGTGTCACTTCACCTTCATAGGCCTAAACTGGTGTTGGCAAGCCACTGAAAACAAAGTCAGTCCCACTGTTATATAGGGAACTAAGTAGTTGTTTAGAGAACACAAGAGGTGGGAGGAATTTTGTCTCAATATATACTGACCCCCTATTAGAGCTGTGCCAAGTTCTCCTTACCTTACATTCAAAAAAGGCATGCTGAAAAAATTAGTCCAGGGATTTCCTGTGAAAGAAAACAGTAACTGATAGTTTTAACACTTACTTTTATCCCAATTCAATGAGAAGAAAATTGCAGAGTAACTCCTGACAAAAAGCTATTAGGCAAATACGTCCACCTTTGTTAGCTCACATAAGATACAGGCTGCAAATGGAACAGCTTAGATTAACTAATAAATATCACCACTACATGAAATGGGCAGCAGGAACATTTGACTTTGTTTTGTTTTCAGACAACTCTTCCAATGCCAAGCAACATGTAGTACGGGGACAGTGTGATTTTGCAGCAAAATTATTACATAATAATGGCAGGAATATTTCTGTAGTTAAGAAATCTACCACTCATTGTCATATGAAAAATGCTTACAATGCACAAAATGATGAGGGGTACAAAGGAAATACCTGGATTTAGAATGCTGTGCAGTAGCATGCAATCTGCACAAACATGATACAAAGAGGCCACTTAGATTATCACACTGTAGCAATATAGCAATACAAGCTGAGATATTAATGCATATATATGCTGTTATTGCAATGCCAATAGGCATTGGATGTGACGGACAACAATATGGAGTTATGCATGATTATGTAGATTAGAAAATACATTATTTAAAACAGTCAGGCAGAAGCAGTGTTTATTCTGAACTTGTGCTTTTTTTTTAACCTTGCATTCAGATGTACTTCAACAGAAAGATTGTCAAACCAGGCTTCAAAAAAGATGGCATTTATTTCTCCACACTTGGCATAAACATGATTGT
Organism: Falco rusticolus; assembly: GCF_015220075.1. Taxonomy (NCBI): domain Eukaryota; kingdom Metazoa; phylum Chordata; class Aves; order Falconiformes; family Falconidae; genus Falco; species Falco rusticolus. Next base: position 2,630,546 of record NC_051196.1, on the reverse strand, counting down.
TGAAATACCAGAGATTGGTGTGACCATTACCTTCAGCGGGCTCATTTTCTCTGTGAAACTCCCGTACAGCTTATTTGGCAACAACACCGAAGGACAGTGTGGTAAGAGACATGAATTAATTGGAGGTGGGGCTCTTTCCCCAGGTGGTTATTCTCACCTGTTCTGGCTATGCAGTCTCATGACTGACAGAAATTTTTAAACAGCAGTAAAATGGAAATTAAAATAGTTCTGCTTTTCAACTTCAGGATCAAATGTTCAATATTTCAGCAACCTGTTTTTATTTCTTTGGGGCTGGGGTTTTACATTTATTTGTTTTTCCCTAACCTAAATTAAAGTTCACATAACTGTAAAGAAAGCACTCCCCATTAAGCAGGGCACCTTATACATTTCACGAGGCTATCAGGTCTACACGTGTTTTATCAACACAAAACATATTATGCACCTCTGATGTGGCTTATGTGAGACTTACATAGCTTGTCTCTTCCAGGAACATGTACAAATAAAAAATCAGATGAATGCCGCTTACCAAGTGGTGAGATCATTTCTTCCTGTCCCCAAATGGCTCATCACTGGTTCGTTGGTAACGACACGTCATGCCATGGAGTACCAGTACCACCACCAGTTGTAACCACACCTTCACCAAAGCCTCAGTGTGAAACATCTCTCTGCAAGCTTATCTGGAGCGAGTAAGAAAAAGATCTGAAAAAAGTCACTCTTTCTAGACAAAACTGCCTCAGTATCTTGCAAGGAGAGTTAGAACTAACTATAGGTCTAGCATGTGATTATAGCTGAAAATGTCAACTTAATGACAGGTTATGTGTAGTGAAAAGGCCTTTGCCAAAGAAAATGGTTTTCTTTAATGACTTGCATGCCAAAGATAACTGAGCAAGGAGTGGTGAAGTCAGAAAATCAGGAATGCAGCAAGCACTAAAATCCATACTACCTGGGTTGCAACCACACAGATTCATGTTCTCTTTCTCTCTCCCGATCTTCCAGGGTATGCTCAATTACCCTTAGTTACACCATTAAGTACAGACTGAACTCTAAATTTGAAGTGGGACTTCAGCACAAACCGTAAAGAACCTGGTTACCAACCAAGTTAAGAGAGCAGAAAGAAACATCTCAGCCATAAAGTGTCCTTCGTTCTTTGTACATTTTGTATAAAACATGGAACTACAAAAGCACAAAGGGCTATTACCTCCAACATTTCCTATACTTGTGTGAGCTCCGACAAAAGCTTTTTTTCAGCTGGATCACTTATAAAGGTCTTCTTACATGTGCTCACTGTAGTCCCTACGAAGTTATGAGCTATTGTGTGTGCAATTTATCTGTCTCTCAGCTACTAGTATCATCACTTTTTCCTCAATCTGATGCAGTTGCATTTTTCATTACATTTCTGGTGTCAGACTGATGAAAAGTTGTGTAGACATACAGAAACAATATGACCATTAACCTGTTCAGAAAAAAAACGGAGCTTCAAAATTCCTAAGCCCTCCTTTCCTGAATCTATATCCCAGATTATTGGCCATTCTTAGAGTTTTGTTTCTTTCTGAACCAGATTCACATGGCTTTAAATGGGAAGCGTTGCCTGACAGGAACAGATTTTATGTAATGACTGGTTAACAGAAAAGGCATCTGGTTTCACTTCTGTCTGCAGGGTTTTTGCAGATTGTCACACTGTGATACCACCAGAACCATTTTTCAAAGGCTGTGTTTTTGATGCATGTCGCATAGAGGATAAATCCGTGCAGTGTTCCAGTTTGGAGATGTATGCTACTGAGTGTGCTGCTAGAGGTGTCTGCATTGACTGGAGAGGAAAGACCAACAACACATGCCGTAAGTATTTCAGAATCAAAAATATGTGAGAGAAATGGTAGCAATTAGTGTTTTATTCAGTAAACACATCTAACACTCGACTACTGCCTACAAAAATGCAGCGACGTGCTTACTCAGAGAAACTACAAATGAAGAAGGCACAACTGTAGTCACTTCTGCAAAAATGCACCTACTGTCAATTTTTGATCTTTTTTCTTCTTTTTCCAAACAGCATACAACTGTTCAGCAAACTTGGTATACAAGCCATGTGGGCCCATTAATCCTGCTACCTGTGACCCAAGGTATGGAAGGACAAAAAAAACCCCACCCCAAAACAACTGCTTGTTTTAATTTTTTTTCTATTTTTTTACCTATTTTCCTTAGAAAATAATGAAATGTCTTGTGAATTGAGAGAATTTATTTGACATTTATAAATACTAGTCATCTCTATGAATATGTACTTCCTGTTGCACTTCAGATGTAAATACTTTTGTCTCCCTTGTATCTGACATGGTGACCTTCTACACATGCTGCTCTCTCTCCTGCTTTACTGCAAAAACATTGCACTCAAATACATACATTCCTCCCTCTGTAGTGTTGTTGAGCTTCCTGGCTATGGAGTAACTGAAGGATGTTTCTGTCCTGAAGGAAAGAAATTCTTAAGTCAAGACAGCAACATCTGTGTCCCTGGATGCTGTAAGTAATCTGTAGTTAGTTTGAGGAATAGAGATAGGACTGATAGTCAGGAGGCCTGTGTTTTACTGCCATCTTCTACATGTGCAAACCAGCCTCTAAGCTCCTCTAGTCTCCTCATCTAAAAACTAAATAATAATCAAAATTACATTTTTTAAATTTTGCTTCCTTACATGAGAGAGACCTACCAACATGGTAGAATTCTGCATTTCAAAACTAGTCTGCATATTCATTTTCTTGTTAGTTTTATCTTCTCAGTATTTCTACTTGAAACAGCACAGTTTTACTCCTTTGTGTCAGTTTTCCATGGTGTAAATCTCCATTATTTTTTTTCTTTCCAGTTTGTATGGATCAAAATGGAGTATCCAGACAGGTGAGCATCACAATCAATGTGGTTTATCAAGCACAGACAAGTGAAGCAAGAGATTATTTAATGTTTCACAAAAACAAAGTTTTCTTAGGTTGGGGGAGACTTAAGTTTTTTTTCTCAAATGTCCATTCCCTTTTAGTCTCAAAAATAAGTATGAGTGCCACAGTCAAAACCACATTACTCCCTAAGAAATTTAACAGTAAGTGACGGGATATTCTTTCAATAACCATCACCTCACATAACGGAAAAATAAAAAAGGAGATAGATGGTAGTAGTGGAATATTGGCTTATGTGCTGCTTTTATTTCCACAAATTTGGCTCACGTAAGTGATAAGATATGAAGGGACAGATGGATAACAAAGCTTACCTGCTGCTAATGTTGGTAGTCTGCATTTTAGTTCCTCAGATGCATACAAATTATAGAAATATCTTTGTAACCTAATGTGCAAATGAGTATGTCATATGATAATTTCTTATTCAAAAATGCATGCAAAGCTCAATCACGTCTCCTTTAGATCTCTTGTATCCCTATACTAACACAACTAATAAAGTGATAGCTGTGCGAACACACTCAGAACCTTTAGTGGCCTCCATTATCTTCCCCTAATTAGTGTCAGCTTGAGGGTTTCTTGTAAAATCTAAAAATACTAGAAATATGAAAAGGCTGATGTAATCAGGTATCACTGTATCTATAAATAAGTGAACCAGAAACAAACAGAATTATTTTGGTTTGAATTTATGTATCATTTTTTCCTTCCTTTTTTTCTTTTTTATATAGCCAGGAGAAAAATGGTCAAAAGATTGCCAGGAATGTGTCTGTGAGGAAAATACTCTTAAAGTGCGCTGTATAAAACACAAATGTTCTCCAACACAGCAAGTATTTTGTGATGAACCAGGTTACATGCCCGTTCAGACACCAATACCAGATGATCCATGCTGTACCAGGACTGAATGCTGTAAGTACTGCCCTAGTTCTTTATCTTATGGGAAATATACTATATTCATTTGGGGGAATTACAGCAATAATTTTTCTTTTTTTTAATACTTTGCATTGATTTCATAATGCTTTGCTCCATTATCCTACTTTTTAGGACCTTCTTGCAGGGCATGTATTAGATGCCTGAAGAGAACAAATTTAAAGATGAAAAGATTTTAGAAAGTTAGACCTAGAAAAGTAACTAGAGATCTCCTATAATCTAACATTGAAAATCTTTAATGCTGCCACCACCTGAAAAATATTCAAAAACTCTTAAAAGCATTTACCATTTCAAAGACCAATATTAAAAAAAAATAACTTAATGAAAGCCTTGAACATTTAAAAATTGCTCAAGGAAGTTCCCGAACCTCTGAGAGTCATCACATTTCCCAGCTGGTACTAAATCCTTTTTTGGAAGCATCTCTTTCCATGAATCACCACTCTAGTCTTCTCAGACAATGCTTTGTTTTACAAAGATTATGGAAAAGCCCCCTCACTTTAAAAATATGTTGGATTTGTCATTAAACCAGCTTGTGTAAACAGCACATTTTTGCCCCACGGGAAAACTTCTTAAGTTCATGAAAAAAAAAATATATATTACTTCAATGTAAAAATTCTGAGTTCATTATTTTCTATATTCTCTTACATTAAATAGTCTGCAACACTAGCCTCTGCCCTAAGGTCACACCCCAGTGCTTAGAGGGACAAGAAGCAGTCACAATAATGCAGCCTGGGAAATGCTGTCCTACCTTTGAATGCAGTAAGTACTATGCACCTTTGTCATGTATTAATCACAGCTACGTTTTTCTAAGTGTATGAACGTAAAAACCTTAAAAGAGAAAGATGCATAATTTTTTTCACATAGCAGTTTTTTCACATAATTCTGCTTCTTAAAACTTCCATGTCTATGACACCATCTTTCTTCCACCTTTACAGGACATGGCTGTGTAGTCAATGAAACCTACTATGCAGTAAGTACACAGAGGAACTCACTATAAAAATACACCTTCACATAGGTTTACAATGTGTTGGTTTTGAGACTCCTATCATGGACCATATTTTCCAGAAAGGCCTGAGATAAAGCATTATTATTTAAATCGAGGTCAGCATATCAACACCCTTCATACAAACAAAAGCATTTTCTGCTCTCCTTTCTGCATTAATAGAATTTAATTCCAAAATGGATATTACCAACAAAGAAACTCTGCTTAAGTAAAACAACTAAAATTGTATTTAAGGATAGTTTAGCCCATACATATTTCAGCTTTGTATTGTCTGTGACATACATACACAAAGTAACTTGTTTTTACTGAATAATCATGACTTTCTTTCCTGACTAGCCTGGAGCTGTCATTCCATCAGGCCCCTGTGAAGAATGCATCTGTTCTGAATCCCCTTACTCAAGCCCTCACCATGCTACTGTCAAGTGCAAGCCTGTTATCTGTGACACACACTGCCCAGCAGTAAGTGCTATTTTGCTGTCAGTAATTCAGCTCAAATATCCAGCAGTTAAGGTCAGCGTCTTGACTCAATGTCATTTCCTCTCTACTTCTTTCAAAACAGGGTTATAAGTACACAAAGGAACCTGGACAGTGCTGTGGCACGTGCAAGGCAGTGGCTTGTGTAGTGACTATTGGAGACATTACACGCGTGCTCAAAGTAACTATCCCCATTTTAGCTCACTTTTGGTGAACTCTGCTGCTCTTTTCACTGCTTCTTCTCCTTGTCTTTATCACATTTATTTGATGCATCTTTTCTCATGTTAGACAAATGCATATTTAAGCAGGGAATGGACTGTCTCATATAGCTTGAACAGTACCTCAAGCCATGAAACTCCAGTTCTAAGACTTCCAGAAGCAACTGTGATACTGAACAGTGGCTTTCAGAAATCAACATAGAAAAATACATAAGTGAAAGCAATGGGTCCTTATTTGCTTTCAACTCTGAAAATATAGCACCCATTTTGCTCAAAGGATAATTTTATCTGTGGAGGCAGTTTTCTGCTCCAAACCACCAGTCTCAAGTTAGCTGAGAGCTTTAAGACAGTATGAATCAGTGAAGCCAGCAGAAATTCTGCCATGTATCTGAATGGACACATCCATAAATTCTGTTGATAAAACCACTGAAATACAAATCATTCTTTCCAAATGAGTCCACATACTTATCCTAGTCACACAAAAAGCATGTCCATATACAGATAAAAATACAGCCTCTTCACTTGGTTAATGAAAAAGACAGCAGTATGATAATATGACAAGTAACTATAAGCTGAAATTCAAGAAATTTGTTTGGAATAATCAGACTACAGTAGGAAGCAATGATAAGACACTAGGGTGGGAGGTTTTTGTTTCATTTTTATGTAAGAAGACTTTTTATTCACTTTAATTTTAACTCATTTCAGGTTGGAGAATTCTGGAGCCCACTTGGTGATAACTGTACAATTTACACATGTGAAAAATATGATGACCAGTTCATTCAGGTCATCTCACAGAAAAGCTGTCCTCCCTTTAACCCTGATGAATGTGATCCAGTAAGTACTCTTCTACCAGTTCTCATGTTTGAAAAGGTTTCAGTGGCTAACACCAGTGATAGAAGGATCACGGTGTGCAAGGAAAATACCTAGCAGAAGCATCACAGGGGATGTAGCTCTCCTTTTATCATTTCTGAATCTGGTCCCATCAAATTCCAGTTCAGAAAAGGAAATAAAAACTAAAATAGATGATATATCAATATTTATTGAGGACTGGGGACTAGAGAAAAGGGTACAACATAAGGCTTTAGATTCCTAAATGTGTCAGGTGGCCCAGAAGCAAGGGTCTTATTGAAAAACAATGGGATTTTTATTCCTAAATTAAGATTGTAAATTCTTTTTTAAAAATTCACTTATTGAGAACTTATCGAGGAAAATAAGCTGCTTCACAACATCATTTAGCTTAATATAGCTCAGAGTAGATTAGAACCAGCCCCACACATCTGGGAGTCAGTTATTTCATTAATTGTGTTCCCCTGTCTGACATAATACTTCACCTGCTCTGACTTGGGTCACTCCAAATATCCTACATGTGCTACAAGCTTTATTTCTGAAATTTTACTACTGAACTCTGATGACAGCAAAGCAGTTCCAGTCACCCTCAATATCAGCTTTTAAAGAACTCTTATTGAAGTAGTTACGTGCCCTTAGTATTTAGCCTTGCCTGAAAGTAGATTCCATGTCAATACAAAAAACTTTCTGGTGCCAGAAAAATTTAGGAAGCAGGGAAGTCTCTGCTTTAGTATTCAGATATGAAACCTGACTTATCTTCTTCTGTTTTCCCACTCAAGGATGACATCCAGCTATCTGAAGATGGCTGCTGTAAAGAGTGCCCAAGAAATCTGAAGAGTAAGTAATGATAATATGTACCCTATTAGGTATATTAGTCCACCTTCAAGATAGATGTATAGATAGAAGAGGTGAACAGACCAGGTTTGGAACCTCTGCCTCACACTGGGGTGAGAAAGAAAGCAAGTGAAAAAAAGAAAGGAACAGAACATTTCCAGCACACACTTTAGGGCCTTGGTGAACTTTCCCATTCTCTACTGTTAAATTTTAGTCTTTATGTAGGAGGGAGAGGACTGTGACTCCAACTTCCATCAATAAATACTGTTTTAAGGAAGAAAGTGAAGCTGGTTCTGGGAGGTGGATGTGCATTGAGCAGTTGCCACAGTACTGCTCCTTATTTCTGCATCCTGCACCAAAGTTGCATAATGAATGAAAAATTCCTTTTTGTTTTGATAACACAAGCATCCAAGATTCATCACTTGGCCCTTAGCAATTAAGAGAGAAATGCACTGTGATCTAATTCCCTATTGCAGCGCCAGTCATCTCAGTTTCCTACTACAGACTGTCTATCATATACATATCTATTTATCTGCACATATATTTTAACTTATTTTCCCTTGGTTTGTGACAACCTCAGCTTGTATGAAGCACAATACTACTACTGTCATCAAACATCATGGATGTAAATCTGCACCTGTTGAGATGACACACTGTGAAGGCAGCTGTGATGCTTACTCACGGTAAGTGGTGTAAAAGATAACTGTAGTCTCTTGCATTTTGCTCTTTATACAAGTTACATAAAGCAAATCACAAGGGATTTTCTAATATGCCCACCCAGGTATCAGCTGTTTCCATTGTGCTAATTAGAATTTCTAGCAGACACGATGCTGTACTAGCTTAATTAGCTCAAGACTTAGAATATTTTAACAGCCTGTTTAGTGTCATAGTGAATAGACCCAAGTTTTGATTTTGCCCATGTAAAAGTGAGATTATTTTTTTCCCCCTATTCTCTCATTTTGGACTAATTTAATATATGATCTGGATTAATTAATTTACTTCTGTGCCTTAATGAAGAGCTAGATTCATCCAGTTTAACAATGTGGAGCAACTTGTGTTTCACAACAATTGAGCCATAGTCCAATATGCAAGAACTTAACTTCTGGTTGTACTCAGTAACAGGCGGAACTGGCAGCGGTATTTCTCGCATAATTTCTGAATCTTTCTCTTTTGTCGGTCTTGCAATCAGATATTCTCCAGAGGCAAACACAATGGAACATAAATGCTCGTGTTGTCAGGAAATCAAGACCAGCCAAAGAAAAGTGACTCTGACGTGCAGTGACGGAACTTACCTTGATCACTCATACACCTATGTGGAGCAATGCGGCTGTGTGAGCGCTTTCTGCATTCCCCAGGATAGCACCCAACAGGGAATAAGCCAAGCAAAGACCTCTCAGGAGCAACCGAATGTCTAAAATTAGAACTAGAGAGAAGCCAAACAAGGAACATAAGACTAAAAAAAACAAAAACAAAAAGAAACACCCCAAAAAACCAAAACAAACCACTTTGAAAAAATACAAAAGTATCAGAAGCAGCTAAGATTTTGGATGAACAGAGGATATTTTCTGCATGCAAATTCAATGTCTGTCCACATTATTTCATTTTTCGTTGCTGATATATCTTCCATTGTTTTTAATAACTTTTCTTTTACACCTTTTTTTTTTAAAAAAAATGTCATTTACAGAATGACATAAGGTCATTTTGACATCTTCTTTTAGTTTGTCTTCTGAGAAGTGCTGTACCATAAGACTGAAAGCTGGATTTACACTTGCACAAAGTCTACTATGAGAACAATATTCCCTTCTGTCTTGAAGGTTGCCTGTGTGGCATAATATAGACACTTGACAATATCTGATATTTCCATTGACACAGACTGAACTTTTTAATAATATTTTCATTCCAGTTCATTGAGACAAATCAAAAGCTAAAGTCCAGAAAACAAACAAAAAAAATGCAAAGAAAACTGTACTTCTCTGTTGCTTCATTTTTCTTTTTTCATTAAGGAAAACTTAGACTGCAGAAAGCCATACCTTCTCAAAACTATAAACTTCAATATTTTGAACTATTTATGATAGGCATATTTCCCTATATATTCTTGTGAGAAAAAGAGAAATCCTATCATAGGAAGCTGCTGCACACTAGTCTTTGTTTACATAACACCATCAGCATAGTAATTGTACGAAAAATATGGATTTTTTTGTTTTTTTGTGGTTAACTGTTTACAGAAGAAGTATATATATATATATTTGCCAACAGGGGCATATGAAGGATTTTTGTAAACAAAAGTTAATAATAATAAATATAAATCCTTTCCTAGGAAGCTTTTAAAAGTTGAACCATTGCTATTTATTTTGTTTTTTTGGAAAACTGATTTATTGGGTCATTTCTTTCAGAATTAATGTTATCCCATTTCTTCTTAGTCTTAGTCAGGTTGTCTGGGTGTGGTATGTTTTCTTTTTCTGTTTTGTTTTGGAATAGTGTTTTGTTTTTTGTTCCTTATGAAAAAAAGTAATGATGATTAATAAATTTTAAGCATCTTAGAGCATGTCTCCTCTGACTTTTCACTGAATTGCTCACATGAGTGCTGGCCCTGTAAAATATTTGCTTCCCATCCTACTACAGCCATTTCTCAATAGATCCAGGTCAAAAATCAATCTAGTCTGTAATACCCCCCCCCCCCACCCCCCAAGCTTTGATACAGCTTTGAATGAAATGCAATTAAAAACAAATACTCAAAGTGTTCCAAGCACTTCAGATGATATCAATTAAGCGAGCTTGTAGTAAGCAAGCACATCTTTGAGTCTCCACATATTTTATAGCTCTGAAAGTTCTTCACCTGACAGACAGAAACTATCCAAAGTATTCCAGATCAGTTAGTCCCATAATTTAGAGCCCACTGCAACATATATAAGTCTCAAACCAGAAATTGCACTGTTATAAATCTGCAAGTTTTGACAGGTTACTATGCAGCTTTAGTTACACTATTCTTTGAACCAGCCACCACAGATCTGATTGTAGATTGTATAATGCTAAGCAACATGTTTTACACAATTTAAAAATGTCTGCTCTTGGGAAGAGTAAAAAAATTAAAGCTAGTGACCTTTCTGCTAGCCTACACTAGCTCAGTAGAGGGACTAACAGTGCAGGTGCCCTGCAGCAGCTTCATCTGCTTTCTCACCCATTTTTCTTTCACGGAACAGTAACAACCCATATACTCCCCCACTCAGAGGTGGACACTGAGTTTTCCCTGAGGATCACTACTAATGTCATATTTCCAGCTGGCAAAAACCCCTACCTCCTCCCAGCTTCCTGTTGACAAATTGTTACTTCCTGTTGACAAATTTTTACTTCACTGTCTGTTTTTTCCAGTCCTTAGGCTCTTCTGTTTCCCAGTGAGCCCCCAGGTGGCATATCGCTCTGTTCTCTCCTTTCCACCTATCCCACCAGGCTTCCCAGTGCAGCACTACTACTGAATTCAGGACCAGTTTGATGAGTGACAGATTCCTTGGCCTTCCCAGGCAAGTTAGGAAATCATTCTTCTTCCACTCATTCTGCAGAAAATACATTGTCTATAATATAAAAATCAATTATTATGCTCTTCTTTGGTCCACAACAGCTCCTTGCCCACAGTTAACCCACTGAAATGAGAGGTTCTCGGCATGTTGCTTCAAGGTCATTTTCCATGCAAGTTCATCTTCCATGCAAAGCAGCATCCTAGCAGCTACCCTCTTCCATGGAAAACTCTGTGTAGTAAGTCTGTGTCACAAGCCACTTCATACAACTCACTGAGAAAGGAAAAACCACTAGGATGAGGAAGAAGGGAACGAGACACACAGAATATGTGGCACATTGAAGACTGAGAGGTGATAATGACAGGGATAGCAGAGGCCAAAAACCACCTAGAGTTTGTGAAAAAGTGAATAAAGAAAAAAAGAAAAAAGAGAGAGAGAAGCAAAGGAATGGACAGACTTTGGTCCTGTCATAGGCATAAGGAAACAAGGAAGGGAAAAATAAGTCAAGGCAAACCATGGAGGCACACGTAACCCGTAGCTGGTAATGTACTGAAGACACTGCCTTGGAGAAGGATCTGTATCACAGATACAGTCCCAGTGCTGTGAAAGAGCAAATAGGAACCCTCAAGTCAAGAGAAGGAGAACCTGGGACAACATGCTTTGGGCATGAAAGAGCAAATGGAAGGACTTGCAGGAACTCCCTGAAACAAGACATGGAGTAAGTGAAAAACAGAGACCTGCAGTGGATGTAGTAGACCAGCCTTACAGGCTTCCTAAATTTTCCCTTTACATAGGACCTGTCCTTGCTTTGAGTTACTGCTGACATAAACTGGCTAACAGCTCCAAAGTAAACCTTTCTGAAAACTGGGATGAATGAAATCAGTTGTATCTCTCAGAAATAAATCTTGAATTTTTTTAAACCATAGGTAATTAATAAAGTCAATAAACAATTAAGTGGAAGAAAGTGATTGGCTTGGTAGCTGTTCATTGACACAGGTTAGAATACTGTGCAGGTCACACTGAACTATATTAGTGTAGATAATTAATGTATATTACACCAACACTGACACTACAGGGCTCTAGGCTCACAGTTTCCAAGTCCATATGAAAAGGTTTTCTGTCAAAAGGGTTTATTTCAAGGCACTTTGAAGTGAGCCACATAATAACTATCGCCTTACTTTAAAATCTTTAAGATAAACTTTGCTCTTAACTTTTGAATCTACAGGCATCCGTTCCACATAACGTATCAAGACTTGTTTATATGTCACAATTTTTTTTCCTTTCTTATCTGATCATCTTTGGAACACAAATAAATTGCAGCAGAGAAATCATTCACTTACACAGAATTTATTCCAGCTGTAAAAAAAAAAAAATACTCAAAGGTTTTAGCTCTAATTTCAATATTGCCTGCCAGCAGTCTTTCATTGGGCATTCGTACATTTGCTCCCCACTCAGGACTCCTGTCATGTAGCCTAACTAATGCATGAGCAGCTTCTTTTTTCCCCTTTTCCACACAGAATTTTAAAACTCACGTCAGCTGGTGGTTGCTCTGTATTCTGGAGAATGAGACTATTTTATGCAATCCAGTTCTATCACTTGCTCTGCTATTAATGCTTTCATGCTTTATGACCCCATTTTAACGGAAATTCAGGTCCATTATTCAGATATTTGCTATTTTACAGGAAACGAGCATTATAATTGCACTAAATTTGTGTTGACTGAAGGTAATGCAAAACAATATTGAATCATGTACCTCATGGTAAGCTGCAGTTGCACCACATTCATAGAGAAGTTGTCACAGTACACTTGATCTAGCAGACACATGTAAAAAACCTTTGTGTTTAGCAAGGAAGCTATGGGATCAATATAATCCAACCCTTAGTAATCCTAACCAGGATTTTAATGACCAGCATTTGAACAGTCTTTCAATCTGTAAAGACCAGCAATGGTATGTATACAACAAACCCATCAACAACCCTGCCTCCCATTTATCTTTTATCTTCAGTCCGAAATTGTTAACACCAGAGGCTTTACACACACAGCCTGTTAATTCAGAGCAATTACTAACCTGAAATAACAGAGTACCCCACAATTTTGTTTCAACCTAGCAAATTGGAGGTCCAGAAGAAAAGGCATCTCTGATGCAAGCTTTCCAGCAGAATACAGACATCTAAGAGAAAATTCACAAAATCTGGTTTTTTACATAAACGAAGAGTAGCCCCTTACCATGTTAGTTTATCATTGATCTACTAGATTTCCTCTTAAATACTTTCCTGAAGAATTCCTCTATGTCACTATCTTTGCAAGAGGAACAGTGGGCTTGAGAGAAAAGGAGGAATGTTAAAAAAAGCATATGGACTTCAGTCAGCCATCAGACCACATGGATTCACATGTGAATTTCCACCAGTGCAAGAACTCACCCATGAAAGGAAGCCCTTCCACAGCAAAGGCAACCAAGGCCTCACTTGTATCTACATAAAACCAACAGAGTCACTGCTGAATCACACCCTGGAAAAGAAAGGAGACATCTGTGGAATCACCAAAAAGCCCAGGTTGCATAGGGAACACAGTAAAAAATGTACACCTCATGAGAATACTTGATCTTACACACTGCCTTTATATATGTTAAATGCAAGAGATTTATTTGTGCAAAAATCTGGGCCAAACCTTTGTTTATACTTAAACTCCTACAAGTTCTCCTGTGACACAACTGTACCATAACATTGAAAATCATCAGTCACTTATCTGACACAAGGAAGACTTCAGCTGATTAAAAGACTACGTGATCTACTCTAATCTGTTCCTTTTCAGCTCACGAGACTTGGAGTACACCACAGGGACAGGGCAAAGAATAGCTCAAGTATGCTCAACTCCTGCAAACCTCAAAATGTTCATGAGCTCTTCTGCCTTGGTATCAAAGAAGCCATTTTTGTACTCCCAAGCAGAAATTCACACAAAGCAGCACTCCCAAGTCACAAGGCCATCAAACTAGCCTGTGCTCCAAGAGACGCAGAAAAACCTGCCAGCATTACACTGACGTAAGCACAGTGAATGCGATATTGGCAGGATCTCAACTTACCTCACAGGAAAATACAAATATGCATTGTGATTAACCTCTGAGACTTTCAGGAAACTACGAAAATGGCATGGAGACTCCTTTTTACAGTTCATTTACCCCAACCAAAAAAATAACTGGACATCCCAAATGCCTCAGTAAGCACACCTCACTTACTCAGTTGAGGGAGCACATTTGAGCAACACACAAGGGTTAAAAATAAATAAATAGACCAGAGTTACCAGAGAGAGACAGAGACTTTCTCCTACTTTGGTTCACCCATTCTAGTATGGTCATATTGGTGTTATTCCATGATTTTTCTAGCACACATGAATCACACAATCACAGGATCATTGGGGTTGGAAGGGACCTCTGGAGACCATCTAGTCCAGCCCCCTGCCAGAGCAGATTCTCCTAGAGCACATTGCACAGGATTGCATCTGGGCACGTTTTGAATGTCTCCAGGGAAGGAGGCCCCACAGCCTCTCTGGGCAGAACCGTCCCAGCGCTCCAGCACCCTCAAGGTGAAGAAGTGCTTCCTCACATTCAGAAGGAACCTCCTGTGTTGCAGTCTGTGCCCGTTGCCCCTTGTCCTGTCGCTGGGCACCGCTGCGAAGAGCCTGGCCCGTCCTGTCGGCACTCGCCCTGGAGAGATGTGTGTGCATCGATGAGATCCCCTCTCAGCCTTCCCTTCCCCAGGCTGGGCAGGCCCAGCTCTCCCAGCCTGTCCCCATACGGGAGATGCTCCATGCCCTCATCACCTCTGCAGCCTCTGCCAGCCCCTGCCAGCCCCTCTCCAGCAGCTCCCTGTCCCTCTGGAACTGGGGAGCCCAGCACTGGGCACAGCACCCCAGATGTGGCCTCACCAGGGCAGAGCAGAGGGGGAGGATCACCCCCCTCGACCTGCTGGCCCTGCTCCTCCTGATGCCCCTCAGGATCCCGCTGGCCCCTTGGCCACACTGCTGGCCCGTGGGCAACTCCCTGGCCACGGGGACTCCCAGGTCCTTCTTCACAAAGCTGCCTTCCAGCAGGTCACAGGAGCCTTCATATGCCAGGAATCAAACACAAAGCAGAGCATAAGGATTACAATCTTTCTTGTATTTATGATGGCAATGATAAAGAAAGGGCCATCATCCTAAAGGCAGGATTATTTTTTCAAGTTGTCAATTCACTTTAAGCAATTTGAGATTAGTATCATCTGGTAACATGTCCAAGATAAGCATTTGGAAGCTGCCCATAATAAAGCTGTCCAGTAGTAAATTGCTTCATTTCTGGCAACTGTGTTTGTTAAAAGCTTATATGAAAGACAGAGTTCATGCAATGCATTACAAATAATTTCCCACACATAATTTAGTCACAAATGCCATTAAATAATAAAGAATCAAACCACACTGTACCCCAAATGGCTCTTTGAAAATTCCTTTCACAAGGGCTCAGAGTAAACAGTACAGGATGAAAAAAAAATATCTGAATGTGGCACAACCTGCTCATTTATGATGTAAGAGCATTTTGGGAGAGAGGAAAAAGAACAACCCACTACCTCCAGAGAGCTTTCCCCACTCAAGACAGCTGCCAGAAGCCATTGAAGATAATGTTGCAAAAAGGTGGGAGCACAGGAGCTGTGAGGGGCCAGGCAGAAGGATGTTGTGTCCTTCCCAGGGCTTAACCCAAAAGTCACAAAGCTCCAGGCATGTCCTCCTAAGAAATACAACAGAGACAGGATCTCCTTCCCCAGGTGGCCTTCAGGCCTGCCATCTTAAACACACCTGGCTACTGCAGGACACGAGGTAGCAGTGGCGGGAAACGCCTCGCCCGTGGGCAGCTGGCAGCAGAGCAGCTAAGGTGGCCAGCCTGAGGTGTGCCACATTTCTTGGCTGTCATCGAGGCTGGGTAAAGCCCCAGGGATGATGTTTGCCCAAACGCAAGGTGTAATCTGCCTCCCAGAGAAAGCGCAGCCCTTCACGGGGGCTGCCAGGCACTTTCACCTCAGTGCAGCCACCAGTCGGGGGTGGCGGGCAGCGCCCTGCACCTCGAGCGGGGTGCTTGCAGCTCCAGGCATGGCAGCTCACCCTCATCACCGCTTCTTCAGGAGAAAGGCAGCGAGGTACGTAACTGCGGCACGGTACTCCTGCCTCTTCGGAAAACCTATTCTGAGAGGACTTTGCCAGTTTTGCTGCATTTCTGCTCCTGGAGCGGCAACCAAAACTGTGCCTGAAAGGCTTGGGACTTCCCCTGCTTTCTTTTAATTGTTCCTTTTTTTTTTTTTTTTTCCTGACAGGAATTTTGGGTGGAACAACCCCATCTGCTTGTGCACAAACAAAATCACTGGCTTTCCACCCAGAAACGACAAGCTATCCTCCTCAGCAAGGTAACCTGTTAACTCATACCCCAGATTACATGTAAAGGGCAGAAAAGCGCTGGTGGTAGGTTGCCCCCCACCACCTGCAGGCCCTGGTAGGGCTGCCCTGGTCCTGCTGCAGCCCCAGGGCCAGCCTCCCTCAGCCCCTGTCTCCCTCCTCTGTCTGTGGAAAAACACACACCACTCAGCATTTACACAGGTGGTATAAACACACAGGATTTATACACAGGTGAACAAAGGAAGCTACCCAACCATTCTCCATAAAGTCCTGTTTCTAAGGTCACTGGGATTTGGTATGGTTTTAGCTTCTTTAAAGGTTGAAACAGAATAGAGAGGGTTTTGCTCGTTGATGCTGGCTGCCTAGCACATCAAGTTGCACCGGTACTGCATTTTACAGCTACCTGTGTGCCTTAGCAGATGCTCCCCTGTGTCTGCCTGGTGCACATTTCTGCTCTGTTCACAGGGCCTACAGGCAAGGCCGAGGACTGTTAGTTTAGGCAATGGGCTGAATCAGGACAATATAGGAAAGGCTCAAAGCTGTACATATTCCTCTCTGTAAGGTGTGCCAAACCATGTTCTGGCACTGCTGAGGATCTGCTGTGTCACACCAATGAACTCAGAATCCTGACTGCCGAAGTAATGAGCATCAAGATCAAACAGGTCTGCTTACAAGGAAACAGCAGAATGTATGCAGGGAGCCGATTTGCCACCTTACTAAAAAGGGAATTCTATGCTTGCTTATATTTCTTAAGGCTATGTCAGTCTTGTTATTTATTGTTTGTTTCATTCTTAATATCCATTGTATCATGCAGCTTAATGCTTATTTGTGCCGATGATTATATTGCACTTATTCTCTTACATGATACAGGCTACTGTTTCATTCTATTTACTGACACAGATGTTTTCTTAGGGTTTTGAAATACTTCAGTATATTTTTTTTAAATAATACTGTGTCTTTATGTTTTGAACAAAATCCACAAGCTTTCACTTTTCTGAAGAAACTATGTTATTAGTCTCCAGGAAACATAACTAGCGGCTTTCAGAATCACACAGGAAGTTTCACAGCTGTGCATTTGATTTACTCACCTATCAGCAGTTGCATAGAAGGTCATTGGTCTATTTTGGCAAACTTGAACTTTTGTACAATACAATAGCAAACAGTGTTTTGCTTGAGGCAACAGGTAATTTTGTTCCTTTCTCCCAAGAACCTGTGTCATCTAGGTTGCAACTCAGATATTTCAGCTGTATTAGGCAATCTGTGTTGATATATATATATGAACTCTCACGTTAAGAGTACTTTCTGTGGTTAGTGCACAAGGATCCCAAAGGGGAAAGGATCTACAAGGAAAGTACAGATACGTTGTCTGTTGTTTACCATTTCAAACAAAGTTTTCCCTCTTATTTTCAGTAATCAGTCTGGAGCTACTAGTACCATTACTTCTCCAAAGTCTGCCCAGCCTTCTCTCTCAAATGAAGGTCACAAGTAATATAAAGTTTGTAGGTAGAGATAATGTTTTATTGGCTCAGCTGACATAAACAGAAAAAATAGGCAAGCTTTTTTTGGCACAGAAGCCCTCCAGTCAGCTGCAAAGAAAGGTGAATAAATATTTTGCCATTAGAGAGTTATTTCTTAGATAAACCTACCTAAGGAAGCAGTGAAATCCAGCCAAATCCTACTCTTCTAGCCCATTCAGCTGAAGCCAGGAGGACTGGATTTGCACAGTCAGGACTGAATTTGGCCCACAGTCAGCTTCAGGAAAACATTTGCAGCACTGACTTGAAGAGGAATCCTGCACTATTTTAGCAATATGCTTAAAAGCTTGCTTTCTCCATGTACTTCTATTCCACTATAGATACTCTAAACAATCAGTACTATTACTGTAATATATATATATATTGCTAGATGTAAAAGGGACTTGTAGGATTCACTCCCACTAGCTGTGCTGCTGCAACGCCAGTTTTTAACTTCAAGCAGAGCATACTATAGTGTTCTATTTACATGTCTCTACGTTGCATGTAAGACACAAATATATGCAACAGTCATGCAGACAAATTCTAAACAAGAAGTCAGTATTTTACCTGTAAACATATCCCAGCAAGACTCCTGGGTCTTGAGGAATTGTTCCCAGCAGAAAAGATCGGTTCCTCTGGTATTAATATTGGTGTGTTTGGGGAGGTGGTGGTTGCTTGTTTTACTGAATCTGGGTTCATGATAGGTTGTTTAGGCTCCTCCACATCTATCCATGCACGTGACATCATTAGATGCTGATAGCAGGCAAAGTGCTCCTAACTGGAAAAACTGCTTTGCCTTTGAGTTCTGCAAAGGTTGAGACTAGCTGTCATTTTATCCCTGATAATAGTTCTCCTATTCATTTTGACAAAGGCTTAGATATTCAACAGGTGTCACACAAACTGAATCCATACAAAGCAAACAGTCAGACAGAGACTGCCATTGTGGACAGGTTGTATTACCTTCAGCCTCATGCCTAAAAATGCCCTTGAGGCATGGTCTTGGCTCTACCCCAACTCAATGCACGTGCTGACAGATCAGAGCCCTGTAAAATAATGGCTGGTAGATAAAGTAATCAAAAATGTACTCCAATGAAAAGATCAATATAAGTAATGAAGACACTTTGTTCGGAAGCCACATGAAGACTGCAAGAAC
Organism: Falco rusticolus; assembly: GCF_015220075.1. Classification (NCBI taxonomy): domain Eukaryota; kingdom Metazoa; phylum Chordata; class Aves; order Falconiformes; family Falconidae; genus Falco; species Falco rusticolus. The sequence continues at coordinate 2,611,725 of NC_051196.1, read as the reverse complement.
ACAGAACAAGGACTGGGAGTTTTAATTGAAATATTTCTGTAAAAATCATGCAACAGCATGAGTTACATTCCTTTATAGGAGCAAATAAGTAGCAAGAAAAGGGAAATCCTACTCTGTCTACTCTCTCTCCCTCTGTTTTTTCTGGTTTCCCCCTCACTGTTTTTTTCTACTTTTCTGATTGCATTTCATTAAGAAGATTTCTATTTTGAGGATGTGGGGTACTGGTTCTTAGCTGTCAACTCAGCAACATTCTTGAGAATTTATGAAACTGTAAATTCATGGATAGCTCTGTTGGAACAACTGGGATTACTTAAGTCTGTAAAGTCAGATTCCACTTAATACCCAATTCCATTCCACATACTTATTCAGAAAGGTAGTTTAAGAACATACACATTTCAGAATAAACTAAATGCTTGCTTTGCCTCTAGTGTTACCCTAACAGCTGAGAATGCCACTCACATGGACCAGGATGTTCCTGTGCTGGCACTGTAACATACTATGGTCGAATCAATTCTTTGAAATACACACATGCATGCTTTGCCAAACTAGATTAGAGTTTCATTTTGTTCACAACTCTCTGCATTGCCCTGCTATTATTTATTTAGATATTTATTAAGCCATGGTGGTGCTGGTAGTAGAGTGGCATAGAATTACTCTCTGCTCTGCTGTGCAAACATGAAATGTGAGAATTCTTGGAGATAAAAGATACAAAGACGCGGAAGGCAGGAAAGAAAGAACAGTAACAGGCATCTAAGGTTACCTATGGCATTTATGAAGCTTAAAGGAAACATAAAACTGCTTGGAACTGGGATTTTGCTACTAATTTCTGTAGTAGTGTGGCCCCTGCTCTGCTAGTTTAAGGACAATAGTCACAGTGTTCATGGTGTGAACAGCAGTCATCAGAGGGGAGGGATCAAAGCTGACTAGGGACAGAAACTTTTCTTAAACTCCAGCAAGCAATGTCATTTAAAGGAGACTGTGAGATACAAGGATGTCCGCACACCACCTCCAAGACAAATAAAATTCAGAAGCATGACGTCCTTTCCATGGCTTGCCCAGAACAGTACAAAAAGGAATTCTTTATACTAAGTCCTTTAACTCTTTCAGTCAGAAAGGCTAGCCCATGTCTTTAGTTGTGTTTAATTTAGTTTACCTCCAGGATCTGGAGGTACAAAAAGTTATTTTATACGATTCTTTTTTTCAGTTGCTACCTCACATACACTCTCAGCTTCCTCACTCATCCATAGGTACCCACTTCCCTCTGACACCTTTCTGCATTCTGTCTTGTCACACATTCTTCCAAGCTATTCTCCCTTTATGATCCTCAAGTCCCACTTTTTTCCTCCACCCTCTTTCCCAGTCAGTGCTCCACTTTCCATCTCCCTTTGGCTTCTGTAAGAGGAAGCTGTCACACTTGTAATCCAGTAGCAGCAACAGCCAAAAGCAAGAAGAAAAGGGGCAGTGAAAAGGAAGCTGATCTGCTGGCAACAGCTGAGCTGCAACATAAAGTCAGGAAGAGGATGAAATTAGTCTGCCTTCAAGGTCTTTTAATTTCTATTGTAAGTTTGCTTCTTCTCCATACTGACTGCAACCATAATCCATGTGCCCTTTTAGCTTAATAACAACAACAAAACCATAAAGATAGTGAACCTAAAGAGATCCTCTGAGCCATTTATTTGTGGAGTATAGGAGGCTATTTTTCAGAATTATCACTTTGTGCTTGCTCAGCTCTTTCCTTGGAACACTACATTGGCCACTACCACAGATTGGGTTGGATGGACAGTTCCTCTCAGCTACTGCGGTCAGTCTTATACTCAATGAACAGATTGGAGGTAGTTCTCATATGGGTAAAACCAACACCAACTTACCTACTGTTCTTGTTTTGTGTTAGTGTTGGAGGGGTGTATGTGTGTGTGTGAACAACCCTCCAAATTATTCGCAAAGCAAACACGTATTTATCAGAAATGTTTGATTCTGTTCCCCAGCATCTCGTTTACTTTTCTGCTCAATTACAGAAAAGTGAAATTTGATCTGACATCTACTAAATGCTTTGCCACACAATAGAAATACCAGGACCTCTCAGAGCTAAACGTCAGCAGCAGCTGTATGAACAACTCAAATTCCAGTAAATTCTAATAAACAGTAGTTTGCTTTTCAAGTGTAGTTGTCAAGACATGCTTTTTAAATAGAAGCAAAATCCCCCTAAATTCCCTCATGCTGCAACATAGTGATTTGTTAAATGATATATCAAGCAATGTATTCTCTTGCCATATTCTGAAAAGCTGGATCATTCCAATTGAAATACTTCCACCTCCTTCTTCCAGGAATATTTAGCACAAGTAGATCAAAAGTCTAAAATGTTAACTAAACAATTAAAAGCTTGACAAAATCATAGCAATTGGAAAGAAGGTCTCAGTGTGGAGAACATTGTATAATCACATTGAGCAGTGCCATAAGGTAAAGATGTAAGACAGATTCAGGAACAAATCAAAACTAGACTCAGTCATGTTCCAGCTAATGTGTAAGTGATGGTTCAAGATAATAATTCATGTCAGTAGATATGCAGTCATTCAGCTTCCATGATTCTGCATTATGCATTGCCTTGGGCTAGGAAGCATTTTGTCCACTTAGTAAGGCAGCATGTGAAAGGATACAATCGTTATCAAAGCATACATTATTAAAGGATTAATGAAATTTGTATGAGCTTCCATAGAAGTCTCTTCATTGATTACAGTGGGAGGTGAATAATGCTCTCTGTATAATAAGTTCTTCCCCAGCTGTGAAGAATAGAGAATATCTAAGGTTAATCGCTAAACTAAAAGTGCAAATTCTTACTTTTTAGCAAATCAGCATAATTTAAGAAAAATATAAATTTGCATAGATCTTTGTCATAATTTTTGTTGTCTGGATTTCTGGACCACATAAAAAATATCTGAAGACAGTTCTTTCCCCAAGATGTTTTTCATTAAATCAATTCAGATAATCTTCCTGCCTGTAAGCACACAGGAACAGCTTTCCCACATTAACATTCAAGGGCCATTGAACAAAAAAGGTCTGAGGGAAATTGTTTTTTAAATAACTTTTGATGTAGAACTGACTAACTTACATGCGCAAATATACTCACTATCCTTTCTCTTTATGAGCAAATATTAGCTGGAATAGTGACTAATTAGCAGTGACGCCCAAAAGAACAAACATGAGAGTTTCCTGACATTCTACTTCATATTATTTTCCTTGATTTCAAAATTTAACATATCAAAGGTTTTTCTCCATTCAGAACTTTTATATGGCTTTGTTCCACAAATATCCTAGCAAACAGTTCTGTAGCCAGATGTCTTCTTGGGTACAGCTAAAGTGTCTGACATACAGAATAAGCTCATTGAGTTCTTTCGTGAGTGGTCAAACTGGATATTCTTTCCCAAAGTCCTATTTGTCTTTGATCTTGAAACACACAGGATGTTCCTTCTGTTAGGAGCAAAGTAACACAAAAATGTGAAAACCCACTGAATAGTCCAGGGTGTGTGTACAGCATGCTCTGTGGTTGAGACCATTTTAGCCTTCACAATTAAAGCACGTTTGCTGTTAATCCAACAATACATTGTATTACGTAAGAGACTCAAAAACATTCCCTCATAGCTGACGTGATTATGTTCAAACCGAATACAATGGAAAAACTCCTCTTATAAACTTGAAAGCAAGCAGAAAAGAAGTCTATTTGCCTTTCAAATATAAAAAATGTGCCTAAAAACCCTTTTAGTTGGTCAGGTTTGTGGCTTGAAACTTTACACATTACGTTGAAATTATCCTTTGAAATATCACAGAACCACTGTAACAGTTTTGGGCCCCTCACTACAAGAAAGACATTGGGGTGCTGGAGCGTGTCCAAAGAAGGTCAACAAAGCTGGTGGAGGGTCTAGAGATGAAGTCCTATGAGGAACAGCTGAGGGAGCTGGGGTTGCTTAGCCTGGAGAAAAGGAGGCTCGGGGGGACCTTACTGCTTTCTATGACTACCTGAAAGGAGGCTGTAGGCATGTGGGGGTCCATCTCTTCTCTCAGGGAAAAAGTGATAGAGCAAGAAGAAACAGCCTCAAGTTGTGCCAGGAGAGGCGGAGATTGGATATTAGGATAAATTTCTTTACTGAAAGAGTGATCAAGCATTGAAACAGGCTGCTCAGGAAGGTGGTGGAATCACCATCCCCGGTATTGTTCAAAAAATGTCTAGATATGATGCTTAGAAGCACAATTCAGCAGTGGATTTAGCAGTGTTGGGTTAATGGTTGGACTTGATGATCTTAAAGGTATTTTCCAACCCAAATGATTCTATGATTCTATAAGGTCAGGGCTGCTGTGATACTGACCTGTGAACCATAAGGGATATATGTAAGGCATTGTATGTGCATCAGTGTATGGAAGGACATGGCACAGCCGATGTTTGGTTTCATCTGAGTGTTAATACAGTCAAAGCAGGAGGTGAAACACTGCTTTCATGAGTGGAACAAGAGAGGACTAGTTCCTTTGCTCGAATTAGGACAGCCTAAAAGAAACTGTAATTTGCTCCTAGTGCCAAGGTATAACAAAGTCATTGCAGGTGGAAGAGCCCATTTCTACCCTCTGCACACCAAAATCTGGTGGAAAGGGTTAGCATTTTTATTACTGATTTCCAATAATTAGAGATTTTTACTCCAGTAACAAGCAGTATCAAGTTCCTATCATACTAGTATGTAAATGTAGAATTCGTTAGTTCCTTCTTGAGACATTTATAATAACATTATTTTAGCCAGGCAAAAGATAGAAGAGAAATCAGACACACCGAGGACTTTCACACATTGGCATTCCAGAAGGAAATCATAAAGTTGAAAAGAAATCCAAGAACTTACAACTCTCAGCAGACTGCCATAGCCACTCCTGTAAGAGACCACAGCCCCATCAGATTCCTGTTACTGATTACACCACCACTTCAATTCTGAATTAGAGCCAATTTATTTTGCTATCATTTCTAATTACATTTCTTGCAATATACATAAAGAGTTTTACTGTGATTTGTGTCCTACCCACATTCATACTCAGACATAAAAGCTGAGTATTTCTGCTTGTTTCCCAAAGTACTCTGAATGAGATGCAAGCGGTTTGAAACAGTTTAACTGCTTTACCTACTCTATCAACAAATGGATTGGGAAAGCTCAACAGGTTGTTCAAAACGCTTGATCTTAGTCTTAAGTACTATGAACTTATGAATTTATGGTTTATGAATTTAGATATTGTGCTCTACACAGACAACGAACTACACTGTCTCAGGATAGTATGGGTGTGGGATACCCTAAGAAACATATAATGAAAAGAGCTGTATCCTCTTTTTTTCATTATGATGAGATTTCAAGCACTTTTATATGCAATGTTATTTAATAAGCTAATTTGATGTTTACTTATTACTTAGATGCTATCAAAAGAAGAGTTAACAGATTTGAATAGTTACTTGAGCTACAATAACCTGCAACTAGGGATTGCTGTTATCAGAGCTGGAAGACATGTCTTGGTGGAACACAACTCTACTTCTGCTTCTTCAGTTGCTTTCCTGATACTTCCTCTTCTTTTATACGCATATTATAACCCTCTCCACTTTCCCTTTTCAGAAGAGCAAGACATCCTTCTGTAGCCAGAAACAGTGACTGAGAATGAGAGGCCGCTTCAAGTGTACACAGCAAGCATGTGTCCAAGATTCTTCTCTTAATGAAGGGTCAGAAAGCATGAGATACTCTTGTGTGGAGGGGTTTATGAAGCAATAGGCAGGTGAATACTGGAGTACAAGTAATGATGTTGCAGACAGCACATGTTGAATTTAAAAGGAAGTTGGAAGAGCATTTGTTAGGACATTTGGGTGAGTACAAACAGCTTGGAGTTGCAGAGGAGGCTGTTTGCAGTCTGTAGCTAATAGTGGGATTGAAGGGTTAGGCACAGGAGTGAGGGCTGCTGTAGAGTATGCAGCTGAGGTGCATGGAAACGCATCAGCACATGAAAAAAAGTGGTGGAGAAAATTCACAGCCCTTCACACCGTTGCCTGCTGTTTCCTGACAGAGAATCAACAAGCTCAGTAATGAGATGGAAGCAAGATTTATATTCCCAGGGATTGATTTTCATATTAAAGTCTACCCTTCCTACATAGGATCCAAACAGTTCATACCTTAACCCACAAATTTTAAGAAATCTTATTTAAGAGTTTCATAAAGAGCCTGTATGGACAGGTGTTTGGATTATGACCTTCAGGATCTCAGACCACCTCTTCAGACCTCCTGTCTTAACTAAGTCACTTCAATACCACACTATCTGCATTTAGTCTGATTCTTAAGCTTCTTATCTGTAAGCAGAGTACCTGAATACCTTTGGATATGACATACAAGCATGGAAATGAAATCAGAATCTTGCTCATTATGTTCAGAAAGCTGCAAAAAAAGTTTTTTATTGTTTCTTTGCAATGTTTCTACAGATCAGTCAGCACCATTATTGGAAGTGGCCCTTAAATACAGTTGAATTTGGATGAAATGAGATTGCTAAAGTTGCAGATACTCCCTTCTTCTTTACAGATGTATGTCACAGAAATGAGAAGAAATAAAGCTTGGTTCATTTCAAATTCTCTTTGTGAATTTGAGACTAGAAGTGAAGAAACAAACCCCATTACAGCTATCAGGATCATCTCCTTCAGCAGCTGCAATATATTCATTACAGTAAACTAGCAGAGCAACATGCATATACATGCATACACGTGCATAGACAGAAAGGTTACGATGTGCAAAGAATAAACAGAATGGGTGACTTGCAGCAAATCCTGACTGCATGAGATCCATCAGTGTTCTACTTTGACTGGCCCTTAAATACCATATGCAGAATGGCAATTAATTTAAACCACGTGTGAGTTGCTTTGGATGTTCTTTCTGTTTGCACAGAAAAATAGTTAAAATTAAAACTCATCTTAGCAGTAAAATGATAACAGCAATTAATATAGTGAAAACTTTTGCTGCAACTGGAAGCAAACAGTGCAGTAGGAGAAACATCAAGATTCTTACCATTAATTGTGTCCTATTCATGCTCATACTCAGACATAGGGAACAAAAGCTGGGTATTTCTGCTTAAGTACTTTGAATGAGTTGCAAGTGGTTTGAAACTCAGTTCAGCTCTTTATGTACCCCAGCAGTGGCAGGCAGCACTTTGCTGTCCCATAATTTTTGTTTGGTCCTAAAATAAAGGATGATGCTTCAGTCTGTGGAAAGCAGAAGCTTGCTTAAACCTATTCCTGCCTAGCTTCTTTGCCTGATTAGACTGGGGCAAGATAACACCAAATTCACATCCATTCTTTGCTTCTCTTATTCTTTTTGCTAGATAAGAACACAGAGCACAGGTGCTGTACTCACAGCCAGGCTGGACCGTGTTTTGAATACGTTTTGACAGATAGCATTCAGAGAACATTGTAACAGTGTAGTATAGCCACAGCTACATGGCTCACAGCCTATCCATGGACATGGAAGCCCTTGTGATGTCTTATGTATAGGACAATGCCTAGGGATCCAGAAAATCCTACTTTTAGGAAGAATTTGATGAAAGATGACTATATATAGAAAAAGGAATTAAACTAGAACACTGGTTCCCTAGCCTTGAGCAGACAGGAGCACATTTAGCAATCTCATGGTGATTTTTGAACGTTAAAGTGGAGCTCTGAAATTGAAATAGAAATAAGTGAGGAAAAGAAAGACTGAAACAGAATTAGTAGGAAAGGGAAAAGCTTACAGGTGCTCCTGCAGCATCTAGATGTGTTATGAGAAGACAAGGAGGGCTTGTACGAAGTCCTAGAAGCTCCCTCCAAAAAATTTCAAGCCACAAATACATTATCTATAAAAGATGTGTTTTCAGTTTATGTACTCAAGAATTTGGAGAAACAATAGATAATAAGCCACAAAAAATGATTGATTTCTATAGTTGTCAAAACTTTAGAAAATAATTAAAGTCATGCTGGATAATCTTGCAGAAAAGGGCAATGAAATTTTGGAGCCAGGCAGGCTATTCACTAACCTGGTTCACTGTGGGGGCCATAAGAGTGCCAAGGCTGGAGCTAGGGAGGAAGTGGACGTGTAGCCAGTGCCGGGGAAAAGGTGATAGCAGCAGCTCTGTTTTAGGTGGGTTTGAACTGCTTGGGAATCGCATCTTAACTAATGGGGCAGAACAGAGTGTCACAGAGCCGAGAGCGTGGCAACTACCATGATAGTCTTTAGCATCAGCTATCCCAAAACAGGCAGACTCTGCTGCACACTTGGTAGCCCACAACAAGACTATCTATGCTGAGCTTTTATTTGTTAACTGGACTGCATAAGACTTTTCTCAACTTGTAGATTGGTCTTGTACTCTCTATTGAAGACAGACATGGAAAGAAGGAGCAGAAGAGCCATGAACTGAAAACTGAATTGTTGCATTGTTGTTTGTCTGCTCAGGATGGATGCCAGGTAACTTCCATTAATCTGAAGATTAGGGCAGACAAGGACATAAGGGATGAAAAGCTTGGCTCCTTCAGCAGTTCAACTGAGCCTCTAAACTCAGTCAGCACTGCAGACAGGAGTTAAACCAAGAGCCTGGTCCCCACATTCAGTCATCAGACTTAAAGTTACCTACCAATATGGGCACAAACTTAGTCTGTCAAGCACTGAGGATAAGTGCAGCGGTAATGAACATACTCAAATGTGAATAGTTTTTTGTGTAACAGATGCAGAAATGATTCATCGATTATCACCGAGAAAGCCTCACAATACAAGGAAAATACACCAAAATGTGATCAACAGCAGATTCTGAAGTAGGCAAAGAAATGCAAATGAAAACTTGAGAGTGCTTTAGGAAAAAAAAAAAAAAATCTTTAAAATAAGGGGCTACATGCAATTACTGGAGCAGGAGAAATAATTATGCCAAGCTCGTGAAGAAGAAAAATAAGGGAAAAAATGAACTATATCTAAGCCTCCCACCAAGGATTCAAAAGGCCATATTTGGCTCATATATGTTATTAATATCACACAGAATAAGCAATTTATGAGATGAAGAAAACATGCACAGGCAAGGGAAAAGCATAACAACATATAGGACAGTGAATGCCAAACAGATAACAAAGCATCAGTGGTGAAATTAGTCTGGAAAAGCTCACTCAGCACTATGCAGAAGAGGAAAACAAAACTGAAATCCAGCCAGACAAACCAAATGAGAGCTATAAACACCACCCCAATACTGTGAGAACCCAGCAAATACTGAAGGTGAAAATGTACCAGCTGAGTTTTCAGATAGCATGTACAATGGAAAAGTTATGTTTTCAGCTGAATGAAGTGCATGATGAACCTAAGGACATTAAACCTGGTAAAAATGATTCTCCACATAGATATATACATTTTCCCAATTTATAAAAAATAGTACCCAACAATCAAAAATATTGAGATAAGCCAAGACATAGCAGCTTTCTGCCAGCAAAGCTATTAAATGTTTTTCCAGATATTTTTCAAGGATGGCAATTAGCTAAAAAAATGATTCAGCCAGTACAGCTGGGTACTCACATAGTTAAAGCCCAGGAGCAAGAATCACAATGAGAAAGAAGGTTTGAGCTCACGTAGATTATATACTGACCGCGTAGAAGTCAAGCAAGATGCATGCTTAAGAAGAGCTATTATATTTGAAAACCACAACACAAATTACCACATTTCATTAATTCAATTTCAATTTGAAATGCACAGAAGCCATTGTTGCCAAGGTATTAGACATGATGTTCATTTATTTTCCTTGCATCTTTCATTTGCCTTAGTTAAAGTGAGCAGAGCTCTTGCTCTGCTTTTCCTTGACTGTCAACAGTTCAACACACCAGTTACAGGGTTCTCTTCCAAATCCTTTGAAACAGAATCAAGAAAAGGGGAGACAGCACAACTGTGCACTTAAGGTGTCACTCTGCAATTAAGAAACTATGACTAATGTCACTGACAAATGAGGCAAGTTACTTTGTTTCTTCTAACCTTCACTCCTCTTGCTTTTCTCTCACTTGTTTTCCATTTAAATGATCTGATCTCCACAGCCAGTTTTCTGTGTCCCACAGTACCTTGCACAGCCAGTTCTAAAGTTACTGTAACAAACTGAAAAGCAGTAACAGCCACATACAACACAGAGCTCATCTGCCATTCATTGTAAAAGTTTAATGCTCCATGTGCTTTTCACCATGAGGCTATGTGCAGCTTTGTTTTCCATAGAGAAGCCTCTCTGAGATAATTCTTAGGTGACGTGACATGCTGTACTAAACAGAAAACAGACTGCATCATCTATTCCAAGAACCAGGCAAAGAACCTGTGGCCAGAGTGTGTCCACCATTTTCTTCCACAGTGGCAGTGCATTTATTTATTAGCGGGAAGGTAAGAAGCCATTAAAAAAAAAGGGTGGAAAGTGAGCTTGAACCCCTGGGTAGGGCTGGAAAGCAAAACCCTGGTGAGTCACCTGTAGACTGATGGAAGGAAAGAACAGTTGAGGCAATCAGAGAAAGCTGAGAAAAGCATTACCAGGGCAAACCACAGAGAGCATCGAAACCTCTACAGAGCTAGGTGGAAAGGGTGTGCCGGATTCTCTGCTTAAGTTAATGCCAACTTGGTTTACGTTAATTGCAGGCTGTCATTACTTTACTTTCCACACCACAATAAATATTCTCTTCTTTGGCCAATCCAACTATTCATTCATTTTCCCAGTTCACGTGGCAAGTAAGGTCTTCACAAATCTGAGGCACAATGCAGCTTTTCCCAGGTCCCAGCTGTCTCTGGTTTATCATACTTGTGAGGAGGTAGAAGTTCTCAACACTAGTGGAGTTGTAATTTGAAGAGAGAAGGCAGATGAATTTTGGTTTTCTTAATGCCTTAATACTACCACTTTCTAACTTCCACCCTCATATTATATGATCTACTTTCAAGTTGTAATTATACTATTCACAGTATATATGATATTCACATTTTATGTGGCATTCAAAATTTTACATTAAAGTAGTATAAGCAATGTCTCACATCTTGGCCATACTTCTATGCAAGAAACCAAGATGAAAAGGTAAAACTGCAGAGAATATACCCATTGTCAGAATTATGGGTCAAATAACACATATATTTGATTTACTATTACAAGAGGCACTTTCAGTGAACAATCCATTGGTATAGATTTTTGAAAATAAGAATCAGACGAATATTTGTCAGCTGTATCCTTAACTGTTGTAATTAATTTCCAATAACCTCCTACAAAATGAGCTGGTCTATATCAACCCAACAATATCCTAAATTAATTTCAATGTTTTTTGACACCGAGATGTCAATATAAGCTTCTGGATTTCACACACATTAAAACCTGAGAAAAACAGAAAAAAACCCAAGGAAGAAACAAAAATGCCTTCAACACCTCCCTGAACATTCCCTCCTGCAAATGAAAGTGCTTTGGTTTATGGCCAGACAATACCAAAACCGTGGTCCCTTAGTGGATTTGTGGTTTACATTAACAATAAAGACAGCTGCTTCCGTTCCTGTTATCAACATACTTCAGGACTTGTTTCTGGGGTTTCTTTCCCCTCATGCAACTGAAAAGGAGAGCTTGATTCTCCCTGCCTGCATAGGTAAGCTCTTTTCACTGTACCATCTGGAAAACTCAGAAGTCCTCCCGCTACATTTTTAATCTACAAGAACTACTTGGAGCTATTACCCATGTGATCAATGAACAATTTTACTTAAACCCTTCTGGGTTTTGTGATATTCTCATCTATGTATATGATTTCCCCAGCAAGCAGTAAAATCTCATAGCCTGATAATTTCTAAAAATCTCATAAGCTACCTAACAGAGTGACCTGAATTTCTTCCGTACCTGTTTTGTTATTAGCAATTTCACCCACTCCTTGTGGTGGAGAGGGAGGAAGAGAAAGAGGCTGTGTGGTTAGATAAGCTGAACAGTAGAACATCATTTCAATACCACTACTCCCTGGAGGTGAAAAATTTCAGTCTCAGCAGTAGCTATCACAACACCTCCAGAATATGTAAAGTTTTGAGAAAAATATCTGAGCGACAGCTTTTGAAGAACACCTTCAAATACAACTGGGACAAATTTCACAACAGCTCTATAATACCATGCCCTGGTAAATGCTTAGTGAAGCAGCATATTCAAGTTTGAATTACATTGTTTTAATCACAAAGAGTTATAATGAGTGAAAACAAAAAACTATCTTAGAAGAAAGAAGCATTTGATACAAGCACTCTGCTTGACAACAACTCCAAAAAAAGACACAGGGCAAAAGAAAGAATAGCCTTGACCCCACTGATACCTAGTCATCTTAGATACAGACACCCTCCTCAACTTCACCACGTATCAGAAGCACTAATTGCCCCCTCAGAAAACTCCTCCCTTTATCAGTAGTCCCTTGCTCTAGTATACCCAATGAGAAACAAGAAACTCTCTCCAAGTATTTTAAAGTAACACAAGAAAATCCTGGTATTCTGTTACTCTCCTCATGTAGGGGTGGGTATAACTGAGAAGGGAAGCAAGCTCTGCTACTTCTGACCATCCCATGTCGCCCATTGCTAAAGGTATGCACACACGAGTTGCTGAAAGCCTAGTTTGTTGGATGGCTTGTTTAATTGCTTACGTGGAACTAGTGTATATATATTTAATACAGCTAACTGGTCACGTAAACAAGATATCATTTGCCTTCACTATGTACCGATGAATTTATGTTTATTATCAGTACTAGCACAGAATAAAACAACGTTCTATGGACAGGAAATCCAATCTTTTCTCCTGGTCTGCTGAAGCATGAAGATACAGATCTAAGGTGTGTAAACAGCTTACTGCTGATTATGGAGATGTAACTTCATTAAACATCCTGGATATTTTGACAGGGAACATGTTTCATGATACAGCAGGCCAAAGTACCCCAACCTTGCCATAGGAAGCTACCACTGATTTCAGTCCAAAAATCAAATCCAGATATTTCATAAAGGAATTCATTTTTGTTCATTTTATAATACTAAATGAGTGCGGTTCTAATATATTTAGTACTAAACAAAAGTGGAAATAAGGGCTGAACTGAAATAAATGGGAAAAAATTGACACAGTTCAGTAACACCTGAATGGAACATTGTATTATACTCTCCTATTCCTTTACGGAAATATTTAAAAATTTTTAATTGCAGGGTAGGATTTTGTTAAGAACCCAAGGAAATTAGGCAATCAGCTGTGATCACATTTTACAGTTAAGACACCTTCCTGACTTGGTTTCTTTCCCCTGCTTCAGCAGAAATGGCAAACATCAGCAGAGACTGCTGAACTGAATCTTACCAGACAGGCAGAAGATAATACTGTCCCATTTTATGCAAAAAAGTCCTTTCTGCATCTCTACACATTCTAGTATACTTTTTTACTTTTTTTTTTTTTTTTTTTTTTTGCTTCTTCTGTGGCTCCCCCACCCCAACTATACTACCCATGTACCTCTTGCTAAAACCCTCACTGAGCAGCAGCTCTCATTCCATTTGTTATGATGAAGATTTTTGCATCCACCAGCTGTTCTTGTAAACTGGCAGGAGGCTGAAGATGAAGATGAACCGAGGGTAAATGTTATGTGTATACCAAGTGCTGGACTGTGCGTTGTTTTCACCATATCTAGCAGTTTTAAAATAATGGTTTCACTAACTTTGAACATTTTTGTCCATCTTTTACCATAAGGTCTACTGACCTTTGAAAGAGACAGCAATCTGCCCAGAACAATCATCCTACCTATCTCCAATGCCAAACCAAAAAAAGAAGGATAAAGTGACATGTCCTGCTTTTGAAATTATAATCCAGTAGAACTGCAAAAAGGCAACCTTCAGTAAAAAAGTACATTAAAACATCTACTGACAAGTCTTACAGGCCTGAATCATTGCCTGTTTCTCTAAGTTGTAGTCCTTGTAAGTCCATGGTTGTAAACAGAATTATGCAGGAATGATACTGAAACAATGTTATCATGGTTACAGGCCATAATCAATCTAACTCTTTTTTTTTTCCATACAAAGCTAGTGTAAGGCTGCCTGAAATTACTACTGGTATTTTCTACAAGAAGGCAAAATCAGATTATACAGAGAATTCAGAAGTAGATTTCATGGTTTAAGCCCACCTGTAATAAATGTAGGATATAATCTAGGTGAAGCTGGCTTAATGTTCCACAAACAGGTGCCTAATGCTCGTCTGTGCCACACAGAAGAGTTTCCCTGGCTTACACGCAGTGTGACCGTGTCATAGCGCAGGACCCTTCAAGGTTTTTAGTCTGTTCTTTTTACAGGAAGATTAGCTGCCCCAAGAGGCACAGAGTGACTTCCTAATGCTGGGTCCCCACATATGAAGTACTCCATGCCTCCTCAGACTTCAGAAATCCTTTTTTGCCAAGGAGCTGCCTGGCATCAGTTACAGTATTGAAAAACTTGTAATAGTTACTTGCGTGCTATCTGCATAACTGTAAAGCAGCACCAAATTAAATTTGTTCTAGGGCCTGTTATTTGTGGAGGAGGAGTTGTGTTTCATTTGCAGTCATGTTCTGTTTCTTCATTAAGCTGAACCTTAACAAAATATATGTACATATATACTCGGCCCAAAATGCAAATACCATTGGCCACTTTCTGAGGAAGGAAGAGCATCCTCTGTTTACCTGTTCATTTGCTAAAATCCCCCAAACCCCACCTTTCTAGACTCTGTGAATCAGTCTGGGACTGAAGCCAAAGTCACCTACTATATAAGACTGACAGAGTACAAGGGAATTGTTCCTCCTGACCAACTTTAGACCCAACATCCTTGTGCCAGACTCCACTCGAAATGGGGTTTGGCAGGTGGATATGGGTACAAAAATGGGCTTTCTTGTTAGCAGTTTGCTGTATCCATCAGATAGGTAAGAAGTTCTCTTTTTTATTGGGAAAATAAAAATACTCTCTTTAGATATAGTAATATATTTTAAACAACTACACTAATTTTATTGTTTCACTTAACAGATGGTTGCGTTCTTTGTATCTTTTTTTTCAGTTTACATTAAATATGTAATGTCTGTCTATTAACTGGACTGATTTAATTTAATAATGCCTCAAACTACTGGGTAGAACTACATTTGGAAGGTAACCTTGAAGATCAAATCCAAAAGAACAGTTAATCATGTCTTAAAATGCCAGGTTTTCATATCGCTTATGCCTTACAAAAGCATTTTATTCCTGTTGCATTTTGTATTAGGAATGGTTATGAATGTTGGGTTTTTTATGAAATTTAAAACATTGTATTTTCCAGTTGCAAGATCAGACCACTGGTCAGTCTTTCCCAGTATCTTGTCATCTACCAGGAGCTAATACCAGATTCCTCAAGATCTCTTGCAACTTCTTTTTGCAAATAGACCAGAAAGGAATATTCGTGGCAATGATTTTCAGTAACTAATTGTGCATTGATAATACCCTATGCCAAATATTTATATAAATTACTGATACTGAGTGTGAGCAGGACTGGGAGATTTATTTGACACATGCAATCCGTCATTTTGTATGTGGTTTTTCTCCTGTCAATATTATATCCATCAGGCTGGTCTTGACAGTTGTTATTAGTATGAGTAGCCCTATTAAGTCAATGGGACCACTCAAATTGAAATTACTTGCATGAATGCCCGTTTGCCAAGTCAGTCCCTTTCAGTTACAGCAATTACTGCCCTGTCAACTAACATTTTTAAATCTTCAGACTGCTTATGTAAATTTATCTTGCTTATCATTTTCAAAAGGTTGACAAGTGCAAATATAATTTTAGGCTCCTTTATAGTTTGTGAAATAAACACTAAAATACGGGCAAGTTGATTTAACCACAAAATACAACAGTCACTTAAGAGTATAAGCTTACGTTTAGATTCACGCAGCGTCAGCCAAAAGCATCTTCAGTCACTCACTGAACAAGAACATTATTTGTACTACCCAATGTTACCTGATAATTGCTTTGAAAAGTGTGTGTTAGACAGTGTCCAGAAAACTCCTCTTCATTTGAATCACACTCTGTGGAAAGTATTTTCAGATGTCCTGAGTGACTAAAGGATATTGGCCTAATCCCATGCCACCTCCACAAACATTCTGTGCTTGACTATTCGCAGCTGGATATAGACTTAGCAAGGTGCATCCAGAAATACTTAATAACTAGGTCAGTTTCCAAATTATCAAATAGTAAATTATCTTGACTATTCTTACAACTGAAAGACACTTACTTTTATAATGGTCAACAACGTGGCATTATGCAATTGCTAAGTAAACCAATGCAGCTAGAACTTCTTTGGGAAATATGTATTTGCTAAGTAAACAAAAGACCCTGCCGTTTCCTTGAGAAAAATTAACAGACCGAGAATACATGTATATGCTATTTTTCTCTGTTACAAAGGTTCTCATGCTAGAATAAACAAACATTCTATGATTCTGTGCCTGCTGAGATTCCCGTAGATGTGTTGGTTGAGAGCAAATTCTGACCTTTTTGTAAGACTTACAGAGGAATTTGTCTCACCTGATCAGTATCAATTATAATGATATGAATGCATTTACCTAACCATATCATAGAATCATAGAATCATACAGGCTGGAAAAGACCTTCGAGACCACGAAGTCCAACTGTTACCACAGGACTGCCAAGTCCATCACTAAACCACGTCATTAAAAACCACATCTATGCATTTTTTTAATACCTCCAGGGATGGTCATTCCACCACCTTCCTGGGCAGCCTGTTCCAATGCTTTGGGCTCAGCCAGCCAGCCAGCTTTTTACCCAGTGAACAGTACAGCCACCCAAGCCATGAGCAGCCAGTTTCTCCGGGGGAATGCTGAGGGAGATGTTGTCAAAGGCTTTACTAAGGTCCAGGTAGACAACATCCACAGCCTTTCCATCGTCCACTAGACAGGTCATCTTGTCTTAGAAGGATATCAGGTTCATCAAGTGGGACCTACTTTTCATAAACCTGTGCTGGCTGGGCCTGATGCCCCAGCTGTCCTGCATGTGCCGTATGATGGTGGTCAGGACAATCTGCTCCATAACCCTCCCCAGCACCAAGGTCAGGCTGACAGGCTTGTGGTTTCCCAGATCCTCCTCCTGGCCCTTCTTGTAGATGGGCGTCACACTGGCTAACCTCCAGTCTTCTGGGACTCCTCTAGTCAACCAGGGCTGCTGATAAATCATGGAGAGTGGCTTGGCAAGCTCCTCCACCAGCTGCCTCAGTACCCTCAGGAAATGAGGATAATGGTATTATCTGTGATACTGAAAGACTAACAGGAAATGGAAAATGGTTAAACTCTGTCTTAAGTTACTTCTTTTTATATCACTAGTTGTCACACATAAAGTTAGTGAGAAAAAATTTAAAAGCTTCAGTCTGAAAGAACCTGCAGGCACTGCAGCAACTTCTAGATATGGTGAGGCTGCCCAGAATCCTGTCCTCCAAAGCCATCAGTCTCCCGGGCTTGAATCCCTTCAGACAAAGATCCTTCAGCTCTAGTATCAAGTACTCATTCTGCTTACATGATGGGCACAGCCAGAAGTTACATTAGAATAGTAACAATAACAATAATAATGATAATAACAACAACAATAGCAACAACAATAATAATAACAGTTATAATAATAACAATAACAACAACAGTAATAATTACAATAATAATAATGATAATAATAATAACAATGATGTGTTCCTGATCTGGTTATTTTTAAGGCAAATGTAGTTGTCCAGATTTCATGGAGGTATCTAGGCTGAGGATCTTAATTTGGGAGAAACGCTCAGCAAGGAATGTAAGCACCACAGATGCTCAGAGGGCTGGAGCACCTCTCCTATGAAGACAGGCTGAAAGAGTTGGGGCTGTTCAGCCTGGAGAAGAGAAGGCTCCAGGGAGACCTTATAGCAGCCTCCCAGTACCTGAAGGGGACCTATAAGAAAGCTGGAGAGGGACTTTTTACAAGGGCATGTAGCAATAGGACAAGGGGTAATGTCTTTAAACTGAAAGAGGGTAGATTTAGATAAGATATTAGGAACAAATTCTTTACTGTGAGAGTGGTGAGACACTGGCCCAGGCTGCCCAGAGCAGCTGTGGGTGCCCCATCCCTGGCAGTGTCCAGGGCCAGGCTGGACGGGGCTGGGAGCAACCTGGCCCAGTGGAAGGTGTCCCTGCCCATGGGGGGGGCTGGAAATAGGTGATCTTTAGGGTCCCTTCCAACTCTAACCATTCTATGATTTTATGAAAGGGGACTTTGGTTTATGACACACCCCTGATTTTGACATTTCCCCCTCTTCCACCAGTGTGGCTCCCTGTTCAATGAGATGGGTGTTATGGATCCAGTTCTGAGTCAGTGAATTCTTCCCACCTATTATATAAGGAAAAGGGGGACTTAGCTTAGGACTAAATTACATAGGCAGTTCCTCTTTGACTGAGAAATTCTTTAGACACCTAGAGTGCTCATTCACATAATCCTGATAAGTATTCAGCTATTAGTCATTTCATTACCTAAATCCTTTGAGGATTTAAACTTGGCAGGTTATAGGTACATGTTAGTCAACATGTTCCAAGCACGGTTATCGCGTGCTGACAGGATTCCATCCTTCACAAAATAAAGTTTTAGCCATTTTTCTTTTACAGGAAATGCCTGCCATATTTACTTATAAAAGACTAGAGCTTAGAGCACTGACTTAGAAGCTCAGGGTCAGCCTTTTTCTGGACGTCAGTATTTGTCATCTTTCAGAAGTCTGCCAATGCCTCTTCTGGTATGGTATTGATGAGCCATGCATAGAAAAGAATTAAAAAACTTACGGAGTCATGATAGAGAGGACAACTCATCTGGAAGACAGTTCACATAGTTGATCCAGTAACCATGTAACTGGAGGTACAAAAATAATCCTTGAAGCAAGGCACAAGAATAGGGCAGTTTTGATGTAGCTGAGTGCCCTAATCATGTGGTCATATGACTATGGCCTATTTTTCCTCCTTTGTCACTGTCCCACTGCTTTCAGCATTGTGTCTCAGCTTCAGCTGGGGTAGCACGAACCCCTGGTCAAATAGACTTACAGTATGATGCTTAAGGTTTTCTGCAGAGGAGATGTGAGTTTGAACCATCTCAGACTGAGAAGAGGGGTAGAACAGGATACGTGGTTCTTCTGGTTATTCTGCTGGGTTACTGCTCAGGCTATGGGCTTTTGTATTATCACGCAGAGGTACCTTCTTGCCTCCAGCTGTAAAGCAAATCTAATCCCTGACTGAGGCTTTAGATTTGCTCCAGGAAAAAAGGCCCTACGCTTAGGTACTAAAGAAACTGGCATATAAAGATCTGCAGCCATTATTGGATGAAGCCCTAAGTCCCTTGTTTCTTTTAACCAGTCCTGTGCCTTTTCTTACTTTTTCTTAACTACTACACAGCAATTTTAACAAATTACTCTCTTAGATGTTGTGAATTTTTCCTGTAAATGTTTCACATATTAGTGGGATTTAGTGCAGCAGTGAAATAAGGGCTGTGATCCAGTCATTAGAATCCCTTATAGTGAATTTTAAAGGGGAGAAAATAAAAGCAGACACACATGAAATGTTATTTAGATTTCAAACTCTGTGTATTTGTAATAGAAAGCCTCTTTCTACAATGACATTTTGCCTTTTTTGGGGGCCTGTTTCATTTTTTCCTGATCTGATAAAGGACTCTACCCTTTGTCTTACAGAGGTGTATCTGGGTCCTTTTATTCTATCTAAATCTTTTCTTTAAAAGTTCAGACACAGAATATTGTATTTAATATGCTTTTTACAATTTCTTCACAGGAGCCCAGATAGAAATCCAACAGGAAGCAGGAAGCAAAGACACTGAGGTTGTTCAGCAGAAACAAAATAGTATGTTCATGTATACCGTATATTTGGTTTTGTGTTTATTTGCTACATCTCTAGTAAATAATAAAAATGCCTTAAAAACCTCCTTAGTATATTGACAGTAATGTCAAATAAAGATAAATTTATCTTTAAAAGCCTCTCTCACTATAAGAATAGCAATATATTTACTAAATACCAATTAGTAAACACAGACATTACAGTTATATTTGTATAATAATTGGTGACTAAGAAAACAGATGTGTGTTTGTAGAGGCTGTATGCATATGTGCATGAATATGTATATATAAAATCAAAGTGCAGGACGTTTGGTTCCTTATAAAACAAGGAAATGGCAGCACTCTGGCAAGCTGTAAAGTCAGTGGCTGATGTTGGGAAATCAAGATGAAAATGCAACTTCATTGATTTTTACCATGTAATGATTTGCGATCATCCTGTACAACAGATTTGCAGTAATTTCTAAGGACTTTTAAGCCCTTAACAGAAGAATATTAAACAGAGAAAAAAGTGGATAATTAAAGTTTTTATTCCCTCCTTAGAAAGAGGAGGTGTAATGGGAAGGCAACTATGCTTTTGTACCAGTAACAGACTAGCTTAATACAGCTTAACCTTTTGTACTGTTCGACATGTCTGAAGCACTCCAATATGCAGAACCGTGAATTTCTGCCTCTCCTAACACAATACAGAGTTTCATAAAAGAGTCAAAATTAAAAGGTAGAAAATGTAGATCATCACAGTTGAAAGCAATTTCTTACGATTTAACTATCCTGATCTTGAATTTTAGTATGCACTTTTGACCTGATCCACGGCCAGTGTAAAACAAAACAGGTTAAACATTGTTTCATTGGATCTGCTATATTAACTTTCTAGTCCTTTCAAGGTGCAAATTCTGATATTATTATATTTGTTTCTGGTTTCTTTCTTACTTTTTTCTAACTTCTGCTACAGTTTCATCTAAGGTGAACATCATCCAGCCAATGCTGACAAATCCAGTAATAACCCGTAAGTAAAGTATTCAGTAAGTTTTCAATTTTAGGGGACGTAGGCAGAGGAATCTAATACAAATAGGGAAAGGCACGGGTAAAGGAAATCATGGAGAAAGAGGGTGATTAAAAAATATAATGTTGAACTGTTATCTTAGCTGAAATGTGGACAACTAGTAAAGCTCTAGCTGTACATAACTACAACTATGGGATATATAAGATGAGTAACAGGTATAAGGTGAGCGAAGAATGGATACACAGTTTTATAAGGGATAGAGGGACAGAAAACAACAAATGGAGCTAGGCAGGCAAAAACTATTCAATGAAGCCTTGGAAAAGCTGACTTTCACTATGTTAAGACTGGGAATTTTAAGTCATTTTTTTACAGCTAGTATTAATTCACAGCTTCCAATCCTGCTCACAATGGCCGCGTGTGCAGTACGTGGGGCAACTTCCACTTCAAGACCTTTGATGGAGACATATTCTCCTTCCCTGGACTCTGTAATTACGTTTTTTCATCCCATTGCAACGCTCCCTATGAGGATTTCAACATCCAGATTAGGCGCATAATGGAGGAAAATGCTGTAACAGTCAACCGCATCACTATGAAACTTGAAGGTGTTGCTGCTGAACTAACAAAGGGTGTTGTCATGATCAACAGCAACAGGTAAGTTTAATCATAACACTTGTTTGGTAATGACAGAAGTTTTTTTAAAACTTGCCAAGTACTTTGGTGTATTTGGGTGGGGGAAATTATGTGTTCTTCAATAGATCTGACAACTTTGCCAAAATAATGAAGAAGTTGCTATTAATTCCTTTCACAGTAAATCAATCCTTCCCTTAAAGATTACCTCTAAAATAAAATTTGGATGAAAAATCCTGAGAAGGTGGATCCAGATTCAGATTCATATTTGACAATGTTGGACCATCTTAAATTTTAATTGCTTTTCTTTCCACACAACTGCATTATTTTAGAATCCCTACAGATGCTGGATACCACAAGCGGGTTTTTTTCCTCTTATTCAAACATCTGGATCAGAAAATACCTAGCATTCTTTCTGCCTTTTCCCAGAGTTCAACTGCCATACAGCCAATCTGGAATTCTGATAGAGAAAAGCGGCATTTATGTGAAAGTTGTCAGCAAAATGGGTATTGTGCTAATGTGGAATGAAGATGACAGTATCCTGGTAAGAACTTCTCCTGGACCCGTCTACAGCTTCAGAGCCGAGAGCTAATCTTTGATAAGGCCAGTCCCTCTCTGTTTAGGGGGTTACTATTGCCTTCTCATCTCATAGTGTTGAGCAATTCTTTCATAATAAACATAGGTTTGCATCCAGTTAGTCCTAAAGAAAATTACACAGATTTACATCTAGTGGATAGCAGACATCTGCTTAAAATAGGGTGAAAAACCATTTTCATTATATCATTAACATATTGCCATTGTTACAGGGCCTACTTTACCCCTTCAAATATCATTTTCTGTAAGAATTTCACTCTCTTAGGACTTGATTTTTGCTGTGGATTTGATTTTCTTTCTTAAGAATGAATAGAGAGACAGAAGCTGAGAACAAGACAGATATTACAGTGAAAAGTTAAGTCTGCATCAATAGCATCAATAGCTTGGACTCTGCATTGTAAATCAAATCCAAGCCAAATCTTCATTCTATCCCTCAGGTTTGAATTAGGCTGCTAAACAAAATTACACAGAGCCGATGAAAAGTACTTAGAGGCAGCAGGTGCAGGTACTTTCAGTGGTCTTGAATGTATTTTAGAATGTTTAGACTAAAGTCTATCAATTTACTGCCTGTCATTTTAGCTGGAATTGAATGAGAAATATGTCAATCAGACTTGTGGACTTTGTGGGGACTTCAATGGCTTTCCAATTTACAATGAGTTCTATTCAAACAGTAAGTTTTTTAAATAATGAAAAATGGTTTCTGAAGTCTCCAACATGCTATTTTTGTATTCCTTTAACTCTAACATGATCAACATTGCTTTTCCTATCCTGTTAAATGATTTACCCAGAAAATACGATTCCATCTCTGTTAAAAAATATGTAGTACAGAGATCAGATAATGTAATTTAATACTTTAAGTATAAATATAGTACTGGTGCTAACAACTGGTTACATATTTCTTGTATGCCATGGTTTTATTTACCTAGTCAGCTAACTCCATAAAAATGAGCCAGCTTTTCAGTAGTAACATAAATAAATATAGAAATAGATTCAATAAACCAATGCAGTTGTATTTGTCTAGTCAGTAAATTTATCGTTTCTGTTCTGTCTTAAAATTGGTATATCCACATTTGTCTGCTGAACTGCATAATCTTAGTAAAACCTTACCTTCATCATTTTGTCTATTCCCAGCTTGAACTCTCTCCTAAACCTTGTCTCACAGCAGTCTCCATTGTCCAAATCCCTGTTTAGATTCTTTCCTCTCTTCCCTGCATGGACTCAACATTATCTGAAAACAGTTTGCTATTTTTCTGGTAAAAATCTCAGTTTGCAACTAGGTGCAATAGGCTGAGAATTGTTTTCTCATGTTTACTTTTTCCAGGGTGCTGTGCAAGGTAAATTGAGACAGTGATATATTGCTTCCTTTGGTGATGATCAGGTTTAAGGACTTAAGGGAACTGTGTGCCTTGGCCAGTCTTGAGCAGAATTCTTGAGAGGAGAAAAAGGTAACAGGCAGTTGCATTGAACAAACACCCCCCAACCTTCATTATTAAACTTCTTTTGCACAGATATTAAGATGACAGCCTTGGAGTTTGGGAATATGCAGAAAATGGATGGGCCAACAGAATACTGTGAAGACTCCACTTCTACCTTGCCAAATAATTGCACTGACAATTTTGTAAGCATGTTTAACTATTCTTTTAAACTTTTTTTTCAAATTTATCTGTACCCTTCTACAGCTTCAGGTGGGTCAACAGGAAAAACAACTTAAAAAGCAATATAAGATTGTATTAATTATACAAACTAACAATACCAAAAAATTGCTCTATTCTATTTTCTGGAAGTTTTGTTTTGTTTTTTTCTCCCAAGGATGACATATGCCAGAGAACACTGACCAGCTCTCCATTCGCAGAGTGTAATGACCTAGTTGATGTTAGAGAGTACATTATGATTTGTCAAGATGACTTGTGCCGCTCTGAAAAATCTAAAAATGCTTCATGCATATGTCATACCTTTGCTGAATACTCCCGGCAGTGTGCTCATGCTGGTGGGCATCCTCTGAACTGGAGAACCTCAAAACTGTGCCGTAAGTATCACTGGAGATAGCCTTACTTTATGTTCAGTAATTAGCAAACAACAAGCTCTCCAATGATGCTGAGGATGCATGAGAAATTACAGGCCATTTAATTGTATTCTCCAGAGGGTTCTGATATACAATTTCAAGCATGAAGTCTTCATCAAAAGAGCTAAGGGTTTTAATGCAAACTGGATTAAAGACAGTCACTATCACTATGGATACTCTGAGAGTCAAAGTGTTATTTAATGTACTAGGACAGTAAAGGAAGCAAATAAAATAAAAAAAAAGGAGAAAGAATGAGGTGTACTTGCTCGCTTGTATTTCTGTTTTCTCATAGTGGCTACAGCAGGATTTATTCTGAATTATTAATTGATTGGGTCTTCATAGGTGTTTAGCTGGTTAAAAACTTATTTATCTCCTCTTGCTTGTTAGTGAGGAGTTTGCACCACTAAACTTCGTAGAGATTTGCACTGAATTAGAGACATACTAGATCATGGGGTGTAGCTGTTGATACTGTCACAGTATTTGCTCCAAAACAAAAGCCCATGAGGTACTCTTTGCCCTTCTAATGGTATCTAAAAAATGCAAATATATTAAATCTTCAGGAATTTATGTCTTGCATTTCACTAGCAATACAGGTATTTGCAAGAAAGGTGCCTTCAGTAGAAACATAGGCCTTGCTGACTTTGTGGGGTTATTACCTTGCTGTCCCCAGAAATCCAGTCATTGACCCCGTTCAGTACCAGACAGTCATGGGAAGCACATCCCAACTGTAGAATACGGATCTAGGTGACTAAATTTGACAGCTTTGAGAGCTGGTGGTCAATCTGCCATTTAGTGTGGTTTTACATCTAGCTGAAAAATGTAAATAAATATATTTTCGTATACAGTGTACTAGCAATACTTTTGACTGAAAAAAAACTCTCTCCTCCTTTAAAATTTCAGCCAAGAAGTGTCCTTACAACATGCAGTACCAAGAGTGCAGCTCCCCCTGTGCTGACACCTGCACCAATCCTGAACGATCTCAGTTTTGTGAAGAACACTGTATGGATGGTTGTTTCTGCCCCCCAGGCAAGTTCATATGTACTCACATCTCTGATCTCAAAGAACAATAACAGCTTACCTTTAGGGTTTGGGCAGGTTCCATGGCATTTGAGCCTCCTATATTTGCATTTTGCATAGCTGCAAGTGACAAGCATTTGTCATGTCTCAGCTGAGAAAAGATACCTGAATGCCAATGCATGTGCAATATTCAGAAAGCAGGAAAGCAGAACAGCAAACAGATCAAGACTAGTCTCTCAGCAAGCCACCTGTGCTACAATAAGTCCCTCTTTCAAAGCAGGTGGATTTTAAGAATACAAAGGTTGAATTCTTCACTGTGCAAACTGGCAGTCCTACTTTCTTCAGCATAGATATGTCCATTCACAATAGCTGTAGATCTGTCTCTAAGAAGATATTTAGGATTTGTAAAAAACAAAAATGGTGTGTAGGAAATGCCTCTTTAATTGATCAAGGTTTTGTCTATTTTTAATCTAGGGACTGTATTTGATGACGTCAACAATTCTGGCTGCATTCCCCATGAGCAGTGCTCCTGTGTTTACAATGGCAACACCTATGCTCCAGGAACTTCTTTTTCAGAGCAGTGTCATTCCTGGTAACCTTTGTTACTTTTCTCACTGTCTCCTCTCATATATTTCATGAGTCTAATGGCTTATTATATGCAATTACATCATTGGTAATTGATATGTGTATTTAACTGACCGCTACAGTTCCAAAATACCCCTAAAGAACATTCTTTGTTTTATTTAGCAACAGCCTTAACTAGCTTTGTACTCTAACTCAATGTGATCAAAGCAAGGCTTTACAATGTTTAGATTTCTCACCAGTCAATGAAAATGCTTCTTTGTTTATTTTGTTCAAACATTTGGACTGCTCTAAGGGGAATAAAGTTGCAGTCATTTATGTATTTGCAAATATTTATTTTCTCTGGAGAAAGCAAGCGATGACACAATACAACCTCGATTTCACAATTATTAATCCTGTCCCTGTGCACTACCACATCAGTTTAGAAAACAGATATGCTCTGCATCAGGAGCAGATGTGGGGTCACATTTCTGTTAGTTACTGACCCACTTGTATAATAAACCAGAAGAGATTTTAATTTGTCATTTTGGTTTATGTTAGCTGCAAAACCCAAGCAATTACTCATCCAATACCTGTTGCTGGAGAGTTCGCCTGTCCAAAGAAGGAAAACAACTAAATAAGCAAAGTGAATGCATACCAGAGTCACTCCTTTTAATGCACTGCATCACGTGTTGGATGATTTGGAAAGTCTTAAACCTAGATTTGTTGTGTGTCAAACTACAGCTTCAAGGGAAAAACAGTAACAAAGTAGCTGAACCTAACATCGCTGAAATTCCTTTTACTCTGAACTACTGTTAATGATTTCATCTAACTTTATTCTCTCTCCCCCAGTACCTGTAATGGAGGCCAGTGGAGTTGCCAAGACATGTCATGTCCAGGAACATGTTCAGTAGAGGGAGGTTCGCACATTTCCACATATGATAAAAAACATTATGATCACCATGGAGACTGCACTTATGTCCTTTCTAAGGTGGGGATCAGAAATTACTAGGTCATAAAGCCTTACACGTTTATAGACAGAAAAGGTAATTTCAATCACCTCTTTTAACATACAGATGTTCAACTGCCTCTTAGCCAGATGCTTCCTAGAACATACGCTGTCATTCAAGTGACAATCATCAGTTAACTATTAGGATGTCATGTGAAGTATATGGTGTTCACTGAGAAATTTCCAGTTCTGTGATGTAGTTAATTGCTGAAGAGCATTGCCTTTTTTAAGAACTTGCTTAGTCTATATTCTCCAGAGTTATTAATCCAGCTTTCTTACTGAGTTGCAGTATGTTTGCAATGTTACTGTATTATATGGTATTGGACAAATAGTACAAGTCTGAAAAGTTACACTAACAATTTGAATTTTTATTTTTAATTTATAGGACTAATATTTTTGTTACATTTTTGGGAAGTTCAAATACCAAAAATCAGTTTGAGTCAACTGATATATTTCATTTAGATTTAAAACCTTTCCAAACCAATTTAAAAATAAGCTGTAAGAAATAGAAAAATTGAAAGTTAATTATAATAAAAGTATTTACTTACAGAAATGTGCAAGTGAAATGTTTTGATCCTTTAGGAACTTTTCCTGTTTGTTCTTTGCTTTCCTTTTTCCCCATCTGCACAATTCAGTTTTAAAAAAATGCTGTATGTACTGTTCTCCTGAAAAATGTTTTATCTGAAATTTTTGTCTAGCATTGATATCAGCTACAGAAAGATGAGAGATACAGTACAATTGAATCAAACATTAGACATAGGCATGAATAAAAATCCCCAATATGAATATAATCAACAAAATGCAAAACCAAATCCTAATTCTTTCATTCTTCCTAATAATTACAAAAGGTAAAACTGAATTTTAGGCCAAAGAAGGCCAGGAATTTGGGATTCTCCAGAAACAGAAATATGTTTTTCAGAGTTAGAGAGAATTTTACAGGGAAAGCTTCTGTAATCAGCCTTCCATGAAATAACCTTTGGCTTTTTTTTTTTCAGCATTGTAAAGACGAAACTTTCACCATCCTGGTAGAACTACGCAAATGTGGCATAACAGACACTGAGACATGTTTGAAGACAGTGACCCTCCGCATGAATAATGGACAAACTGTAAGAATGCAAAATGAACATGGGAAATGACTATTAAATATATGGGAAACAAAGAAGCTAGGCCTTAATCAGTCAGGGAACTGCATTTCTTTCTCATATGGTCAGCATATAAGATAAACACATGTTATTCTTAATCAAGTGAAAAAAAACTGATTTTGTTACAAAAGTCAGATGAGCCATAGATTTGCCTTTGTGGAAGTTCATAAAGAAACCCAATTGTACTCACAAAGCAGAAGAAAGCTATTTTCTCTGCCAATTCGATGGAAAAAGCATGAGATTTTAGATTAGAAATTACAGGTACAACAGTAAGGGATGTAATTCATCACAAAGATGTGTTCAAACCAAGATGATGTAATTCTCTAAAGAGTTGAGAAAGTCTCTTCAAGAATAATTCTTTTATGGCAAGGAAAACCAGTAAAGTGTACAAAGTGAAAAGAGGGAGGAGGTGAAATTGCAAAACATCCACACTTTTTATTTAATATATTTTTAATTAATATCACTGGCATCATCACTATCATTCTTTGTTGGACTACAGTTATCCTTCACACAGTTGCCTCTTTTTCCTCTTCCTTACAGCTCATCGAGGTCAGACCTGATGGTGGTGTGTTTGTGAATTCAATCTACACCCATCTGCCCTTCTCAGCAGGTATTTTTCTCTCTAACAATCAGTCAGCAATAAGCTCTGAACTTCAGCTCCACATCTGCTTATTTTCTTAAACTATTGGAGATAAAAGGACTGTGAGTTGTTCAGAACCTGCACGTTCACAGCTTGGTTCTCTTTGGGATATTTCCTGAGTCATACAAGTAAAAGTGGAAGTTTGGTGCATAGATAAGAGTTCAAACAAAAGCAAACAGCATTTACACTCTCCTGATTTGATCACTTTAAGGTTCACTTCCTTCTCACCTCTCAAAATTGAACACAGAAGACTTCCTTCTCACCTTTCAAAATTGAACACAGAAGACATATGTTTGCCTCTTCTACCTCTTCTGTTTTTTTTTTAACTTACCACCCCTGTGCTTACACTTCCTCAGACAGAAATTTGATTTTTGCTCTCTGTTTTAATAACTAATAATTCTATGCAACTAATGATTCCATGTGATATCTCTGATCTCCAGATCTGCTTATTCTCCCTTTCCAGCAGAGTGAGGGCTCTAATGTATGCTGTACAAGCTTAGAAACAAAAATAGAAGTATTCTTTTTAACACTCAGTGCCATACAGTATTTCCTTCTTATTCTCTTGGAAGGGGTAATCTCCAACTGCTTAATGCTGAGACAGCAAATCAAGCTAACAACTTGGTAGCTACAAGCAAAGTCTGAACTGTAAATTTTGATCTACATTTCTGATTCATTTTCATAAAGATTGGCTTTATTTCACCTCAGAATTTGCAACAGTTGCAACAGAAATTCAAGAAGAATACTATAATGATGCACCTTTTCCAGCATTTGACTGCATTCAGAAAGTGATCATTCTGTTTTTCATCTCTAGCTAATGCCACTGTGTTCAGACCTTCATCATTTTTCATCATCATCCAGACAAACTTTGGTGTCCTCCTTGAAATCCAAATCATACCTATCATGCAAGTGTATGTGCGACTGGATCCTATTTTCAAAAACAAGACCTGTGGTAAGTGAATGAAATAAAAGAACAACTTGCTTAATGTCTTGTGTCTAGTATGAGCAGTATAAACTTTTCATTGATTGTCAACAGGTCTCTGTGGAAATTTCAATAATATCCAAACTGATGACTTCAAGGTCATAAGTGGAATAATTGAAGGAACAGCAACAGCATTTGCTAATACATGGAAAACTCAGGCTTCATGTCCTAATATCCAGCACAGCTTTGAGAACCCTTGTGCACTCAGCATTGATAATGGTGAGTGTTTAGAATTTTTTCTAGGGTTTTTTTGCTTGTCCCTAAAGGAAACACATATGTTGCAAAGTAAAGATAAGAGGATAAAGACTTACATACTTGGTAAAAACACATCTGAAATCAGAAACAAATATTAAAATGAAAGCACTAGGGATAAGTAACAAAGTAAAGGAAGAGTCATAGTAACATAACTGAAGGAAACTATATAGTCATTGAGAACAGAGACCATGTCTAAGCTGACAGCA
This sequence comes from Falco rusticolus, assembly GCF_015220075.1. Classification (NCBI taxonomy): domain Eukaryota; kingdom Metazoa; phylum Chordata; class Aves; order Falconiformes; family Falconidae; genus Falco; species Falco rusticolus. Next base: position 2,581,739 of record NC_051196.1, on the reverse strand, counting down.
TGGTGTCAGAGGAGCGGATGGCAGCAGTCTCTTTGGAAATCTTTTATTCATCCCTTTCTCTGGTTTTAGGAATCTTTGCCCACAAGCTGGTGAAAAAAGGACAAGAGACAGAGAAACTTGATACAATTTCGGAACTGGCTTCATAGACCAGGACAGTGTGGTTTTGTGAATAATGAAATACAAGAGTAATGCACACTTACCTTGTTCTCTTCACAGAAAAATATGCTCAGCATTGGTGTGGACTACTAACAGACAGCAAAGGACCTTTTGCTGATTGTCACTATGCAGTGAATCCCTCTGTTTACCACACGGTACTTAAACTGGTTTTCCCTTTAGAAACAGTAGAAATAAGACCATTACAACTAGCTACCAGAAAAGGACTGTTCCAGACATGTTTTGTGCAATGCCTGTATTTTAACTCCTGTACTGCAGCACTTCCTTCTTCCAACACGTGTTTCTGTTTGTGTTGTAACTTCACCTTATTTCGATTGTCAGTCTTGGCTTCAAGATCCTGACTTGCTTGCATATGAGAAGGCAACTATTTACTCCGGGATGGATATATACATGTAGTAGGAAGTGTATGTAAAGGCATGTCAAATACTTGTTTGACTATCAGTGAATTGTTGCCTCATCAGCCACCTCTGTCATTACTAACTACCCGGCACAGAAAGTCCATTAGCTAATTATCATCATTCTGCTATCAATGTGTTGCCAGTCTTTCTTATCATGATGAATCATCCAGGTATGGACATGGGTGAAATGACATGTCTGGACTGGTACTGTGAATACAGCTTTGTATGCTATAGTGCAGCATATTCGTAAATATGGTTCAGAGGAACATGAAGCTGTTAAATGTATAGCAGACTTTAAGACCATTGTTTCCCAATAATAACTGCAGATATAATCTGAATTTCCAGTACTTTCATTCTCCCCTGTCAGGAAACTTAGACAAAGACTGGAAAGTGATAAAGCTGTGTTAGCATTGTCTATAAGTAAGCATATCTAAAGGAAGATTAGTGCATAAGACCAGAAAGATAATGTGCATTTTTTTTGGATTGGCAATTTTGCCAGCGCTGAGAATTTTTTTTTCCTGTGCATTCTTAGAACTGCATGTTTGACACATGTAACTGTGCAAATAGTGAGGACTGTCTGTGTGCAGCCCTGTCTTCCTATGTGAGAGCTTGTGCTGCGAAAGGAATCCAGCTGCACGGGTGGAGGACTGATGTCTGCTGTAAGTACTCTTAACTATCACCTTTCGTAAGAACACAAATCAATAAAAACTGCTGATCAGAGACCATTTTATACTGATTCCTAAACAAATATAGTGAATGTAGAGAAAGGGATTTTAAGTGCACTCCTGGAAGTAATTCTCTGCTGTTCCCTTAGAATCAATCCATTGCTAGCAAGAGTGAATATGAATAGATAGAAGGCATAGCTTGCTTAGGAAAGAGACCGTTGTTATGGAAGTGCCTCCACCTATTTCTGTGCAACTTTGAATTTCACTACAGCTTTATGTATCACAAATTATGGTAGAGAAAATGTGGCATATTAAAATAACAGTAGTAGTAATACTAAGCAGAACTACTAATCAGAACAGTTGCAAATGAAAGGTCTCTGAAGCTGCATGCTGAGTCCCACCAATCCAGTAAGTCTGTTTTCAGCAACCAGGAGACATTCAGGGAGACATCTTGTCTTATACTTCAAAGGATTTAGAAGTCTCGGCAATGAATGGCAGTGCCAAATGGAGGTTTCTTTCTGAAATTTCATTTGAAAAAATATTTTCTTCTTTGCATACATTGCTTACTCCACATGTACAGTAGCTTTTCAGGTCTGACTCTGGAAGTATTCAGAAATACATTTACATGAAAAATGCAACATAGGTAGGGGCGTCTAGTATTGTTTCTGTGTTATTTCTACTGCCTATGTGGGGTATTTTCCCACGAGAATTTACCATCTGGAATTAACAAACCTATTCTATTTCCCTCTTTCAAGCAAAATACACCACCTCATGTCCCAAATCCCTAAGCTACAGCTATACCATCTCTTCCTGTCAACCCACTTGTCGATCTCTGAGTGAGCCTGACGTCATATGCAACATTAGGTTTGTCCCGGTTGATGGCTGCACCTGCGTAAATGGAACCTACATGGATGACAGTGGCAAATGCGTGCCTGCTCATGAGTGCCCTTGCTACTACAAAGGATCTCCCATACCATTTGGAGTTATCCATGAAAATGGGCTTCTATGGTAAGAATATTTTGCAAATCACTCAAGTAATAGTTTATATATTTTCTCATCAAAATCTGCTACATTTAAACTGGTCTTACACTGCCTCGCCTGAATTTCAATACAATGCTCTCTCATTTTTTTCAACTTTAATCTTTTAAGAATGGTACATATTCCCTGAGCTGGAAGACAGGGACAGGGAGCAGAACAAAGCCCCTGTAACCGAAGGGGAAGAGGTTAGTGACCTGCTACACCACTTAGAGATACTTAAGTCTATAGAGCTGGATCAGATCCATCCAAGGGTACTAAAGGAGCTGGTGAAAGTGCTTACCAAGTCACTTTCAACCATTTATCAGCAGCCTTGGCTAACCAGGGAGGTCGCTGTTGACTAGAGCTTAGCACATGATGCACATCTACGAGAAGGGCAGGAAGGAGGATCTGGGGAACTACAGGCCTGTCAGCCTGACCTCAGTGCCGGGGAAGGTTATGGAGCAGATCATCTTGATGCCATCAGGTGACACATACAGGTGATCAGGCCCAGCCAGCATGGGTTTATGAAAGGCAGGTCCCATATGACAAACCTGATCTCCTTCTATGACCTGTTCAGTGGACAAGGGAAAGGCTGTGGATGTTGTCTACCTGGACCTTAGCAAAGCCTTTGATAGCATCTCCCACAGCATTCCCCTGGAGTAACTGGCTGCTCATGGCTTGGGTGGCTGTACTGTTCACTGGGTAAAAAGCTGGCTGGATGGCCAAGCCCAAGGCGTGGTGAACAGGATTACATCCTGCTGCCACTGGGCACAGGGGGTGTTCCCCAGGGCTCAGTGTTTTGGCCAGACCTGTTTAATATCAACAATCTGGACAAGTGGATCAAGCGCACTCTTGGTATGTTTGCAGATGACACTGACTTGGTGGGGGGAGTGTTGATCTGCTGGAGGATAGTAAGGCTCTGCAGTGCGGCTGGACCAACGGGCCAAGGCCAACTGTATGAGGTTCAACAAGGCTCAGTGCCAGGTCCTGCATGTGGGTCACAACACCCCCATGCAATGCCACGGGCTTGGGGAGGAGCGTCTGGAAAGCTGCCTGGCAGAAAAGGACCTGGGGGTGTTGGTCAATAGCCAGCTGAATATGAGCCAGCAGTGTGCCCAGGTGGCCAAGGCAGCCAACAGCATCCTGGTTTATATCTAACTAAAATAGTGTGGCCAGCAGGACAAGAGCAGTGATCGTCCCCCTGTACTTGGCACTGGTGAGGCTGCACCTTGAGCCCTGCATTCAGTTTTGGGCCCCTCACTACAAGAAAGACACTGAGGTGCTGGAGAGCATCCAGAAAAGGGCAACAAAGCTGGTGAGGGGTCTAGAGCACAAGTCTTATGAGGAGTGGCTGAGGGAACTGGGGGTGTTTAGCCTCAAGAAAAAGGAAGCTCGGGGGACACCTTATTGCTCTTTACAACTGCCTGAAAGCAGGTTGTAGCAAGGTGGGTATCGGTCTCTTTCCTAGGTTACAAGTAATAGAATGAGAGGAAATGAGCTTAAGTTGCACCAGGGGAGGTTTAGATTGGATATTAGAAAAAAATCTCTTCGCTTAAAGGGTTATCAAGCACTGGAAGAGGCTTCCTGGAGAAGTGGTGGAGTCACCATTCCTGGAAATATTAAAAAAAAATGTAGATGTGGTATTTAAAGGCATGATTTAGTGGTTGGACTTAATAATCTTAAGGGTCTTTTCAAACCTACATGATTCTATGATAACATGGTATTTCCAGATTGATAAAGCAACTGTATTTAGGTGCATTTTCTATTTAATTCCATGATTTTTCAAGCATAAAACTATGACTGCACCAGCAAGGAGAGATACTATGAGAAAGTAAGTAACAAGCAGAGACACATACTCATTTCAACGTATGATTTTTCCTGTTAAGCAATAACGGCTGTCATATGAAAGCAGCACTAGTAGTGGTATTGAGGGAAATTCTTTCCCGAGACTTCAAAACAGCATTCTGGAATTCCTTTGAAAATTCTGAAACCTGACAAGAGAGAAGTAGCTCTTGGTCTCAGTACATGGTTTGAGAGGAAAAAAAAAATAAATAAAAATGTTTCCCCTCTCTTGCAGCACTTGCATTCAGGGAAGACTGAATTGCATTGGAGCACCCAATCCAAATCCAGGTAAAAAAATAAATAAATCTTCTACCTACCATTTTCTCTGTGCCAGGTTTTGCACAGAAATAGTTATAGAACTGTTTTTTCTTAATTGATCTTTAAATAATAGTATTTCTCATTGAGTTATAGTACAACAGTTGTCATAAAATGCAGGAGTGAACCTAGATTAATAACACCTCTTTTTTAATATTTTTTTCTTAAATACTGTGGGTTTTTTTCTGGGAATTCAGTGCTCTGAAGTGAATCTATTTAGCAGATTGAATAGGGACAGCGATCCCTGCTAGCTGAAATACACAATTTCCACATAATTTCTAGTTGGCTTTAATGGCTACAGCTGTGGGGGTAAACCCTGCACCATTTCCTACTGCTCTCATCTCTTTCCTTCCTCTAGTCTGTGAATCTCCTATGGTCTACTTCGACTGTACAAACACCACTGCAGGAACAATTGGAGCAGAATGTCAAAAAAGTTGCCAGACTTTGGATATGCAGTGTGTAAGTATGTCATGCCTGGATGAAACGGTGCTTCCAGGTTTTGTCTGTGCTTTTGGTGCCAAAGTAATTGATCTATCTGATCTGCTCCAGATCTACAACACAGATACTTATTTCTTGTAGCAAAAGCCTAAAACCATGTTATGAGCATTAACAATGGGACCTTTAGACCAAAGTATAATAAAGTGACAACCTATTTGATTTGTAAGATTAGTGTCTACCTATCTTCAGCTAATACAGATAAAGTAATTAGTAGTGAAAATATTTAGGGCTCTGCCATGCATTTTACTTCTTTAGTAAAAAATTAGTGGCTATAAATTGGCCAGGAGAAATCATTTGTTCTGGTACCATGATGCTATTGTGAAATTCTTGCATATCTAATTATACTACTTCACCTAGGTTCATGGTAGCCACATGCCATTTAGTGAATGTGTCACATGAGATAAACATGTTTCAATGTAACTCAACCAAACTGAAAAAAAAATAATAAATTACTAATGTTCTTTTTAAAGCTCCATTCAATGACAAGTGACCCACTACAAAGTGCAAGGCTTCTTCAGCTAACACAGAGCAAGACTTAAGATTCAATGTATTTCAAATTCCACAGACTCTAGCAGAGCAATCAGAATTGGCATACATAAAACCTACATAAAATCTTTAACAGATTGATGTTCTATTAAATTAATAGCTAATAACTCCCTTTTGGTTCCGTTTTCCTGTAAGTAGTTTGTAGTTCTCTCCCATTTAAGCTGGGCAGCCATAAGATCATATAAACACATTTTATGATAATTTAATCTTCTTTTTTCTATTGTGATTACTTCATCCTGAAAGTCTATCTTCCTCTTGACTTTTCCAGTATAGCACGCAATGTGTATCTGGCTGCGTGTGCCCAGCCGGGCTTGTATCAGACGGGAATGGTGGTTGTATTCCTGAGGAGGAATGTCCATGTATTCACAATGAAGCCATGTATCAGCCTGGGGAAAAGATCATTGTTGACTGTAACACCTGGTAAATATTTCCTCTGAAGTATCATTCCTGGTTCCATCATTTGCCTCTCCTAAGATCTTAAGTAGTTCAGCAGTAAGGGAAGATTTGGATTGCACATTTTGTCAATTGATGGGTCTGTTAGTTTTGGATTAAACAGTACAAGCAGGTTTTGTTCTGATGTAGGCAGATGGCCAAAGCACAGAATGGGAGGAAATCTTTGGGACTACAGTGTTCGGTAAATATTATCCTATTTTGCAGTTCAGAGTAGCAGAACAGAATTGTGCTTTAATTCTTTACATGAAAAATTTAAGATTATTTTACCCCCAGAATCAATATAACATTTACTAGGGATGAGTTGCCAAACAAATGCTAAGTTGTTGGGATATGTTTGCACAAAACAGTGAGTTGTTTTATTATTAAAATATTCTATTCTCATTCTTAGTTTCTGCAAGAATAGAAAGTGGGAATGCACTGAAGATCAATGTCTGGGCACTTGCGCTGTTTATGGAGATGGTCATTATAACACCTTTGATGACACAAGGTTCAGTTTCAATGGAAACTGTGAATACACACTAGTCCAGGTACTGAAAATTAGCAATAGTAAATGAGATGTAACCTTGATCATGTCCACAAAACAATGGACTTCTAAAATGTTATTCTCTACCCAGGACCACTGTGGGAGGAGTGGCAGAGCCAATGGAACCTTCAGGGTTATCACTGAAAATATTCCCTGTGGCAACACTGGGACAACTTGCTCAAAATCTATCAAAGTTTTCTTAGAGGTAAGAAGGTTTTGCGTATAGACCAGTTTTGTTCTGAATCTGTTTAGGGCTTAGGAGAAGCCTAGATATCCATCACTTCAAGGAAGTTAGAAAAATATTTTAAAAAGCAAATCAACTTGTAAATTAAGCTTAAACGAAATTCAGGTGAAATATTTGATAGAACTTCCCAGCTTTCTATCTTTTCCATTTCCCACACTGTCTTATACCACTATTGGACAAACTACAGATCTATAGGAAAACAGTCTTTAGCAAAAATCAGTCTGTCATGTCAGAAAATTACTCTGTGCAGTGTAGCTCCCCCATGATGCCAAAACACCCTTTTTTGACCTACACCATTTAAAACACTTTTTTTTACTACAGTTTCAGGAACTGAGATTTGAACAAATAGGCTTGATTTATCATATTTGGATTATTTGTTTTCATTATATAAACTATTTTTAGTACTCTAAAAATCAGAAAAACATATTTAAGAGCACAGATGCAGCTATTCAGTGAATTTCTAATCACTTCTTTCTCCTGTTTCAGAGCTATGAACTCATACTTGGTGAGGAGCATGTCAGTGTCGTAAAGACAGGTCAGAATGGTAAGGTGCCATACACAGTCCGCTATATGGGCATGTACTTGGTAATTGAGACCACAAGTGGACTGATCCTCATGTGGGACAAGAAAACCACCCTCTTCATCAAGCTCAGCCCCAATTTTAAGGTGCGAAACTATCAGTTAAATGGCAATTTACAGTCCAGGTTCGTACTGTGTGTGAATTTTGTTGAGAGCCTGCCAAGATCTCAAACAGGTGATATCTCTAGCATTCCTGCAGGACATCCCATATTGTTTTTCATTCCCCTGGTGCCTCAGGAAGCCGTGTCATTATCCTGCTGCTGTTCTGAGCTCTGAAGACAGCTTTCAGTACCCATTTGTCCTAACAGACCTTGAGTTGGCAAACTGTTTTTTCAGACTTGACTTTGTTAAAATTATTCACTGAACCTTGGTAAAGGTTATCAGACCTTATTAAAATTACATAGCTACATGTGTAGAAATCAAATGAGTAGTCTGGATCCTGACAGTAATTCATTGTTTCTGGTTCTCATTGACACACAAATGAAATTATTATACTTCACAAACAAGGAAGTGAAATATTATGAGTGAAAACCTCTTGTAAAATGCTACCATCTATTTTGCAAATATATTTCTAAACAGTGATAAGGAAAATGTATTCCTATTGTCATACCCCATATTCTATCTTCTGATACATAAGTACTAAAAACCATAGTAAATGAGGAATTTGCTATCTTGTTGTATACCACAGTGATATTTCAATTAGGTATATAAATTAGGTTTAGTTCAGAACTAGTATATAAATTAGGTGTAAACTAGAACTAGAAATAAATATACAAATTTATTTCAGTATTATAGGTTCCTTTGCTGCCTCACCCTCTGGCACTTTATAAAAATAGCAGTAATAAGGAAAGTACGCACCTTAGATTCATAGAGAAAGCATAGCATCTATTGTAGCCTATCAGTCTTACAGATACGTAAATTTAGAAGGAGGGATATTTCTGGATGTGCAAGGAAAACATCATTTCTTTTTATATCTGTAAGCATTCACAGCATTAAAGACTCAATGAGTAGACTACGTGCCTGGACTGGACAGCTTTGTAAGACTGTTTTTTTATATGTACATCTATTGCATAAAACAAGGCTTAAATGAAAAGCTTAGTCAGGTAACTGCGAGTATCGTTTCCCTGTTAAAGACATACCTCAAAGACAGATGGTTACAATGACAAAGACTGTTTTACTGTTCAGACTTAAAAGAAAATAAGACAACAGCAGTATCCTTCTAGCCTTAGTGGTCAGTGTTCTGTTGCTGAGGAAACAAAGGATGAGGATGTTCAGGAATGTTAGAATGGAATGGCACCATTCTAAGAGCTGAATTTCAAGTGTTCTTTCAGTCTCAGATGCTGTTTCAAGTTTTCTGACATCCATTACTATTTTATATATTTTCTTTTGCAGGGCCAGATCTGTGGCCTCTGTGGAAATTATGATGGCAATGGCATCAATGATTTTACTACAAGGAGTCAGTCTGTGGTAGAGAATGTTCTAGAGTTTGGAAACAGCTGGAAAGTATCCTCTACCTGTCCTGATGCTAACAACATAAAGGACCCATGTTCTACCAACCCTTATCGAAAGTCCTGGTCAGAGAAGCAGTGTAGCATCATCAATAGCAACGTGTTTGCTGCCTGTCACTCTCAGGTATTACCAGGGCAGAAGTTTACTTTCTTAAGACTATGTCTGTGTATTACTGAAGCTGCTATCCTCATACATTTTAACATGTATGCCTAATTCATTAGCATGTTTCACTTTGAATTGCATCAGGAAAACTTCAACCTGATTCCCGCTCAATGGAACAGACGTATAGTCCCTATCTGTAAGTAATAAAAAGACACTTAGTTCAGAGGAAATATTGAACTATTATGCGAGAATAATAATCTCATAATGACTAGGTATTTTCTTGTAGTGTCACTTGAATAAAAATTCTTACAAACCATGTACAGAACACAAGGTCAATGAAGTAATAACATAGAACGAAGTATCAGCACAGTCTTTACCTGACACCAAGTATATACCACACAATGTAGGGTGACTGTGCTCATCCTGTTAGCGTAGCTCTTGCCACTGGCAAAGACCTTCATATTGAAGTGCAATTGCCTAATATTGCTTGGTAACATTAATCTCTTCTTCCACTATGACAAAAGTCTGGGAGTCTAAATATCTGTCAATATGTGATTTGGATGTATCATCTGGCATCACCTCTGGTGTTTGTGTATATAAACAAAAGGAAAAGAATTTACTGATGTAGGTCTTTCTTCTGAGATACTACAATTTGAAGAAAACTACCCTACCAAAGCTAAGAAAATTTAGATGGCAGGATGTATAGTATTACATTTCTTTTTAATAACAGGTTGAACCAGCAAAATATTACCAAGCATGTGTGACAGATGCATGTGCATGTGACACTGGAGGAGACTGTGATTGCTTTTGTACAGCAGTAGCTGCCTACGCTCAAGCGTGTAGTGAAGTTGGTGCCTGCATAGCCTGGAGAACCCCATCAATCTGTCGTGAGTTTTATATCATAAACATTTCTTCTGAGAGTGTTCAGTGCCTTGCTGATGTCCTTGAACACACATTCAGGTATCTTATACATGTGTATACTCTCACTGCACAGACTTTCCACACTAAGCTGTTTTGATCGTCACACAATTTCCCCTACTCATTCATGGTTTTCAAGACTGTTCAAGCAGCATTGCAGGGATACGGTGAACAGACATGAGTCAAAAAAAAGCTTTTTTTCTCCGAATGTGTTCACGTTTCTGTTTCTCCTTAGCACTGTTTTGTGATTACTACAATCAACAAGGGGAATGTGAATGGCACTATAAGCCTTGTGGAGCTTCCTGTATGAAGACCTGCAGGAACCCAAGTGGAAAATGCTTCCATAACTTTCCAGGTTTAGAAGGTAAAAAGAACTGCAAGTACCTTTAAGTGGTACATTATATATTTTTTAACGGTCTTTAATGAAGTGTATTTCCCCCATCAGCTGCATTTGCACCATTCAATTTTCTTCAACATCATTGCATCCACCTGAATGGAGACAGAGTATGGAAACTGGAATTAAAAATATTTCTAGGACTAAATCCTTGTGGGTGGGCTCTGCTGATGCTCTACGTTACTTCCTAGACTTAAAAGCAAGACCTGCAAACACATTCTGCACAAATAGAACTTTTGATGACCGTATCTTATTCTCATCTTTTCTACCTTCTATATGCCCTTTTCCTTCCTTCAGGCTGCTACCCTAACTGCCCACCAGAAAAGCCATATTTTCATGAGGATCAGATGAAGTGCGTTAGTCTCTGTGACTGTTATGATACTGAAGATGGAAAGATATACAGAAGGGATGAATGTAAAGTATGGTAAGACTTACCATACCAGCCTAATTGTGTACAAATCAAAATTATCAAAACAGTGGTGGGAAACTGCATGCTCCTGTTACATGCCGGGACTAGTTTATGCTGCCCGTGTAAAAATAGTGCCTTACTATCTAATGCCAGTTTTCTTACTACATTAGTAGTAAGAAATTCTTCTGTGATTTTATGCTTAGTTGAATTTGTTCCTGATTCTGTTGTAAATCCTCAGCATAAAGATACATAAAGAGAACAGTAAGTCCTCTACAACCAGGCTTTCTCTATTTCCTATTCCTATGGCAGGAAAAATATTGTTCCAGGAGTATAAATATCTAATAGGAGACTACTTCAATGGATTTTATTATATCCTTATAATGCTTGCAGCATTTAGACACGTTGCCTTTTTAGCCTGCTTTTTAGTACAAACACATTGCAAGTGCAAGGGAAGTGATAAGGAAGAAAGACTGATAATATTCCTTAAGACTTCTATTGTAGCTTTGCATAATATTTAGCTTCAGTTCTATTAGTAAGTTTGGGGTTAATATAAAGGAAGATTCTGGAAAACAATAGCAAAAAAGAAGCCAACATGAACTGGACACTCAAGAAATAAACACAAATAAAGTGTCCTGTCCTTTGATGCTAGCTAGTATCTGGCAGAAAGATGACTAATAAAATCACATAATAATAAAAAAAAAGTGGGTTTTTATGTTTTTTGTTTCAGTGAATGCACATCAGAAGGTTTACAGTGCAAGTTTGATGAAAAAGGTAAGACAGCTAAGAAGAATTATTAAGAAAATGAAATACTGGATATTATCTTTTCATAAAAGCCTGACAATAAATTTCTGAATTACAGCATGCCACTGCATTTATGAAGGGCAGACATATAAATATGGTGAACTCATCTACAGCACCACAGATGGAACTGGATGGTGTTTCAGTGCAACATGTGATGTCAATGGAGCAATGAGCAGAAATTTTTTTAGATGCCAATATTGGAATGAGACAACAACTCCATTTCCATCTTCTACAATTCAGTCCACAACTACTACTTCAGGTATGCATGAATACTCTTTAAAATATCTGAATAATCTCTGGAAGGGACTGAAAATTGCCTGAAAGGGAGCATCCTTTCATCAGTTAGTGGCATATCATTTTAGTTAAAACTGTTGACTTCTACTGGAGCCACCAATTCATCTGGCAGCTTCAGTTCCTGTAGATGACCATAATCAAGGATGAAGAAATGAGAACAGCATTTCTTACGAGCTCAGTCTCCACTGTTTCATCATGGGTTTTCCAGGGGAAAAAAAAATAGACCTTACTAATCATTGCACCATGGTGAATCTCCTAATTTCTTTGCAGACAAACCCCACCAGTTCTAGACCAACTTCTGAAAACACAAAAGAAAATTACTGCCATTTTAAAATTACTGACCACATTATTGCAAACTGAAAATAAGAAATCTAGTTTGACAGAATGCTCAAATTATTTAAAACCATTCTTTGGAACCTTTCCCAATCGTATATAATAACCAAAGTTTCCTTCTACTCCTGCAGGACACTTCTGTACTATTCCTGCACTTACATCCTTATTGTCACCATATAATTCTGAGAAATTACGAGAAATATTTCCACAAAATTATACAATATTACAGCAAGAACTGAAAATTAAACTTTAAGTCTTCTAGTATATAAAATTTATATGAAGGAAGTGGTATATATTCCACATGGTTAACTTCATAATGCTAAGTATATGAAAAGAAATATTAGATTATAAATTTTATGTGTATGGCGTATTATAATGTATTATATACCAAATATATATGTTACATACATTTTTATATTTATAAATATATTTCAATATATAATTTTAAAATAACTAGAAAAGTCATTACCTGTAAAAACATTTTAAAGCCTGTGTGGTTATGCAGTTAAGTGTTAACCTCCTCTTACTTATACCATAGTAATCATGCTATATATGAATTCCACATAAAGGATATAATTTCATCTATGTTAAACCAAAATCTTTTAATAAATGTCATATAAAGTACCACTAGAAAAATAATACAGACATGATATCAAAACCTACCTTAGAAATGAAATTCAAGACTGTCAAAACAAATTAATTAGCTTTAAAATACTACATTATAATATATAATATTACATGCAACATTAAAGTGTATGGAAGATGAATAATTTTTTCCTGGTGCTTTCTTTAACAAGAACAGACAAGACTTATATTTCCTCCTTTTAATTACAGTAACGACAACCGTATGTGTGAAGAAAGTATGTGCATGGTCAGAATGGTATGATTGCACACAGCCTGAAAACAGAGAGGACAGTGGAGATTATGAAACATTTGAAAATCTCAGAAATAAAGGACACACTGTGTGTGAACATCCAGATGCTGTTCAATGCAGAGCCAAAGAACACCCAGATATAGACATAAACAATCTTAACCAAACAGTAGAATGTAGTCAAACCAGAGGATTAACATGCAATAACACAGACCAACAATCTAAGCAATGCTATAATTATGAAATCAGAATATCATGCTGCAGCTACATACCATGTTCTGAAATACAACCTACAACACCAAGAACCACAGAAAAAATCACTACGGCTGTAAATGCAACACGACCTTCTACACAGACAATAAAACCAACACCAGAAACAACTACAACTGAATCACAAAAAAACAACACCCAGACACCGCCAGCCAAAGAACCAACTCCTCAAACTGAAATTTCACACACAACAAAGACATCAGCAGTCTCAACAACAGCTTACCAGACAAAGCCAATAACACCAAAAACCTCCACTCTGGCAACTGAGACTACAACAACACCCACTACCACCTACATCACATCTCCTCCACCAGTGACAACCACCACTGGCAGCACGGCTGTCCCCAGTCCCACTACCATGCGAACAGAAAGCACAACCATCATCACGCCCACCAGAATGTCTATCATCACACCCACCAGCACGGCCAGTACCATAAAGACCTCACCACTTAAAACACAAACCACAATCAACATCATCACACCCACAGCACCAGTGCCCACCTCAGCCAGCAGCACCACCAGCACCTCCAGGACCACTCCAAGAAGCACCACAATAACAACGACCGTGCCTGCTCCCACAGAAACCTCCACTGCGACAACCAGGACTACAATATCAACCACGACTGCCTCCACCACATCCCACCCACCAGTGACAACCACCACCACTGGCACCACAGCTGTCCCCAGTCCCACTGTCACACCAACAGAACGCACAACCACCACCACACCCACCACCACGGCCAGTACCACAAGGACCTCTCCCACTCCAACATCAGGTGAAACCACCACCAGCACACCCACAGCAACAGTGCCCACCTCACCCAGCAGCACCACCAGCACCTCCAGGACCACTCCAGGAAGGACCACAATGTCCAAGACTATATCTGCTCACACAGAAACCTCCACTATGGCAACCAAGACTATAACATCAAACATTTCTGTCTCCACAGCCAAACAGACCATAATGACAATCACCGCTGGCACCACAGTCGTTTCAAGTCCCACAGTCCTGCCAATAAACATTAAAACTGCCATCACATCCACCACCACAGCCAGCACCACAAGGACCTCCCCACTTAAAACACCAACCGCAACCATCACTATAACACCCACACAAACAGTGCCCACCTCCTCCAGCAGCACCACCAGCACCTCCAGAACAACTCCAGGAAGCACCACAACACCCACGACCACGTCTGCTCACACAGAAACCTCCACTGTGACAAGTAAGACTCCAACATCCACCACTACAGCCTCCACCACATCCCCTCTATCAACCACCAGCACTGGCACCACAGCTGTGCCCAGTCCCACTGCCACACCAACAGAACGCACAACCAACACCACATCCACCAGCACAAGCAGCACCACAAGGACCTCTCCAACTCCAACAACAGGTGCAACCACCAGCACACCCACATCAACAGTGCTCACCCCAGCCAGCAGCACCACCAGCACCTCCAGTACCACTCCAGGAAGCACCACAACACCCACGACCACGTCTGCTCACACAGAAACCTCCACTGTGACAAGCAAGACTCCAACATCCACCACTACTGCCTCCACCATATCTCACCCACCAGCGACAACCACCACCACTGGCACCACAGCTGTCCCCAGTCCCACTCTCACACCAACAGAACGCACAACCACCACCACACCCACCACCACGGCCAGTACCACAAGTATCTCTCCCACTTCCACTCCCACATCAGGCACAATGACCAGCACACCCACACCAACAGTGCCCACCACATCACCCACCAATCCCTCCCACATCCCCCACAGCACAACGAGCTGCTGTGCCTGGACCCAGTGGTTTGACGTGGATTCCCCTCAACCTGGAAGTGAAAATGGAGACATAGAGACGTTTGCCAAAATCCGAGCCGCTGGCTATGACCTGTGCGACAAGCCTCAAGGCATCGAGTGCCGTGCTAAAGATTACCCTGACAGGGATCTGGACAAACTGGGACAGAAGTTTGAGTGCAGCCTTGACGCTGGGCTTGTGTGCAGAAACAAGGACCAGATCAAAAAGTACCCCATGTGCTTCAACTACGAGATCAGGGTGCTGTGCTGTGACCGTGATGGCTGCACAACAGCATCACCGCCAACCACCAGCGCAGGCCCCTCCACCACAGTCTCCTCTACAGAAACATCCACTGTGACAACCGAGACTCTAACATCAACCACGACTGCCTCCACCACGCCCCCGCCACCAGTGACAACCACCACCACTGGCACCACAGCTGTACCCAGTCCCACTGCCACACCAACAGAACGCACAACCACCACCACACCCACCAGCACAAGCAGCACCACAAGGACCTCTCCCACTCCAACAACAGGTGCAACC
Organism: Falco rusticolus; assembly: GCF_015220075.1. Taxonomy (NCBI): domain Eukaryota; kingdom Metazoa; phylum Chordata; class Aves; order Falconiformes; family Falconidae; genus Falco; species Falco rusticolus. The sequence goes on along the minus strand of NC_051196.1, from coordinate 2,566,231 downwards.
ACCAGCACACCCACAGCAACAGTGCCCACCTCAGCCAGCAGCACCACCAGCACCTCCAGGAACACTCCAGGAAGGACCACAACACCCACGACCACGTCTGCTCACACAGAAACCTCCACTGTGACTAGCAAGACTCCAACATCCACCACTACAGCCTCCACCATATCTCACCCACCAGCGACAACCACCACCACTGGCACCACAGCTGTCCCCAGTCCCACTGCCACACCAACAGAACGCACAACCACCACCACACCCACCACCACGGCCATTACCACAAGGACCGCTCCCACTCCCACATCAGGTGAAACCACCACCAGCACACCCACAGCAACAGTGCCCACCTCCTCCAGCAGCACCACCAGCACCTCCAGGACCACTCCAGGAAGGACCACAACACCCACGACCACGTCTGCTCACACAGAAACCTCCACTGTGACAAGCAAGTCTCCAGCATCCACCACTGCAGCCTCCACCACATCCACTCTATCAACCACCACCACTGGCACCACAGCTGTGCCCAGTCCCACTGCCACACCAACAGAACGCACAACCACCACCACACCCACAGCAACAGTGCCCACCTCAGCCAGCAGCACCACCATCACCTCCAGAACAACTCCAGGAAGCACCACAACACCCACGACCACGTCTGCTCACACAGAAACCTCCACTGTGACAAGCAAGACTCCAACATCCACCACTACTGCCTCCACCACATCCCCTCTATCAACCACCACCACTGGCACCACAGCTGTCCCCAGTCCCACTGCCACACCAACAGAACGCACAACCAGAACCACACCCACCACCACGGCCAGTACCACAAGTATCTCTCCCACTTCCACTCCCACATCAGGCACAAGCACCAGCACACCCACACCAACAGTGCCCACCACATCACCCACCAATCCCTCCCACATCCCCCACAGCACAACGAGCTGCTGTGCCTGGACCCAGTGGTTTGACGTGGATTCCCCTCAACCTGGAAGTGAAAATGGAGACATAGAGACGTTTGCCAAAATCCGAGCCGCTGGCTATGACCTGTGCGACAAGCCTCAAGGCATCGAGTGCCGTGCTAAAGATTACCCTGACAGGGATCTGGACAAACTGGGACAGAAGTTTGAGTGCAGCCTTGACGCTGGGCTTGTGTGCAGAAACAAGGACCAGATCAAAAAGTACCCCATGTGCTTCAACTACGAGATCAGGGTGCTGTGCTGTGACCGTGATGGCTGCACAACAGCATCACTGCCAACCACCAGCGCAGGCCCCTCCACCACAGTCTCCTCTACAGAAACATCCACTGTGACAACCGAGACTCTAACATCAACCACGACTGCCTCCACCACGCCCCCGCCACCAGTGACAACCACCACCACTGGCACCACAGCTGTACCCAGTCCCACTGCCACACCAACAGAACGCACAACCACCACCACACCCACAGCAACAGTGCCCACCTCAGCCAGCAGCACCACCATCACCTCCAGAACAACTCCAGGAAGCACCACAACACCCACGACCACGTCTGCTCACACAGAAACCTCCACTGTGACTAGCAAGACTCCAACATCCACCACTACAGCCTCCACCATATCTCACCCACCAGCGACAACCACCACCACTGGCACCACAGCTGTCCCCAGTCCCACTGCCACACCAACAGAACGCACAACCACCACCACACCCACCAGCACAAGCAGCACCACAAGGACCTCTCCCACTCCAACATCAGGTGCAACCACCAGCACACCCACAGCAACAGTGCCCACCTCCTCCAGCAGCACCACCAGCACCTCCAGGACAACTCCAGGAAGCACCACAACGCCCACGACCACGTCTGCTCACAAAGAAACCTCCACTGTGACTAGCAAGACTACAAGAGCACCCAGTACTGCCTCCACCATATCTCACCCACCAGTGACAACCACCACCACTGGCACCACAGCTGTACCCAGTCCCACTGCCACACCAACAGAACGCACAACCAACAGCACACCCACCACCACGGCCATTACCACAAGGACCTCTCCAACTCCAACAACAGGTGCAACCACCACCAGCACACCCACAGCAACAGTGCCCACCTCAGCCAGCAGCACCACCATCACCTCCAGAACAACTCCAGGAAGCACCACAACACCCACGACCACGACTGCTCACACAGAAACCTCCACTGTGACAAGCAAGACTCCAACATCCACCACTACTGCCTCCACCACATCCCCTCTATCAACCACCACCACTGGCACCACAGCTGTGCCCAGTCCCACTCTCACACCAACAGAACGCACAACCACCACCACACCCACCAGCACGGCCAGTACCACAAGTATCTCTCCCACTCCCACTCCCAATTCAGGCACAAGCACCAGCACACCCACACCAACAGTGCCCACCACATCACCCACCAATCCCTCCCACATCCCCCACAGCACAACGAGCTGCTGTGCCTGGACCCAGTGGTTTGACGTGGATTCCCCTCAACCTGGAAGTGAAAATGGAGACATAGAGACGTTTGCCAAAATCCGAGCCGTTGGCTATGACCTGTGCGACAAGCCTCAAGGCATCGAGTGCCGTGCTAAAGATTACCCTGACAGGGATCTGGACAAACTGGGACAGAAGTTTGAGTGCAGCCTTGACGCTGGGCTTGTGTGCAGAAACAAGGACCAGATCAAAAAGTACCCCATGTGCTTCAACTACGAGATCAGGGTGCTGTGCTGTGACCGTGATGGCTGCACAACAGCATCACTGCCAACCACCAGCGCAGGCCCCTCCACCACAGTCTCCTCTACAGAAACATCCACTGTGACAACCGAGACTCCAACATCCACCACTACAGCCTCCACCATATCTCACCCACCAGCGACAACCACCAGCACTGGCACCACAGCTGTCCCCAGTCCCACTGCCACACCAACAGAACGCACAACCACCACCACACCCACCAGCACAAGCAGCACCACAAGGACCTCTCCCACTCCAACATCAGGTGCAACCACCAGCACACCCACAGCAACAGTGCCCACCTCCTCCAGCAGCACCACCAGCACCTCCAGGACAACTCCAGGAAGCACCACAACGCCCACGACCACGTCTGCTCACAAAGAAACCTCCACTGTGACTAGCAAGACTACAAGAGCACCCAGTACTGCCTCCACCATATCTCACCCACCAGCGACAACCACCACCACTGGCACCACAGCTGTACCCAGTCCCACTGCCACACCAACAGAACGCACAACCACCACCACACCCACCAGCACAAGCAGCACCACAAGGACCTCTCCCACTCCAACAACAGGTGAAACCACCACCAGCACACCCACAGCAACAGTGCCCACCTCCTCCAGCAGCACCAAAAGCACCTCCAGGACCACTCCAGGAAGCACCACAACACCCACGACCACGTCTGCTCACACAGAAACCTCCACTGTGACAAGCAAGACTCCAACATCCACCACTACTGCCTCCACCATATCTCACCCACCAGCGACAACCACCACCACTGGCACCACAGCTGTCCCCAGTCCCACTCTCACACCAACAGAACGCACAACCACCACCACACCCACCACCACGGCCAGTACCACAAGGACCTCTCCAACTCCAACAACAGGTGCAATCACCACCAGCACACCCACACCAACAGTGCCCACCACATCACCCACCAATCCCTCCCACATCCCCCACAGCACAACGAGCTGCTGTGCCTGGACCCAGTGGTTTGACGTGGATTCCCCTCAACCTGGAAGTGAAAATGGAGACATAGAGACGTTTGCCAAAATCCGAGCCGTTGGCTATGACCTGTGCGACAAGCCTCAAGGCATCGAGTGCCGTGCTAAAGATTACCCTGACAGGGATCTGGACAAACTGGGACAGAAGTTTGAGTGCAGCCTTGACGCTGGGCTTGTGTGCAGAAACAAGGACCAGATCAAAAAGTACCCCATGTGCTTCAACTACGAGATCAGGGTGCTGTGCTGTGACCGTGATGGCTGCACAACAGCATCACCGCCAACCACCAGTGCAGGCCCCTCCACCACAGTCTCCTCTACAGAAACATCCACTGTGACAACCGAGACTCTAACATCAACCACGACTGCCTCCACCACGCCCCCGCCACCAGTGACAACCACCACCACTGGCACCACAGCTGTTCCCAGTCCCACTGCCACACCAACAGAACGCACAACCACCACCACACCCACAGCAACAGTGCCCACCTCAGCCAGCAGCACCACCATCACCTCCAGAACAACTCCAGGAAGCACCACAACACCCACGACCACGTCTGCTCACACAGAAACCTCCACTGTGACTAGCAAGACTCCAACATCCACCACTACAGCCTCCACCATATCTCACCCACCAGCGACAACCACCACCACTGGCACCACAGCTGTCCCCAGTCCCACTGCCACACCAACAGAACGCACAACCACCACCACACCCACCAGCACAAGCAGCACCACAAGGACCTCTCCCACTCCAACATCAGGTGCAACCACCAGCACACCCACAGCAACAGTGCCCACCTCCTCCAGCAGCACCACCAGCACCTCCAGGACAACTCCAGGAAGCACCACAACGCCCACGACCACGTCTGCTCACAAAGAAACCTCCACTGTGACTAGCAAGACTACAAGAGCACCCAGTACTGCCTCCACCATATCTCACCCACCAGCGACAACCACCACCACTGGCACCACAGCTGTACCCAGTCCCACTGCCACACCAACAGAACGCACAACCACCACCACACCCACCAGCACAAGCAGCACCACAAGGACCTCTCCCACTCCAACAACAGGTGAAACCACCACCAGCACACCCACAGCAACAGTGCCCACCTCCTCCAGCAGCACCAAAAGCACCTCCAGGACCACTCCAGGAAGGACCACAACACCCACGACCACGTCTGCTCACACAGAAACCTCCACTGTGACAAGCAAGACTCCAACATCCACCACTACTGCCTCCACCATATCTCACCCACCAGCGACAACCACCACCACTGGCACCACAGCTGTCCCCAGTCCCACTCTCACACCAACAGAACGCACAACCACCACCACACCCACCACCACGGCCAGTACCACAAGGACCTCTCCAACTCCAACAACAGGTGCAATCACCACCAGCACACCCACACCAACAGTGCCCACCACATCACCCACCAATCCCTCCCACATCCCCCACAGCACAACGAGCTGCTGTGCCTGGACCCAGTGGTTTGACGTGGATTCCCCTCAACCTGGAAGTGAAAATGGAGACATAGAGACGTTTGCCAAAATCCGAGCCGCTGGCTATGACCTGTGCGACAAGCCTCAAGGCATCGAGTGCCGTGCTAAAGATTACCCTGACAGGGATCTGGACAAACTGGGACAGAAGTTTGAGTGCAGCCTTGACGCTGGGCTTGTGTGCAGAAACAAGGACCAGATCAAAAAGTACCCCATGTGCTTCAACTACGAGATCAGGGTGCTGTGCTGTGACCGTGATGGCTGCACAACAGCATCACTGCCAACCACCAGCGCAGGCCCCTCCACCACAGTCTCCTCTACAGAAACATCCACTGTGACAACCGAGACTCTAACATCAACCACGACTGCCTCCACCACGCCCCCACCACCAGTGACAACCACCACCACTGGCACCACAGCTGTTCCCAGTCCCACTGCCACACCAACAGAACGCACAACCACCACCACACCCACCAGCACAAGCAGCACCACAAGGACCTCTCCCACTCCAACATCAGGTGCAACCACCAGCACACCCACAGCAACAGTGCCCACCTCAGCCAGCAGCACCACCAGCACCTCCAGGACCACTCCAGGAAGGACCACAACACCCACGACCACGTCTGCTCACACAGAAACCTCCACTGTGACAAGCAAGACTCCAACATCCACCACTACAGCCTCCACCATATCTCACCCACCAGCGACAACCACCACCACTGGCACCACAGCTGTCCCCAGTCCCACTGCCACACCAACAGAACGCACAACCAACAGCACACCCACCAGCACAAGCAGCACCACAAGGACCTCTCCCACTCCAACAACAGGTGAAACCACCACCAGCACACCCACAGCAACAGTGCCCACCTCAGCCAGCAGCACCATCAGCACCTCCAGGACAACTCCAGGAAGCTCCACAACGCCCATGACCACGACTGCTCACACAGAAACCTCCACTGTGACAAGCAAGACTCCAACATCCACCACTACAGCCTCCACCACATCCACTCTATCAACCACCAGCACTGGCACCACAGCTGTGCCCAGTCCCACTGTCACACCTACAAGCACAAGCAGCACCACAGGGACCTCTCCCACTCCAACAACAGGTGCAACCACCAGCACACCCACAGCAACAGTGCCCACCTCAGCCAGACGCACCACCAGCACCTCCAGGACCACTCCAGGAAGCACCACAGTAACAATGACCATGTCTGCTCACACAGAAACCTCCATAGTGACGATCAAGACTCCAACAGCACCCACTACTGCCTCCACCCAGTTAGCGACTACAAGCACAAGGGGCCGTACAGGTATTTTTCCAACATCTTTTTCTTCTACTGGATGAAGTGGTGTCTCCATTGTTTTCCCCAGACGTTTCACTACCACAGCCAGGCCAGATATGTCACTTTTTACTTCTGGAAAGCTTATAAACAGCTGTTTCACTATGACAAAATTCATATCATTGTTTTCTGTGACTTCTTCTGTCTGTCATCATCACTATTTCTTCCAGTACCTAAACCACTTTTTCATCTACATTTCCCTCTGCTGTTAATAGCTGTTAGATGTGTGTGAAGCCCATGCCTTGATACAACTTATCCTGAGCTTGAGGGAGACAGTGCTGAGTTTGAAACTTTTGAATATGTTAGAGCTAAATGTCATAATATTTGTGAATTCTCAGATGATATTTAGCATAGAGCTAAAGGATTTTCACAGTCCCCACTTAGCAGTAGGTCAAATAGTTGAGGGCAACCAAACTGTTGGATGGAACGGTGCACAGTTCTCTCCAATATGTAAAATTATGAGATCAAAATCCTGTGTTGTAAACTAGTGTTTGTTTTGTGCTCAACAGTAGCTACAACAGGTACATCACAATCAAGTCACGTTATAACAAACACTTCGGCCATCTCCAGTCTTTCCCCCAGCACGCCTGTCACAACAGAAGCAAGTACATACGTTACATCAAGCAGAACAACTCCATGTTTTTGTCACATGTATGGTAATTTATTTTCTCCTGGTAAGTGTCTTATTTTACAGTTATAAAAATTTTCATAAGCAATATAGACCCTTAATACTCTATTTAATTAAAGATAACCAGTGAAAATCATCAAATATACAACTTTTAATACATGAATACAGTACATTTTCACAGTATTTTCTTGTTTTCTTTGCCTAAGTGTTTTCATTGGTCTTTTAATTTCTCCTTCAATTTTCCTCCCCAGGGGAACTGGTATACACCATAACAGACGCGGCTGGCTGTAAGGTTTATGGACTTTGCAGCGAGGAATGTGAAATTGCCCCGACCCTGGGGCCATGTCCTCCAACCACCCCAGGAACAACTACAGCAACAACCCTCACAACTCCAGCAGGAAGAAACTGTACTGATGTGAATCCTTCACGAAAGGTGGTTCCCCTCATTATTTTCTAATATATCACCGTTGCAACGCCAGCCCAATCTCTGTCCTCTAACAGCCAAATCAAGTCAACTTGTAGGTATTTCAGTGCACAGCTGGTAACATTACAAATGACCTGATAGCTCACAATTCTCCAGCCTGGCATTACTAGGCTTTTAAGTAATCTGGAGATGGAAAAGCTCACTAATACCACAGCAGAGACTTTTTTCTTAAATAAAAAACATTTAAATATCATAGAAATAAGTAGACCAGCAATGAAAGTGTCACATTCTCATTCTTTCTATACAGAAGAAAATTCTGCAATCTTAGCTTGCCTGCTCTTAAGGCCTGCAAACATAGGCTAAGAAAACTCTAATCTCAACTCCCTACCTATTTTAAGAGTCTATTTTATGTTGAAACAGAGCAGCGAGGGTGAGAGAGCACTTAAGAATAAACCATTTCCATATTTTTAGCCTGGAGAGAACTGGACAAGTGAATGCCAGGAGTGTGTCTGCGACCCCCACACTGCTACCACACGATGCCACCCGGTCCTATGCCAGTCTGTTCGGCCACCAGAGTGTGAACTGGGGTTCTATTTAGAGACTGTAAAACCACCAAAAGACCCATGCTGTCCTGAATTTAAGTGCAGTAAGTATTAAAAATACATATATAAATACCAGGCCACAGACTCTGGTAAATTAGATTTGCACTTCCGTTCATATCTAGATGAGTTCTTTCGGTATCACAGTAACAGCAAAACCTTCCTTAGACTATTCTGGCTCAGTGAACATGCACCCGTTTTTGGCTAAATATGCATTATAAGTTTGTTTGAAAACAAAATGCTATTTTTGATGAAGTTTGCTGAGAGGATTGGAATGGGTGGGAGAGAAGAATACTACTTTAAACCTTCAAGTGGTCTATGTTGCTCAACTATTTCTGTATCTGTATTCATAAAGATTATTCATGCCTTTTATTTAATATTATTAATGTAACATTGGAGCATGTTAACATCAGCCTAACCATAGCTAAACTAGATGCATAAACACAAGAATAAGCCAGCAGAAAATTTAACTACAAAAGCAAGTAACACAAAGCAATAGATCAGTGAATTGTTAATCAGTAACTGAATTGTCAGTGTATGCGAAACAATAATTATGCTGCTCTTGAATGCTCATGAAAACTTAAAAATCCAAGTTTAATGTCTATTTGTGTACATAATTTTTATAAACATATTTTTATACATATATTTATACAAAAGAATAAAAAGGTAGCCATAAATTAAATCTCAAAACAGAAAACAATGGAACAGCCAAGTATGAAGTAGTTCTGTGAAAGGCATGAACGGGCTCCGCCACATTGTCCAATTATTTCTATTACCACAGTAAGAATACCCTTTTCCCCACTCCGAGTCAATCTTCCATCCAAGCCATGTTCTAAGAGGTCATGAAGAATCAATCACTGAAGCACCTTTGAAGGTTACTAGACTTCTAGGTTTTGAAGAAGAAACAGCTGACTCAATTTGCGGTTAACCCAGTATCAGAACAGCAAAAAAGGGACTTTTTCCACGCATCGTTCAAGCTTGAAACCATTCCTCTTCAACTCTTCTAGCTAATTTCAAAGATGAGACTTAAACAGTCAGCTACACTAGATACAAGGTCTAAGCATGCAGAGGGGGATTGAATGCAAGTTTTCCGTAATCTCCATGCTACTAACAAAACTTGCTAACATCTTGACTACTTAGGAGTCTCACAATTTCTGTTTACTCCAGATTTTTTTTTTTATTGTTGTTTTTCCAGAAGCATTCAATGACAGCTGCGTGCACAACGGTACACCGTACAAGGTAAGAATGTTATACTTACAGTGGTATATTGCTGAAAGTGAAATGTACACCCTTTGTACCAAAATAAGCCTTTGAGAACATTCTTTTCCCAGTACATGTTTTATATCTCTAGTCCTTATATTTTTTTTCTAATGTCAAAACCAAAATTGCCACAGAAGATTTCCTCAACACACAGCGTGAAACACAAGTGTACCATTTAGTGATGTACTTTCTTTTTAAACCCTCTCTTACTTCTGGAATCAACAAATTTTCCAAACAAGCCCAGACTCATCCACTCGTTGAAATAAGCCCAGAGAAGCTTCAAACATAAAACTACGATTTTTGCTTTATTTGTTACCTAAATTTTTTTGCTAAACTTGGTAAACTTAGATCATTTAGTCAAAATTTAAACATTAGCACTGAAGTCTTTTGGGGACACATTTCAGAAAGACTGAAATCCATGTGTAAATTTGTATCTCTGCTTATGTATCTGCATACAAATCCAACTATTTTGATCTCCATTTCTAAGTTATAATTGTTTTATAACCACATAACATGACATACAGGGGAAAAAACCTCATAAATGGAGCACTAAAAAGCTGGCACAATAATGAGGCCGTACAAGCCAGTCTTACCTGTATTTTATTAATTTACTTTTCCCCTTTGTACTGCTCCATTAGTTTCCTCCTAATGTGTCCTTTCTTGCAAGGCACAAAGCCAAACAACTTTATCTTCTAAGAGAGTTAACAGCTCCGTTGCACTGGCATTTCAGCAACCTTAACGGTTCTCAGCAATGCTTTCATCTCTGCCTATACATCATCTAGAAACAGTTGCCATTTGAATTATTTTTCCGTCTTCCAGGTTGGAATGTCAGTAGTAAACGATTCATGCGTTAATTGTACCTGCACCTCTGAGAAAGATCCAGTGACTAAGGCAAATATTATGCGCTGTGAGAGAGTTCAGTGTGAAACGTCTTGCCCACCGGTGAGTTCACCTCCTCTAGGCTGCCGTCAGCCCTCAGTTAGGGGAAGACTAGAATTCTCCATCATCAAATCAAAATACTTTTGTATCCTCGTGAGCAGGGTCATCAGTATATGACTGAGGATGGAAAGTGCTGCGGGAAGTGCGTTCCAGTTGCTTGCAGCATCCAACTAGGTAACGGCACCATCCACGTGCTCAATGTAAGTATTCCTTTCGTTTTCAGATCTCTCCATTAGCTTTTCTAACGTGCATTGGCCAAGAGTCAACTCACGTTTCTTACTAGTAAAAGTCTAATTAATACTGAAATACTCTGAAAACAACACACCAGTTTTCTGAACTGAACACTAGGGATAACTTCTTGATACACGTGAATAACTGGGTAATGGTTCTTAATCCATAGTATGAATGTTCAGATCCAGGATTTCAACTTCCAAGCCAGCTAGTTTGCAAAATTTTGCTTTTGCTGCTTGAAAGGTCAGAAGCATCTTAGAATCTTTGAGGTGTGACAGCTTAATTAGCTCAGGCATTTTTTTAAGTAATCATACTATACTTGATTACAGTGAAAAAAACCTAATTCTTTGCTTTTCTTATGAAATCTTAGGTTGACGACATCCTGGTACTAGATCATTGCAGCCATTACAAATGTGAAAAAATTTCAGATCAATTTGTTGCAGTCCAAACTAAAAAAGTATGCCCCGAGTACAACCCCAAGGAGTGCGATCCTGTAAGTTTGAATCAATTCTTCATTGATTGAAAGCAGTTTGAAAGACCAAGGAGAGGCAAGGAAGAACACAACAAATTGCTTTTGCTAAAGTTGCAGGAATGTCTTCAGAATGAAATTAATCTTGTAATGTTAGTAATAAGAAAAGCTAAGTATTTCTGCATGTGGCTACAAAGATGCAAGACTTCTGGGGGGGGGGGGGGGGACACGACAGTAAGCGATCCATCCTTTCATTCATCACAGAGGAGCCTTCTGCCCAGTATCGGTGATGGTAATTCATTTTCTTACTCACGACTGTCATCTGTGCATTAACACAAACCCTTCTCCCTTATTTTTGCAAAGGATGAAACAGAGACTACTCCCGATGGCTGCTGCAAAATATGCAAACGTAAGTAATGCTGTACTCACGTTTTCTACTTGAAGAGCACTGTATTCAACTTCTATCTTTAAGCGGATGGAAGGATTCCTCCCCCCGCCCCCCCCCCCTCAAGTTTTCACTTACTCTGTTTATGAAGACACTGTGTTTCACTATCTATGCAAAAAGGAAAAAGCAGATTTGTTTTCCTGATACTAAACACCACAACCCCAAGCACCAGCGCTTAAGCCTCTGCATTCATTACCTTCCAAAGCCACCGGGCAGCGGAGACGGGACAACCTGAAAACTCCAGATACATTACACAGCATCCACCGCCCCCGTCACACACTGCCGATCCCAATCATCAGACATCACGCACTTCAAAATTGTGTTAGCACTCATTTAGTTCTGAACTGGTGATGTGAAGTATCCATTTCCACCCCCACCCCTCTCTTTTTACGAAGGTCAAACCTGCAAAGTTCACAGCAAAACAACTGTGATCCACCACAGTGACTGCGAATCTTCCGAACCTGTTGAGCTGGCCTACTGCCAAGGCACTTGTCCTGGCTTCTCCATGTGAGTTCCAAACACTTAATTCAGCATCTCTACGGCCTCATTAATACTGGTCTCTCAATCAGCCACTGCAGGGTACCGAGGGAGCTGACAGAAGTGCTCACTGAGCCACTGTCAGCCCTTCATGGGTGGCCCTAGCAACGTGGGGAGGTCCCCAACGGGACACCCGTCCGCAAGGGCTGGGAGCAGGATGCAGGGCACGACTCGCTGATCTTAAGGGTCTTTTCCAACCTACGTGATTCTATGATCCCAGAATAGCAAGGAAGTTACTGCCTTTATATGATTCCATTGAGTAGAATCAGACTCAATGGAAGCAACTTGCACTACTAAAGAGGCAGGTAATTAAAATCGCATTCGAGGGAGGGGGTGGGAGGCTGTACAACAAAACCCCAACACACACCCCAAACCCCCAAGACAAGCGTCACTGGGGGGCTTTTCTGTGTCGGGTTTTTAATGAGAAGTGGTATTTTCTTTCCCTGGCGCAACACAGATACTCCTTTGAAGCAAACCAGATGCAACATGAGTGTAGCTGCTGCCAGGAGCTCAGCAGCCACAGAAGAGAGGTGACCCTGACTTGCCAAAATGGAACAAGCATAAATTATAACTATGTCTACGTGGAGCAATGCCTGTGTATGACGGCATGCACTGCAGAAACCTCCGCAGCGCCTGGCTCCCCAGGGAAAAGTCAGCAGAAGAGAGAGAAGGTCGCATGGAAAAGCAAGCAGGCACCCTAGGAAAGCTGGAATCCTGTTTTCCCCAGGATACCTTGTGCTCTTTCTTTAAGGGCTCCTACATCAGTTTGTCATCACCTTTTCTCATTTCTTACTTGTAAAAAAAAAATAATAAAAATATCAGTCAAATAATTAAATCTTGGGGTTTGTGTGTTTTGTGGTTTTTTAAAGTGCTACAATAGACAAGAGTAAAAATAGATGACTGAAATACTCTTGTTTAAACTACAGAAATAGGTGAATTGTTTCCTTTTGATCACAAAACTGGGGATTTCTGGGGAAAAAAAGGGGTTTAAGGGGTCTCTAAAAAACAAACCAGAAAAAATTGTAGCTACATTGCACTTAACTCCTGTGCCTAGAGGAAGTTTTACTGTGTGTTGTTGTTACGGATGTAATGGGCCAAACAGACATGACAGTGACAGGGAGAAGGCTCTTCTCTTCGTTTTGTCTCTTATTTTTTGGTTTCTGTGACTGGTGACGGTTTGACACCCACCTCCATTGCCTAAATGACAGAGTCCAGTGGCATCAGAGCGTTACCTCACCTGGTATATTCTCTAGCAGCCTTTGGGAACAAAGATGCTCTCAAAGCCGTTCTCCTGGGTGAGGTTAAATCCCCTCACACAGGTCCTAACAGCTCTGCGCGCGGGCGTCAAAGGTGCGGAGATAAATGCCCCTCTCGTTTGCTCGCTGTATCCTAGTTGCCCAGATGGAGGGAACAGGCAGGCTGTAGTTTGTTTCCCCTGTAATTAGTGGAGGGGGCCACTAGACAAGTATAAAAAAAAAAAAAAAGGGAAAACTTCATCCATCACTACCATTTCATGATCTAAATCAAAACGCATCTGGCTGTAGAAATCAGCGTTCACTTCAGCTGAAGAAACAAATCTATGTATGAATGGAAGCTCCTATTACTTGAAGATTTCTTAAAAGTGTGGTCAATGAACTCAGTAAAATCAGAAAATTCTCCTGCCCATAGTTTTAACAATATTCATAAAGAGGTTCAGGATGTTTTTAAACTGCACATTTGTTTCCTGTGCTACCTAAAAGATTTGGAATGGATTTTCACAGTGAGAATATTGGCTGCCTTTTCTCACGGTAGCTCATCACCTTTACCTGAGCCGCTTGGAGCGTTTACCTTGTCAGTAGATGTTACAGTACAAAACCTGGAATCTGCCCTGAAGGCTCGGCTGAAAAACACAGGGTAACTGTCTGAGCAAATAATTGCATGTTTTATACACGTTTATTTAGAAGTGGAATGCGATCCTGGAATGAAATCAGTAGATCCCTACGTATCGTGCCTTCAGAGGCACGACCTGCTGCCACGTCAGGATTAAGCAGTGTGGACAATTAGGCAGATTTGTAAACTTGGTGCAGGTTTTCCTCAACTCCTTTAAGCACCAGGTTAAGATGTTTAAGGCTTCAGCTGCCCTCTGACGGTCACTGCTCGCTTCTCTGAAGAAAACCGAACCAGCAACTACTCTTTTAATTCTGCTGTGAACACTAAGCCTTGCAGAGCACCTTCATCCACCAGACATCAATTATATTAGCACATAACGTTACTTTTAAATTTTCAGTTCCTCAATTAGGGAAGATGCAGAGGCTATTTCTCAAAGCCGAATACCACATTATTGCCAGGTAGCCGATAGTTTACCTGGGAGTTTAATTTGGAGATGGCACTGCAATCCAAAACTACAGACCAAGTATTGTGATCATGAAAAAAACCAGCCAGATCAGCACCACAACTCACCGCTTAGAAGAGAATCTTGACTAGTGGGTTTTTGGAGGTTTGGGTATTTTGTTTGTTTGTTTTGTTTTTGTCTTTGTTTGAGTTGTTTTGTGTGGGGTTTTTTTTTTTTTTTTTGGGGGGGGGGGGGGAGGAGGTCGGTCTGTGGGGTTTTTTTTGCATGTGGTGTTTTTGGTTGTGGTTTTTTTTTTTTTTTTCAATCAGTCCACTGCAAAGAAAACCACTGAATTTTCTCTGCTCTCCTTAAAATACAGCTTTGAATTTTTTTTATTTTTTTTTTTTTTTAGGAAAATCTATTTTTGTACCTTTTTTTTCTCCTCAAGCCTACACAGAAGAAAACCTGAGGGATTTACACTTTTAAGTAAATGGGATTCAGGAGGAGGCAAGCATGTAGATTTCTCTTTGGAGCAAACTACAATTACAAGTCCAAGGGACCTCTAGGAATTACTTGAAAGCACAGAGATCAGCTAAATAAGAAAACATGAAGACATACATTTGTTCGATACACAAGAAGTTACCGTTGATGTTAAAGTATCTCTTGCTATTGTGTACTAGATCAAGCTCCTTAGAACCTGAATGAGAAAATGCATGTACGCCTTATTTTTATAGCAAAATTTCTGAATAGTTATACGTACAATCACAGCAGCAAAACACAGAGCTCCAAGTTAATGGATAATATTTTAAACAAGAAACAGTATGTAATATGAAATAAAACCCGAGCTCTTTCCCGTCATTTCCATGAGGTGTCAAATCAATCAGAAAGTGCTGCCTTCTCATCCTATGGTATTTACCACGACCAAATATACTGATGCTTCACTGAACATTAAGAATTAGCATAGAAAAGCACTTACCTACACCAGGGAAGGGAACACTCCTTTTCCTGTTCCACTAACTAGTCAATCACGGGGACTACTGTGCTAGGAACGTTACCTACTAATACACGTATCTATGGTGTAACTGCCCATAGTGTTTATTGATGTGTCGATACAACTTCTTCTAAACAAATCTGTCAACCACACTGAGAATCTCAAACAGCTCACCGATTAAAACGTCCCACTGCAAATAAAACCATTGGCAGGTTTTATTGTCTGATGATCTAAGCTGGGTGAATACCTAGGAAATGCTGTTGTCCTGTGAAAGTCAGGGCATGTGTGGTACTGTAATACTTAATCACATGAAAGACATCTGTTAAGTTTTAAATGAGTATCTACAATATATACCCAGAGTTGATCAGCTGGAGGACAGAATTTAGTACAATTTAACAAGCCACACGGGCAAGATACCTGCACAACACTCCTCGTGCAGGGCCCTTCACCTCCCAAACACGTTACCGGCCCGTGCTTGCTCCAGGCTTTCCAAAACAGAAAATGCCAACGTGCAATCAGGTGGGGAACTGGAAAACAGCCCAACAGAGTAAAAGTCATTTGAAAGACTGAATGAAACTATCCTGTAAGCTGGGAAACAACAGCTCCAAATCATTTTGGTTAAAGAACAGTAGGCCTTTATTTATCCATCTTTCCCTGGGTCTGAAGCATATTTTGAAAAAATTTGCACAATATAGAAATACTAAACACCAGGATAAATACACGCCCCCCTCCCCTTACACCATTTCTCTTTCCTCCTCACCTTCAGTGTAACTTTTCCCAGTTCATCTTTTGAAACGGCACCTCCAGGCAGTGATTTAAGAAGCTCTTTTGTTGATTTTGGCTCCTGACTCCATTCACCTCCCTCCCTCTATTCACATTTGATACCACTTCCCATGTTTTTAATACACCAACTTTACGTCTAAAGAATTTGACATGTTCACCCATATCATCTACTTACCCCACACACGCAGCTCCTGCACTGCTGCTGTTGCCGCTGCAGGTAACAAGGTACCACCGGCTGACGCAGATCCCATTCAGTAAGAGGCAACGCGCTTCCTGGCCCCGAGTTACGCCAGAACATTCTCCCGGATACCTTCACTTCTGCATCTCCTGGTTTCACACATTCGTTTCCTGAGCCTCAAGATCATGTTGCTGACAAAGTCAGGTCAGTCCCCGATTTGGCGTACGAGGCTCCCCAGCTACCGCAGCGGCAGCGAACAGGAGCGCACGCCGCTCACTTACCCCAAGCCTGAACGCGGGAGGTGCGTGCCAAAGGGCCTGCCTGATGCAGAGCATCGCACTAAGCCCTGACATCTTCATGATTTTGGGGACGGAGAACTTTACAAGGAGTTGGCTACAAACCAAAGAATACCTCCTTCCTGCAATGTCAGAAGGGACAGGAAATCACTGACCTCCTTTAAACGACCAATCACACTCCATTTATATTTGTTACAGAAATCATACATTTTTTGATTGAGATCTTAAAATCAAAGCATTGCAGACCTTGAACCCATTTTTATTTATTCCACTTTCTAAAGCCTCTGCGGTACTGAAAGACTCTTAATTGGATTTTGCCTCCAGCAGAAAAGGATTGAGAATTTCTTTTGCATAAGCTTCCTTCACCCCATCCAACCCAACTCACGTAACAGCAAAACAAGCGTTTTTATTTCAAACACAAAACTGACAATCAAAGAAGCAAAACCACAATGCATTCTAACATCTAATATCACAGCAGCACTGTGGCTGTTCATACAGAAACAACATAGTCCTTACGGTCACGCTGACAGCTGACACCGCAGCACTGCAGTGATTAAGCTTCTCCGATTTTCCCAGCTGCTTTCACTGTCGGTTTTGTTCCCTGCACTGAAGACAGCAGCAACGGATCACCTTCAACATAAAAATACTCAGATTAGCCCATCAGGCTGAGCCACTCCTGAGGTACATTTTAGCGGTTCTCCTGTATTTTAGCAGGGAAGACCCAGCTCACGTTAATTCTTTTGAAACATTCCCTCGAATATTCCTGGTCCTCAGGTAATGAGGCTCCAACTCACATGAATTGAAGTCCTGAAGCATGGTGGGAAGTATTCAGCCACTTCTTGCTTCCATGCTGTGTGAAGATGCTGAAACCTCCAAGACACACACAAACCATCTTTCCAGTTTTTAATTTTTTTTTTTAAAAAAAAGCGTGCCCCAAAGCAGTTACCAGATTTGTCTTACCAGTTGTTTCAACAGGAGTATTTAAATTTATCATTTTAAAGTATTCACATAATACTCTGTGCCATAGACGAAAAATAAAATCATCATTTCTTTTGGCATCATCCTACCAAGGTTTTGTCATTCAGACGCCCACATTTTAGTAGCTTCAAGTGGTCTTTTGCGAATGGACAGAACCAGCACTTCAAATGTATTACTTAGGATGAAGAGGGAAAGAGTTCTCAGTCATCCTGCTACAAGCCATATGCTGATCTTTGATTTGAGCTGAAAAAAATCAACAGTCTCCCCTTCACGACTTCTTAGCAGTGCTATCTGAAAACCCAACAAGCAGGTACCTCGGGGGAGTATCTTCTGTGCAGCGATCTCCACCAGCAGCAGCATACAGGTTAAACCAATAGCTTATTCCGTTAGTAGGACTTGAATCAAATCGAAACATCCAAATAAATGTATATTAAAGCTTTATATACGTGATCAATTAACGATCAAGGAAACGCAGAGCTGACGAACAAAAGACATCTGAAAACGGAACAGTAACCCAAAGCCTCTCTCACGCCAGCACTTACCGTGTGACCTGCAACGAAGCAGAGCCTGATCCAAACCACTGAGTCCAGTGAAAATATTCCTGCTGGTATCAGGAAGCTCCAAATCAAACCTCACATTTATGGAGAGAAGCAGATGATGTTGTTTAAATGAAGAACCTCCCTCATGAAACGCCCGCCTCATGACTGCAATGATCAGGTTCGTTAGTCACCTGCCGTGAGAAGCGGCCGCTCTGGCCACCCCGGGCAGCACCACACCAGCCGGCCGGTACCACTTGCAAGAGCAGGTTCCGCGCCATCACAGAACGCCCCAGCCTGGCTGGTTCCCTCCTCCCTGCACAGGCTCAGCGCAGCGTTCGCCCCACACGCCGAGGCGCGTATTGACGCGAGCAGGAGCGCTGCGGACAGCCCGCTGCTGGCACCAGCCCAACAGCTGGGAGCAGCAAACAGGCCGCAGGAACGCGGGAGGGGCAACAACTCGGAAGGAGGGACACCATGTCAGAACTGCCAAGACAGCTCTGCAGTCAGAGATGCTATGTGAACCAGATCTTTAACATTCATTCGTTATATACCAGCAGATAAAGCCAGCTCTCACTGCAGCTAAACCGGCACACAGACAAGGTCTATTTGTAACTCTTCACCTGGACACCACTGTCATCTGGAGACGTCTCAGCCCCTTCACGCTGCAGAGCATTTCCTCCATACCCACACACTCTTCTTCCCTCCTTCCCTGCCCTCCAACGTTGTCCTTCGACCAACACAACCCTGCTGTGGCCTCGTTCCACCCTCCGGGCCTCTGACACCGTAACGTTTCCTTGAGTGCGGCACCCAGGCGAGGCAGAAAGAGGCACCCGCCCAGAGGAACGCTTCAACACTTTCCAGCCCTCACCATCCTAGTCCCACCAGATGATCACAGTATGAACCATCGTAACTTGTTAACTAACAAGCAAAAGACCAAAGTAAGACAGTAACTGATACTTGAATTCTAGACCAGTCTACAGACGAAGACTCAAATTGTGGTGCCCTCCAACAGAGACGTAATACACTTTCATTTAGATGATATATTTATTAAATTAGAATGAAAAAGTTAATGTACTTTAGAGTGCAAGAAACACATTTGGACACTGGACCTCAATACAGAGAAACAATGTCTTCAGAATTATTACAGCAAAAAACATCCTCTGTATGGTATTACATATCAACCAAACAAGCAGTAACATTTGTAAGGGAAAAAACATTCAGTACCATCAGCAGATGCAAAGAGCAGTAGAGAAGAAAGTAGCAAGGATCTAGCTAGACAAAAAACATTCCTACCTTTAGCAAGTTTAGGCTCTTGGCAGGACTCAGACTAGTACTAAGAGCACTGACTTTTAGCAGATGCCTGTCTTACACAGCTGGCTTTGGCTCCAAGCTGCTGAAAGCTGTTGAGTAGAAGAGCAGCATCGAACGTAGCATTATCCCATTAGCATTTTGTCAAAAGCTACAGTCATAGCGGGTGACAACTTCGTTGTTTTAAATCAAGAAACAGACCTTCAGCTCCAACACCTGAATTCCACAGACGCTAGATAACCACACGCTCCCTGCCTTTTTTCACCTCTCTCCAATTCAAACCTGACAATGAACAGTTTGACTGAGAGGATATATATGCTGAAAAGCTGAACAGGCTTATGGTAAGTGTTCTGTTCTTTTTAAAAAGATAAAAGTAGCACGTCTTGACGTAAGAGTTTCAGCTATAATGCTTAATTAAAATCAAGACAAAAATTCCCCAGAACAAATAGTTAAGTATAGTGTAACGTGCTGAAATCCACCTACTGGCCATACTGCTCCTACACGTCCCATCTTCAACTCACACATCCACCCCGTTTTGTCTAATGTTTGCTTAAACAGAACAAAAAAATTCTAGAGTCAAGAGCCTCCCCCAGAGGCCCCAGCCCAGTTTATGAATAAACCTGGCGACCCCAACATTCGCACTTACCCCTCCCGTGGTTAGGACTGAAAGGCGTTTATTCTGTGCTTGCAATTGAGCTTAATAGGATGCAGTACGATTTACCAGCCATTAAGTTGAACCACGACCATTTGCTTTTATAAAAAGCTGTATTATGGATCCCAACGTTTTAATATAAAAATTTAAATATATACATTTTCCCTGAATTGTTCCATCCCTAGCAATTCATGTTATCTGTGTAAAAGTTAGAGCAAGACACTCTTCCTGGAGATATCGAAGCATTAAATCCTTACCAAGATTTACCCTTTTTGGGTGAAAATGTCACAAATCCCTGTGCTATAAAGACTAAACACCTCAAAAAATTTACCATGATTGTAGGGAAGGGGCAAGACTAACTTCTTGAAGAACACCCGTTTTATTTTAGAAAATAAAATGCGGTAACTCTACAACTGAAGGACACAAACTATAGCTTTGAATCTCAGTATTGAAAAGCCAATTGGAAGATGTGTGAAGACACTTACCCTTTCAACAGTAAATTTAAGGTGGTAAGGGATTCATTAGGGATTAAAAACTTAAAATCATACGTTATGAAAAGAGAGCTTTAAAAGCTCAGAAGCTGGGATGATTTTTGGTGCTGTATTTTAAAGTTTCAGTATCGCTTTTAATCATAAAAAAATAAATAGTAATGCTCTACTGCCAGTGCTACCTAACGGCTTCTTGAATGCAAGGGGGGAGGAAATAAAATCAGCTTTTCAGCAGATAATGAAGAAAATATTTTAATCGTGGAACATGAGACAAAGCGTGGGGAAGAAGGGAATATGGGTCCCTTTTCCCTATTCCAAACCCAGCTCTAATGTTCTCACGAATCACTCACGAGCCTAGATTTCAAGTGTACATTCATTCCAACTCTTGAAAATATAAAGGTCTATGGCTATTGTAGAAAGTATTTGAAATCAAACATCACAAAGATAAAACAGCAACATTGCACATCACTGGAAAAATAAACTGGTGCATACTATTTAAAGTGCATTACTTTACCATCTACAAAAACGGACACCGCAGAACTTTATCCAGCGGGTGTAACTGGTGCATACTGTAAGATTCCGCAGCTCCAAAATGAACTGTTATCTGAAAAAATAACACTAACAATAAATACAAGCAACCTCCAGCCTCCTCTGAGGATTAGGCTATAAACTCAGATATGTTAAATTTTCTCTCGCAAAGAATTTATTTCCATCTGCATCAAATATTCATAAATTGACTACAGCAGCTGTAGTCTAACAAACCACTGAGTAACTCATAATGCCATTCAAAGATTCTGAAGCTACTACTCGTGCTTCTTATTTCAGATTACAGGAAAATACACAATTTTTCCACTAATACAAAACTGTAATTTTGCTGAAATAAAGGTATAAAGAAAGAAGCCTTATAACCAGATCATAGATTTCTGCTTTTTTAATGTAAGACAACACCTTAAATAATTGTTTACGGCTTCAGTAACTTTCCAGGTAGAAAGAAAATAAAAATCTCGCCTTCTGCACTTATCCTTTGAAACAGCCATGGGAATGCAGAAGTAGGTAGAGTGCAATTAACTGTGGGAGTACATTAAGGCTCAGTCCCGCTCTCTGCCACAGCAATACATACTGTACGAGTTAGAAGTTACTTGTTAGGATTTTACAGATACGTAGCAACACCGTATGGGAGGATAAAGCCCCAAATGCACACCAGGTAATATATTGCTTTGGTGTATGATGAGTAACTGAATAGAAGATGCTCATTACAAACACCAACAGCGCAATTTAAGAAATTTGCTTATTAAACAAAAAATCTTCAATCAGAAACAACTGAATATATCACAGCAATAACTAAACACCACAGGACAAGGTAAGGGTCTTTCTTTTAATTTCCGGCAGACACAGGCTGCTTGATGAAACCTAAATACTTTAACAGATCAACTATGTTTAAAGAGCAAGCCTTCCGGGGGGGGGGGGGGGGGGGGGGGGGGGGGGGGGGGGGGGGGGGGGGGTGGGGGGGCGGGGGGGAGGTTTTTTCCAACCTAACAAACAGTAGTAAATCCTGTACTGCATAGAGTTACTTTGTAAGAACAAGTTTATGAAAAGGGGGAGAGAAAGAAAAAAAAAAAAGCAGCAGCATTACTCCCCACCCCATCAGAACATAACTACACAGGGCATAGCTGATAGTAAAGATGCTTCAATGCTGCATTGTAGGACACAAGCTAAACTGAGTATGTACAGATTGAGAAAGAAAGTGAAAAAGATCCAAATGTCCAAGGAGAAAAGGGGTACAATCTTTCACACAGGATGCGCTCGCTAACAGAAAGCTGCTGGGACATTCTTCCTCTAGCTAAATCCCTGGCTTGGCAAGTAAAAATAAGTGGCATCGAGGACAAGGACTATGCAGGAAGTGCGAATCTATGATTCTTCAGCTATCTGAAGCAAGGAGTTGATAGCTGCATCCTTGTTCCCCCTCTGAGCTTCAAGCACTGAGCGGATTACTTCCCTGTCCATGTTGGGAAACATGTCCTGGATAGACTTCAGGTCCTCTTCATTACACAGGTGCTGAGGGTTGACCGCAGGAGGTGGTATTGCCACTGGCACCATGCCTGGATTACAGACTGCAGGCATCCCTGCGGGCAAAACACAGAAAATAAAAACCGCAAAACATACATGAGTGGAAAATTAAATTAAATTAAATAAATCAATGATTTTGAAGAAGAAAGCAGCTCATGACTCATCCCAAGTCATCAACTTTTTTTTTTTTTTTTTTTTAAACATGTACTCAGGGGTGGGGGGGGGTGGCAGAGATTAGACCTAGACCGTTGCAATCACGATACACTGGAACAGGTTCTCTGCCCAAGTTATGTTCCAGAAGTGCTAAACTACAGTATGGCAACAGGTACAGCTCAAGAATTAGGTATGATTTGCATTAACCAGGAATACACATCACTAACCAAACACTAAGCGCATGACAGAAAGGTGTGGTTGGCTGCCCCCCATCATATTTTAGCCCCTAGTGTATTCACGTTGCGATGAAAAAGATGATTTTACACCAGCAATATGCAGAACTGATACTGAGACATTCAATTCATGCAAGCTCCGCTGCATTCAAAGGAAAGCGAAGTACTTAGGTTCACAAGAAGACTCGATGACACTCATAAGCAAATTTTAAGCAAGTATTTTTCTCTGGTTAAAGTTCCATCAAGTTCAGCCTGCAAAAGTCACAAAGTGGCAGAACAGCAATTCCTCTCATGCCTACAGGGGTACACACTGCTCCAACCTGTGCTGCTGCCAGAGGACAACATTCATCTGACACTTACGAACTTCTTGTACATCTGTGAAAACTTAAAGCACTGTCAGTTTACAAAGACTGTCTTAGGAAATGAGTTTTCTAATTCCTGTTAAAAGAAATTATTAGACTTAAGTCCCTTTTCATCACTTAACTTTTATAATTATGCAAAAATCCATCGCTGAAAATACCTTTTGGTTTTATAAAACTAAAACCAGCTGTAGTATACATCTAAGAGCTGTTATCACTTCTGAAAATGCTGTATTTCACGTCTTGTCTAAATAGTTCCAGACCTGACTGCTGTAGTCCCACACCTTTGGGGTGGCTTTTCCAGTTCTGCCATGCTGGTGCCAAGGAGAACTACGTGCACCTCTGCACAAACACGCGCCGATTCGCACAGCCGCCTGGTAAAGCCTTTGTGTTTGCTCTCTATGTGTATCTGAGCATTTTGTCCACTGCTTGAAACACTATCCACCTGGTATGTGAAGGACCTGGGAGTCCCGGTGGCCAGGGAGTTGCCCACGGGCCAGCAGTGTGGCCAAGGGGCCAGCGGGATCCTGAGGGGCATCAGGAGGAGCAGGGCCAGCAGGTCGAGGGGGGTGATCCTCCCCCTCTGCTCTGCCCTGGTGAGGCCACATCTGGGGTGCTGTGCCCAGTGCTGGGCTCCCCAGTTCCAGAGGGACAGGGAGCTGCTGGAGAGGGGCTGGCAGGGGCTGGCAGAGGCTGCAGAGGTGATGAGGGCATGGAGCATCTCCCGTATGGGGACAGGCTGGGAGAGCTGGGCCTGCCCAGCCTGGGGAAGGGAAGGCTGAGAGGGGATCTCATCGATGCACACACATCTCTCCAGGGCGAGTGCCGACAGGACGGGCCAGGCTCTTCGCAGCGGTGCCCAGCGACAGGACAAGGGGCAACGGGCACGAACTGCAACACAGGAGGTTCCTTCTGAATGTGAGGAAGCACTTCTTCACCTTGAGGGTGCTGGAGCGCTGGGCCAGGCTGCCCAGAGAGGCTGTGGGGCCTCCTTCCCTGGAGACATTCAAAACGTGCCCAGATGCAATCCTGTGCAATGTGCTCTAGGAGAATCTGCTCTGGCAGGGGGCTGGACTAGATGGTCTCCAGAGGTCCCTTCCAACCCTGACCGTTCCATGATTGTTACAGAATAGTCTACAGTAATTCAAAGATCTTTATGTGTGTAATGACCAATCAAGAAATCACCACCAAATGTTAGTTTTTTCTTTACATATAATACTTTTAACACCAGCCTTACTATGTGATTTTATTTCCCATTTACTACTGTAAGATCCTTCTGCAACCTGCTGCAGTCAGAGATTTCATAAATTGCTAAGAGTTTTTGTTTTGACAAACTGCCTGTTAGCCCCCTTCCCTCAATTAGTTTTTTTAAAAAATATGATGCACCCCCCAGACCAAAGGCCTCCCTCCATTAGGGGATGACTCATTACTTATCTTTATCTGTTCATCAGCTTTTCAAAATAGCTCTTACAACCACAAGAGGACCTTTATTGTATCAGAGCATCATATGACAGGAAGAGTCCTTGCAAATAACGTGTTCAAAATGCAGCTGGCAAGATGATATGCACAGACCACATGATCCTTACCCACATACTCATACGCCTACAGTTTCTAAGGTATGAGCTTTCCCTACCTAACCATGTCCCCTTCTCCTAAAGTTAACCTAGTTAGTTGTTTTAATCAGCTCTTTCTAATCTCCATAGGTTTTAATCTGTCTACGCAATAGGAAACAGTTACCTCAGAACTGTTCATAAAAGAATTCTCAGTTTGCTACCCTCCAGTCTTCTGAATGCAAGGCTAATTAAGCAATAGGTTACATACTGCAATTGGTAAAAAAAAAAAAAATGTATCAGAAATGCAAGACTGGGAACAAATGTCTCTTACCTGCATTTTTTTACTGATCATCTTAACAATTATGTGTCTCTTCCTCCCCCATGCTATGGTCTCATGTTCCAAACGGCTTTTTTTTGTACTCCCTTACATACTTGTATCTTTAGAGTCACTTAATTACCTGAACGATTCTAGGTTCTCTGCTTCTTTAACATAAATAGTTCTACACTCCTTACACATTTGATCTTCAAAAGCTTTGTTATCCAACCTTATTACCTGTTTAGATTTAATACGTAATTTAACTCTCTCACATTCCCTTATTCGGGCAGATGTCCCAATTTTTGGCACAAAACCACTTTACTGTTGTACAGCAGAGGATTTTTCTAGGGTTCAGCAAGGGAGTTTTTTTTTTTTTTAAATCTGGCATACATTTACTTTGAGAAGCTAACATTTTTTACATAGTTTTTAGTACACCAGTTTAAAAAAAAAAGCAAGCTAATCTCAATTACTGCTTTTTAAGTTAAACAAAGGTGAACTGTTAGCGTCACCACTATCATACATCTTCAAAATAAGATACTTTTTGAACCAGGTTTCATATATTACTCAGGAGTAGATCAAAAGCTGCTTGTCTTCTATTGGAATTCTAACTGCTCAAAAAGCATAATAACATAAAGCAAACCTACAACCAACATAGTTTTCAAGTATGCCTCTTTGCAGCCTCATCTCAGCATAATGACTGCAAGTACTTAAGTGATCAAGTACATTGAGACTACATTGTACTACTTTACTCAGACTTAGTATCTCCTAAAAAAAAAAGCAAAGAGCAATTCCAATACTTACCTTGCCTTTCCAGATTTTCTTTGATGTATTTCATTAAAAATGTCTATGCTCACTAACATACATAATTTTAGTATCTCAGTGAATATCTTCTTTCAATAAGCTGTATTAAAATTCACATTCAAGGTTGTATCGGCTAAACTCATCTTAACTTACATCAGTTCTGGCTCAAAAGGTACTATAGTTGAATATAGTTTGACTGCATACATTGCAAATGTGATTTTACTTAACATACTCTTTGCTATTTCTTTCCTCACCCTGGACTTCTGTCCTATCTGAAGGGATGCATTACTGAATTGTAAGCACCTCCATACTCACCAATGTTCTCCAATTTTGATTTTAAAATTCCCCTTGTAATCATCTTAAGTTTTATTAGAGGCAAAAAAGAAACTAGATGCTTTAAGTCTAATGTACAGGCTGCACCTATTTGAAATGGTTCATGCTGGCAACTAAAGAAGTGTCCTTCTCACCATACATTTATTACCTACACATTGGAACCACGTCTCTGCCAGGCCACACCACCAGGACACCTATCGCCTCTTCCACAGCAGCCTAAAATTTAGCTCTAGAGCTTCTTATGCCATTTGGACTACGGCCCCTGGAATTCTGTCTGGCACTATGTGTTTGAACATATGGCAAATCAGACCACGTGTGCACCCTGGAGTCAAACCACTGTGCAGTCCTCCTCAACACTGCAAACGGACTTTACCCAATAATCGTATCGAGCAGCATTTCAGACTGCCTCTTCCATAGCTTCAACAAGTCTCAACTCCTTCCTCACATTTCCTACAAAAAAATCTAGATATTTACAACAGGTGAACAAAGACACATGGCCTCAAAAAAAAAAAGTTGCAAAGTACCTGAAAGAACAGAGCAATGGAAGTTGTGTTTTACATCTAAAGTTTCCTAAAATTCTTTAGTAAGTCACCAGCACCCCAAGATTATCCAACTATCAGCCTAACTTGTGTAGAAACTGCCCATACCGGTCACTTTAAAAATATTAATCCAAATGAAACATGAGGCTCACTGAGTACCACAGCATCCTACAGCTTACCAATAGTTTCAGTGTCTTGTAGATGTAAAAAAAAAATATTAAAAAAATAAATCTAGATCAGCACAGTTTTTCTTACTGCTTTCACCAAAACAAGATAATTATGAAACTAGATAGCTGTACAGGCAGTATTATTTTTAATCTACATTATTGATTTTAGAGACAAAGTTCTTAATAGCATTGTTTTCCACTGAAGAATTTCAAAACCTATTTTCTCAGCTCTTAACAGTTCTAGAATTAGTTTATGCTGTCTATAACTACACTATATACAAACAGGTGTTACTATCACAGTGATTCTTAATAAAACCCTCCATAATAAATGCTTACTTGTTACAAAACATAACATTCAAGCTATACAAATACCAATGTAAAGAGTCCCTTGGTTTTTTGCTTTGTTCCACACTCAGGCTAAAAGCATCTATAATTTCTGATTTATAAAACAGTAAGCAAGACTTAAGCATAAGCTTGAAGGAACTACACACTAAAATTTGGCATTTATTATAACTTTCTCTAATGACTGCATATATATAATTTGCTAAAGTTATTAAATGTTCAGTAAAAAGTTGCTTTACATATTAAGCACCTCATTTCCCTAACAGGTGAAAACAAACTAAACCACGTAAGAATTCACTGTCAATGGAATTGCACGTTCCCATTTTGCTCTCAGATATTAGGTAAGTGTTATAAATCAGAAGAATGAAGCAGTTTTCCAGTTCAGTGAAATGGCAATGGCAAACATGCTGACATAAGCAGTGACATTCCAATACATGAAACAAGCACGTACAACAGCAAGTCAATCGCTGTGAGCGCCAATGGAAGCATCAAAGCAGAATTAACAGGGTAAACTTTTTCTACCTGCACACAAGGCATTACACACTTTTTATTTTCTTTTCTGGTTCAGTGCCCTGGTGTTTAATTTCTTCACTCGTTTTTACTCTGTCCCATGCATAGTCCCTTTCAAAGTAAACTCGGGAACATTCTCAACACTAATTCTTCCATTTAAATGAAGAAATCGGTATCCTTTTTAAAAATACACAAATAGAACTTAATGATATTTGCTGCAGGAAAATCAGTGCTAAAATATGTATACCACCATTCCTTTTTTTTTAAAAAAAAAGTTGCTTCTTTGCAAACTACTAGAACAGCGAAGCGTACAGACCCACAGAAAAATTCTGCAGTTCCACTGCTCAGAATAAACCAAATTGTGACAACCACATCAGTTTTATTTACTCCATATTTCTAAAACTCAGAGCATCATGAAATGGCATTTTATCTTGCAAGGAGTAATTCTAGAATTTTCTGAACATACTTGATTGAACACCAATGCTTTTATCAAAGTTGAGGATGTCACAATATCTTTGCACAATTCAAAATCAAAGATGTCATAGTAAAGTAAGTCTAAATTGAAGGAAAATTGATCTCCTATAACATAATTTGCCTTCAGACTTCTAGACAGATGCTTAACTTGACATGGATCAAAGATGTGCACGAAACATATACACTGATGAAAAAAAGAGAGTGCTATCTTTTTGAAAAAAGGCTTATTTGAAGATTAACAGAAGGCAACTGATAGGCTGTCTTCTCAATGTCATTCCAGAACCAAGTTCTTTCTTCACTCTCAAGTTTACAAAAAGTCGTGACATCACCTGCTTCTCCCCAAACCTTGCAGCAGCAGAACAGTTTCAAGATCAGTTTCTCTTCTAGGAAACCAGCTCTCTGACACAGAACAGTTTCAGAACCATCAAATCACATTTTATCCTTCACACCATTACCGCCAATTACTTTAACTATTACAGCTTGAAGCTGAGCAGATGCCTTTTAAGACTTTCCAAGAGGTTAGAGGGGCTATAACAATTTCCAGGAGATGCCCTGAATTGTTCTATTGTGACATCCCAGTGGCAATACCTTGTGATACAGTCTGCTGTAACAAATAAAGCTGTTTAGATGAGTTCATGCAAAGACACTCGAGTCAATGAGGATGGGAGTGAGGTAAGAGCTTGGAAACTTACCCAGAGCAAAGTACTCAAGCCCTAAAGATAGGTGAAAATGAAGGGGCAAGGGGAAAGGAATAAGACACGGGAAAGAAATATTAATCTATTTTCAAAAGGAAATTAATCATTTAGCTTCCAAAGGTGAAAGTTGGATAAACTGAGGCAATTGGGTAAAACCTGAACTACCTCATATCAAAAACTAAATGCTGCTAGGATTCAGTCTACCAACTAATTTGCTTCAGCACTCTGAACAAATTTCCTAAATGTGCTGTTTTTACAAAAGTAACAGAGGAAATCTTTTCAAAATAAGTAAACCACCAGGTGTCTGCAGCAAGGATTATATTTTATAGCCCACAAAGGACAACACACATCCATGGTTTTCTCAACAAATAGTTTGTGACGTTAGTAACCCATGAAACTCAATACAGACACCTAGAGAAATAAGGTGTACACACACACCTTTGCCTCAATAAAAAATGATATTCTGGACTCTGATAGGGCATTGAAACACATGAGGTTTTAATGCACAGGTGTCTGTAAGGTAAGTACAAATAGATTGCTGATTTATCCCACGAATACTTAGCTGGTAAGAAATATGTCTTGATTATTGAACTAACTTTTCTTAGCTTACTGTCTCTGATACGCTATCAAGATCAGCCTGGACTGTAAGCAACTAGTATACCACAACCTTCTACAGCCTAAACTAAGTAATCTTTAGAAAAACAAACAGGTAGATAAACATAACTTCCATAAGAGCAACAGGACTGACAAGTTCAAATTTTCCGAAACAATCCACAGATGTATCATCTATGGCAACTACAGTTTGTAGCAACTAGTGCTATTGTCAGCAAGTTTTTCATTTTTAAAACTTCTGAAATTAATCAACATGGTGCAAGAATATTCTGCGGCCATTTCTGCTCTCACCACAGCTCTGTAACATCTACCATCAAATGTGGGGAAAAGAACATTACCTGTGTTGGCATTTCAAGCTTCATGTGCTTAACACAGTGACTAAGTGCTTGCTCCTACTATTTACCTCCGCTTGCATGATAAGCATGAGGAATTAGTTGCTTCAACCTTCATTATTAGAAGGTTAGTTACGTATACTTGGTTTTGAACAAAAATTTTCTGTTACATAAAAACAACTTGGCCTTTGTGACACTGCTAAATTTAACTTAATGCCATCTCTTCTTACAGCACAATTATTTTGGACATTAACAAGTAACTCAGACTGTCTGGATAATCATTTTAGTCCACTCACTGTACTTCCATCATAGATAAGATTTAGACTCTTACAGTCTTGCCCAACAGCAGAATCTCCTCCTTTCATACTGATGTTCTACCACTGCTCTTCTTGAGGCAGCCTCAAAAAGAGAGACAACCCTGCAGGGTTCCAAAGGAAGCATACGGCAGAGCTCCCCCCGGGGTACGATCGGTTCAGCTGGGCAGGGAGGGCCAGCAGCTCGCAGGCGCCTTGCTGCAAGACGATACAGAACCCAGGAGCAGCCCCTAGCTCATATACAGAGAACATTCTGACATTACTCCGGGTCTTCCAAGATGCACTACTGGTTCCTTTTATAATTTGAAATTACTTTTATTAAGCCATACCATTAAATGTATGAAACAGTAAAAGTATTCTGAAGTCAAGTCACTTTCAAAGTCCAAACCTAACCATCCATCTAATTATTATGAGCGGGTCATTGATTAGTGAATCGGCAAAAGCTTTAAAACTCACAGTGCTTTGAGAAATTTTGATGGTGCCCACAGAAATTCTAAACCAGCAAACTCAAAGCACAGTAACATTAAAAAAAAAATCATAACCACCAAAAATAGGTCAAAGGTGGCTCGTAGTAAGTTTGGCATTTATGAAGTTAAAGGAGTACATTTAAGCTTTCCTAGAACAAAAGTTCAAATCCAAGGGTACATCTTTGCAATGCTTTACAAATACAAGTCACAGAATCAGGAAGAATTTTCAATACAGAAGATTATCATAGCAGTAATTAAAACAAACATGCTGGAACTTTGCAGAAGGGCACAGCTCCAACATACAGATCAATAAAATTGGCACATAAAGGAAAATTCTTACATGCTAGAATGTCAGGCACTACTGTCAATTGCTAAACATTAGTTATTTCTTTACTTGTCCAAATAGATTTATGAAGTATTACCAAAAATATTCTCCAAATTATAAAATCTGCAGAACATAAGATCTGAACATCAAGATGCACCACTGTACTTGTTTTTCCATTTTGAAGGTCTAATATCAGTTTTATCTGTTCAGTTCTACGTCTATTTTCAATTATACCTGAAAGTACTCTCTTTGTCATTTCTGCTGTTCGTACTCTGGCTGGCACAGTAATTTTGCAATAGGGATATTCTCGTGTTGATCTGTTCAAGAAGTTCTACAGCACCTTCTATTACATTGCTATATGTACCACCCCAGCTATTGTTTTTCTTTCAACCATACACGAGCTAAGCATGTTTGAAGTTCACCAACTGCTTCAGCATATAGGGATGCAATGAATCTATAAGCAAAAAATGTATGGTATCTAATTCAAACACAGAAAAGCTACAGATAAGTCTGGCTTACCACAATGGCATCACACTTCAGGAAGCACGCATAAGTTGGAACCAGTTCATTGGCAAAGCAAGCAAGACTTAAATCCTGATAATTAAGCTATAGGGATAAAAGCACTTCAAGCGAAGCAAACTGCATGTTTTCATCCAGGAAAAGAAGTATGTAACCGATTTTTTCCATGTTTTGCTCTAACTTAGCTCTGTACAAATGAAACAGGAGGTATGATCCTTTACAGAGTATGAAATTTCAAATTCAATCAGAAATTGAGTCTTTAAAAAACTCACACAACAGAACTGTTGTCAGCCTCCAGCACCACAGTTAGGTCCCACACACTCTTATCACTCATTCATGCACTTGTATGCAAAGAAATTCAAAATATGTAAATTTGTATCTTGTTTTATTTAAGAAGTACGCATATAACTGAATAAATCTCCATGCAAACTGGAGTTTTTAAGAGCTGTAAGTGAAAGACACAAAAAACCCAAGTGAACTTTACTTATCAGTTATGTAAGTAGGGCAAATTCAAGCTTATTTACATACTTTAAACTTTTCATTTTTGATAGAAAAGTTACAAACCCAAAATTAACACATCTTTCTATACAAGTCCAAAACCTACTTTGCACAGACCAAGAGAACTGACAATACCTGCTTTAGCTCTTCTTGATTATTTACGTTAACGATCTCAGCTTCCTAACATTTTTCACTCGCTGTGCTACACACTCCCCATGCTGTGTAGCAAGCTTCCAACAAAGCACCTTCAAAGACCACAGAAGAGTCAATCTGTTTACGGGCTATTTAAGCTGCAGGTCTGACAGCACAAGTCATCTGGGGCACTTTCTGATGTCTGAAGAGTTTCATACATGGATTGCCACCGTTTAAATAAGCACACATTAGAGCGCAGCCTGATGGTATTTAATTATTCAGTGACCTGACAGTCTAAAATAAATATTCAAAAAGAGAAGCCTTCAAGTTACTTGTTCCAACTTGATAGTCATTTTAAGCCATTCAATCAAACCGACACAGCTCCCTTAAACAGGGTACAATACTGAAAGCAGACCTACACCGAATTCACTCACTCCTCCCCTCCCAAGAACATATAATGGGAAAAGCAGTTAAGGACAAATCTCTCATAGCTTCCTTCCCATTCTGAAAAAATAGGAGAAATTTGGTAGTTATTTCTGCAAAACCCTTCATCTGGAAGTTTTAAGAGTCTTCACAGAAAGAAAACATACCTGCTATAGGCACATATCCAACTCCTTGTTGATACACAGTGGGCATCAGGACCACTGGCTGCGGCTGCATCATCATGGCAGCTGGCAAAGACTGGACACAGAAAACACAGATTAGAACTACTCAAGAAATAGAACAAAGCAAAACCAGCAATTAAAACAATTAAAGCAGTATTTTCAAAGCGTCACATTGCAAATCCAGGTTCAATATTACAATATGACTATACTAAGTGCTAAACTATATTAAGCAAAATCTCTGGCAAATTAACTGAACTACCATCCTTTTAAATGGCAATTAATTTGCCCATAAATCAATGTAAACACATCATGTCAAACTTTCGTTCTGCAGCAGTTTCACAAATTCTCTCACTGAAGCCAATTATTTCAAAACAGAGGTTTAATCAGCTTTCATATCTTATTCTTGAGAATTGACTACACAACATACTAATCATAAATTTTATCTTAGAGCAAACCTGAATGGTCCTAGCAGCAAATTTTAATTCAAGTCAATTATTTTTTAGGTAAACCAGATAAACACCCATTTACAACCTAACCAAAAAGTATTTACTGCCTTAAGTAATATTTTCAACTGCTAATCACAAAGTTCAGTATAATTTTATATATTATTTTAAACACTAGTACACACAAACACCCGGTAAGGTGCTATGGAACTACTTCTACTTCAACCTTAAAGTATCTCCCTCTCACTACCCAAGAAGCTTTTCTCCCTTCCTACTCCCACTCCAGGCTCAGCTTACCGTATACGACATAACCAGATTAATCATTCCTTCCTTGTCATCACCCTGCCTTCCACTCAGGCTATACCATTCATCCTCCACATTTCCTTGTTTCAGAGACTCAGGTATTGTAATGTGTGTCCAAGCGATACGGTCATCCATTGAAAATGCCCGCTGGGATATAATTTAAAAAAAAAAAACAAAACCCAAACATATTATCAACTTAATTATACTGGAAAAAAATAATCTTAAAATTATTCTTGACTTCAGTTTTATGCTATTTAATTTTATCAATTTTGGTTTCAAGTCATTAGTTTTGAAACTACTGAAGTGTCAGTAAATATTGCAGCCATCTCCTTTCCAACAAGGATGAATAATACTTAGAGTGGAATTAATAGACTGATTGCAGATATTTAATGATAAAAAACTGAAAACCTAGAACAGAACAATTCTAGAAATAAAACATATGTTTATCAGCATAGCCTGCGTGAATCTAGCGACATCGTATTAGAGGCCATTAAATGAATGTAAACAGCTTCTGTTCACAGCACTATGAAAGGCTGTGAGCTCCAGTAATTCAAGAGCAGATACGAGTACTGCTCCTGCCACTCCTGCTGCAGCCACGAAACTAGACAGTTCAACTCATCAACCAAGCCCAGGAAATAGCATCCAAAAGCCTCACTTGCATAATGACTGCACAGCTGCTGCAGTGTCAAGTTTTAACACACAGTAAGAGAGGCAGCAAAAAAAAAGAGGCAAACCACAGACCTCAGCATCAGTTGCAGACTCTTAAGTTTCTGCAAATAAATCCTAGTGACTACACACAGTCTATATTTGACATATATTCTCAGCATTTCTGAACTTGGGAAAGCTTCCAAGCTCCTTGTGGGTTAGAATAACACCGAAGAATTTCCGAGTAAAACAGCATTGTATAAACAGGCTATTTTTAATAGGGACAGTACAGAATATAAGGCTTCAGGGCATTTTGATAGTGAAGAGGAGCTTAACCACCACTCAAGACATTTTTGCTTCTCTTCCTTTGCACGGAACCCTGCTAATGCCCTTTATCAGCTACCAAAGTAACAGCTCTGATATTCCTGGGGAAGAGTAAAGCCTTATGGATTGCTGCTGTTGGGATTCTGAAAAAAATTTATCATCTCCCAGACAGCACAGCTAAGAAACAGCCTTTGGTAACTCAATCCTTTTTTGCAAGATTTCACCCAAACCTCAGTCCAAACACAGGAGATGGGGAGGAAGGAAAAATATAGTAGTTCTGACCTCATCAAATATCTCTAGATAAAAAGAGTCCACACCCGGGGGAACAGTGCACTGAATCACTTTGTTCCAGCGGGGGTTCTTGGCTCCGTTATGTGCTGTTGGAGTTTCATACACAGCATACCCCAGCCGTATTCGACAGTATGGATCCATGCGGGTCATTCCATAGTTCTTTGCCAATTTTGCCTGGAAAAAGAAGAAAGCCTGTAAGCATGTAATATTAACCATAACTTGAGAAGGTAATTAATATTAGTTCACAAAGAATCAAACACTGAAAAAGGACTAGATTCAATTATGAGGTAAACAGGAAAGAAAATGTCAAGAAAAACAGCACTCAGAGTTAAAACATAAGCCAATGACACCACTAAATGTCTGGGAGACCTTGAAAAGGGAACTTCTAGTTAACTTGACTGCTGTAGAAAATACACATCTTCATAAGTAACTGAAGGTTAGTTACTTCATACCAAACCAAAAGCTGTATGATTACAAGGAAATGGCAACAACTTCAATTTCTGTCTAGATATTGGCTCTCCAATATACAATCAACTTACTGCCATAGGTAGCCTGTCCCTGAAGTACTTTTAAATGACGAAATACAGAAATCCAGTAGCTTCAAGAATATCACACAATACAAAAGCACAAACTGCAACAGCAGTTTAACTGAGGTAAAGATCTAGTAGATCATACTTTCGGAAGTGATTAAAAACTTACTTAATTCAGTGTGAGCATTTGATATTACTTAATTCAGTGGGCAACTCAAGTTCTCCCTGACTGTAAAAAGAGATGTGGTACAGAATCAAAAAGATAACCAAGATCCTTTTGATGTAACACCAGAGGAATAGAGCAAACCAAGTTGATGACAGCCTTGAAGACAGCACAGAGTACTGCTGCACAGCTATATGCAAAGTAGAAATCAGACTTTTTTGGACATGGTGCTTCCCTGACTTGTACTAAGCAGCTTATAGCTCTTTTTATAGTAAGACAAGTGACAAAACGTAGTGCCTAGGATGCCTCCCACCTACAGAACATTTAAAGAACTGGAACAGTTGAGACTTGCGTACGATTTAGTGACAATGGATGAAGCTCTGGCCTGGAAAGCCCTTTTTTCCTTCAGGGAACATGCTGGTTCAGTAATTTATACGTTAGAGCTGGTGAGAAAGGCCTCAAAACAGTTTCTTGTAAATGTGAGCTTAACAAAGTAGGAAGGTTGGCACCTAGGTTATTCACTCTCTAGACTCTGAAGTCTAGCAGTTTAATCATAAAAGATAAAAAAGTTTATAATGAAGATTAACCAGTTTATCAAACTTCACCAAAAGGAAAGACACAATCAACCGTGCTTAGATAAACTCACCACCATTCCTATATGTCTGCAAGGAAGAAAAGCAGTAAAGTACCTTCCCAAACCTATTTTCTCATCTTCCGCCATTTTTTTAGTAACAGCATTAAGGCATGCTGCTCTATATGCTTTATCAACACATATTTAAATACAAAAGACTTCAACCAGTTTTTCATGTTCCACAGGTTAACTAAGCCATAGTAAATCTCCTATCCAGAACGCCACATGCCTCAATACACAGCCACGATTCCCACAGCTTTCTTGCCATGAACTCCGAGACAGGTACAGAAGACTATCTCTCGGGACACCTCGGGGTTGTACTGCCATTCAGAGGGACCAGGCCAGGCTGCCGAAGTGCACAGACAGGAATCACAAAGTTCAACAAACGAAAATGTAACGTTCTGCCCAGAGGAGGAATAACCACTGTACAACTATAGGCTGTAGGCTACCTGGTGGAAGAGCAGCTTTGCAGAGAAGCACCGGGGGGTCTTGGTGGACACCAAGTTGGAAACAAGCCAGCAATGCACCCTTGCAGCAAAGACAACAGACAGCATCCTGGGCTGCACTAGGACAAGCACAGCTGGCTGGTCAAGGACAATCATCCCTTCTACTCAGCACTGGGGAGAACATATACGGAGTGCTGTTCTCTTTAGTTCTGGGCTGCCCAGTAGAAGACACGGTCATACTTGAACAAGTCCAGCAAAGGGCCACTAATACAGTTGAAGATTTCACTTCAAAAGCCATCACAGAATGGCTGAGGTTGGTTGGGACCTCTAGACTATGTCTAGCCCAAGCTCCCCACTCAAAGCTGGATCAAACGCTCAGGCAAGTTCTGAGTGTCTCTATGGATGGAAGCTTCACAATACTTTTGGGCAACCTGTCCTGACGGCTGACAACTCTCACAGTAAAATGTTTTTTCATGTATTTAAATAGAGTTTGCTATATTTCAATTTGTGCTTACTGCATCTCTTGCCTTTCTTCTAAATAGTACTGAAAAGAGCCTAGCTGTCTTCTTCGCTAATACCTGATGGTGGGGACTACTCATTTAGATTCCCCCAACAGCCTGTTCCCCAGCTCTCTCAGCCTTTTCTTGTACGTAACATCCTCCTTAATCCTTGATTAAGGCACTGGCCAGGGTGGGATAGGGATGGGATGAAGTCAGGACTAAAACTCCAGGAGGTCCCCTCTAACTTCAACTATCCTGTGATTCTGTAACAAGTGGTTACTTACAGGCATGACATCATGAACAGCCGTTAGGCTTTATTCTTTAAGCAAAACAAAGATTTTTCTTATCTGCATAAGCACCTAAAAATAAACAAGGACTGAACCTGATAAGGACCAATATCAGCTCTGTCAGTTCACCCATCCAAACAGGGATCTGGATGTTTCTGTACACAGCCACTCAGTGAGATGCAAACCTTGTTCCTGAACACTGTACTGTCTGCCCCTTTTATCTGCTACAGGAACTTCTACCATCTATACTGACTGGAGCAACATCCCATGATAAAAAACCACTTTAAGCTGTCCAAGCAAATAGCCAAAGATGGACAACCTATGGAGTAGCATACAAGTTGTTAGAAACTGCTAGAGAGTCAAGAGAGACAGGACTTGTTACTTGATAAATGTTTTATTTCCTTATAGGCCTGAGCTTTAACCTGCAACATCTACCCCCACCTCTGCAAAAAAAAAATAAAAAATATACTAAAGCTTCTTCTACTATGCTCTAGAAGTGGTAACATTTTTCTGCTGATCAAAGTTGCACAAGAGGCTTCCAGTGTTACACTCTTTGAACACAGATTGGGAAACTCATCAGAACTAGAAAAAGGGCTGCAACTGAATGCAGTTCAAGTGTCTAGACATTCGAAGTAATGGACTTTGAAAAAGCATGACCCCAGGTTGCAAAGGACGGATATCAGCTGTGAAGGAACAAACTGACCAATGAAACGCATAGAAAGGAAGGATCAGTCCCTCTTTTCCTGAGAGACCCTGTATAGGTTTGCTCCCCAGTAAGGACCTCACCATGGAAGCTGTAACCATACATGTATTACTCCAGCCTTGGTGCAAAACTTGAGGCTAAATATCTCATTGGTATGTTTTTAGAAAATGACTTGAAAAGAGCACTTTTAAGTAGATGTGGTGTGTTAAGTCAATATGAAGAACATTTGGTATGTTAATGTAGGCAACCAGAATTTTGCTGAGACAAGTTTCAAAACCTGAAATCTTATGCATAATGAATGCATTAATACAGTACTGTCAATAGAAGAAAGAAGGGTAACAAGGGAAAAGAGGAGGTAGAAAATAAAGAGCTAGGACTATGCACTTGAGATTAATAAGAAAGCCTGAAAAAACCCCAAGAAAACCAGCAAATGCATTACAGGAAACTGGGATGGAACAGAGCAGTCACTTCAGGAAAAATATGTAAGGCAACTGCAGTTTCTTGTAATATTCTCAAAATTTCCAGTTCTTCCAATATTAAGTGTTTCTACAAGAAGCCTTCTGTAAAAAAAAAAATTATTTGATTATGTGCTATAATAGCAAGGTT
Organism: Falco rusticolus; assembly: GCF_015220075.1. NCBI lineage: Eukaryota > Metazoa > Chordata > Aves > Falconiformes > Falconidae > Falco > Falco rusticolus. Next base: position 2,527,371 of record NC_051196.1, on the reverse strand, counting down.
TATAGGAAATTGCTGTACCATGCAGTTATGAAACATGAAGCTGGACAAAATGCTGATGTACAGTAACACATAGCTACAAAGTCTTTAAAAATTACTCATTCCTTATATAAAAGTCACTTAGTAACTCAAATTTTTGTAGCCACCAATCAGAAAAATTAGTTGTATTAACTAATTACAATTATTTAATTGTACAAAGAAGGTACTGCTTATACCTGTACTACAGTGATGCTGAGTCTGCCCACTGTACCCATTGGTCCTCCATACTGTAGCTGCTGAGCCGCCTGGGCATCCAGCTGGATCTGCTGTTGCTGCTGCGTTGGGGTAATGCGAAGAAAATCTTGAGGAAGTTCACCAACATAGACCTTAAAAAAGAGAAGGAAAAGAAAAAAGCCCTTCAAACTTCAGTCTTCCAATTTCATAACGGGAAAGACAGAACATAAATAAAAGCTTAGCAAAAACATTCAACAGAATTTTGTCTAGTTCTCTCAGCATGAACAAAGAACTAGTTAAATGACAAAACTGTCAACTCATGTGGAGAATGTTCTCATACTTTCAAAACCACGAAATTCCAACATAATCCTCTGAAAAACGTACAACATGCAGAGCAAGGCTGCTCTGCAACTGAACATGTAAGTAGTCCATACAACAGCCAGAGCTACCAAGTCTTCTAACCCATTCACATAAGCCAGCTGATGGCACCCAGCTCTTTCACTTATCACTCATGTTGCATCCAATCATTCCTGTGACAAAACAGCATACTGTTGTCATTCGAAAAAGTCACGTTCACAGTCACCTTCAAGACAGATCATAAAGACAATGTTTCCTACGAACCATAACCATATGGACATTTCTTCAACATAACTGTCATGGTTTAACCTCAGCCAGCAACTAAGTACTGCACAGCCTCTCACTCACTCCCACCCCCTGGTAGGATGGGGAGAAGAATCGGAAAAAAGGTAAAACTTGCAGGTTGAGATAAGCACAGTTTAATAATTGAAATTAAATAAAACACAGTAATAATATAATAATAGTAATTAAAAGGGAGACAACAGTAAGAGAGGGAAATAACACCCAAGACAGACAAGTGATGCTCAGCCCCCGCTAACCGACACCAGCCAGTCCCAGAGCAGTGATCAGTGGTCCCCAGCCAACTCCCCCGGGTCTATACACTGAGCGTGATGCTCGGTGGTACAGGATAGCCCTTTGGCTGGTTCCGTCAGCCATCCTGGCTTCCTGGGCACCTCCTCGGTGGCAAAGCATAGGGAACTGAAAAGTCCTTGACCTAAAGTAAGCGCTACTTAGCAGCAGCGAAAAAAAAAATAATAAAAAAAATAATCAGTGTGCTACCAACTTTATACTCATACTAAATTCAGAAACACACCACTGTACCAGCTACTAGGAAGCAAACTGACTCTATCCCAGCTGAAACCAGGACAATAACCAAGAATTCTTCAACATAACAAAGATGCCCTAATGCTTTCCAGTGTTAAGCATGGCCGGCCTGCAACAAACCCTGGGGACAAAATTCCACCATACTCAAAGCAATAATGGAGGAATACAAAACCTGGTTTATCACAAGAAAGAACCATCATGAAAAGTTCAAAGCAGAAGCACACTAGAGGAATTCAGTCACCTGTGCCAATATGAATCAGCAGCCACTGTGTATTTTCTGTTAGCTTTATGGTAAGAGAAGGGGAAGTTTCTACCTATTACTTGTCAATTCTATTCCTGTCAATTCAACAACTTGGGTTGTTTCTAGGTTTTTAAATGCTCAGTGCACATTATTAATAACACATTTAGTGAGACCATCACATTAAATAACAAGAATTCTATAATAAAGTATTTTAAAAGTGGTATATAAAACCTATCATCACGCTGTACTCATTCCTGTTGTCTATAGAGTTGCTTACATATTTAATACAGACCTGTCCACTGCATCAAGACAAAAAGACAGTGCAATTGCTTATGTTGCAATCCCAGGCAGGATTACTCAATTGTGTTCCGGCAGATGCAAGCCTACAGAACATAATTTAAGACGTTAACAGGCCTCTAGGACATAGCTTTTGAAGATCAGACAGCACTTGCATGTAAAGATTGCATCTTGGAGACAGGAACTGCAGCTCTTGCCAAATCACATTGTATGTGACTATTGCTGAGAGCCTCAGGATCCTGGCAACAGTAGGTGTTACATGCCAGAAAGGAAGTTTATCAAAAAAGCTAAGGAAGTACTGAATGCCTGCTGCTAGGCTACTGGGAGGGAGAAGTGGGAACCAGTCTTGCTTACAAGCATCTTAAGATTTTGCAATTAAGATCTTAAGTAGTTTAAGTTTTAAGAAGTAGGAGGGGGGAAACCAGGTGTGGAGAAGGAGAAAACTAAGCTAAAAGATAGCACTGACATTAAAAGAAAGCTTATCTAATTAAGTTAGGCTGGAAATTAGACAGGGTCTTGTAACAGCCTTCTCAGTAGAACACACATTATAAAAAAATGAGTTAAGTTTTAAAATAAAACATAATCCATTTACAAAAGACTTGGAATGGCACTAGAATTAGCAAGGCAGTGCCATTTACAACACAGCAGGTCCCCTCCAGCCCCTGACCTCTAGGAAGTTTCAAATCTGCTATTATCAACATCTCTAAGAGTAAGCATCACGAAGATTTCCCACAGTCAGAAGTGGTGCCTGCAGCCCTGAAATCACATTCCCGCATGTGCAAGCTCCCTCTGTCAACTTCTCAGAAAACAGGATAGCACGCGTCACATTTCCACCATCTTAACATGGAGATTGGACAACAGAACTCTAACATTGTTAAGTCACCCAAATACTGCTGCAAAATAAAATATATAAACTAGTCTCTATACTGGGGTCCAGAAGGGACAAAAAAGATCTGCAACGGAGACCAAAGTTTACTTACAGCATCTAAGCTAAGTGATTCATGTATCTCAACGAAAGCTACCTTGTAACTCTGGAACTGCAAAGCACACACACAGAAACTGAAAACAGCTGGTGTAATTAAGTCCTCAAAAGATCCAAGTGGTAAACCCCTCCAAAAGGAAGAGCAGGGAACAGGAGATCCATATGCTCCCACCTTGAACGTTCAGCTCTGACCAAGATCTGGTACACAAGTCCCGGTGATAGGTGCTTATTGAGGAAAATCCACAACTCAGTAAGGTCTTATGCTAATTATCAGTTCATTCCATATTGATGGAGACATACCAGTAGTGTGCCATCTTTTTATCTGTAAAGAAAACAGGCTAATTTGTCTTCCTCGAAGCATTTAAAAGCTCCTGCCACCTCCAAACTTGAATCAAAAATACACAGTTACATAACTAGAGTTCAGCCACAGTTTTTGTTTTTAAAGCCAGGAGGACCTAAATGGCAAGCCTGTATCACCGATCCTACTCAACACCCATCAAATGCACTTCTCTCACTGTAACAACTTTTAAGAAATAGCATGAAATTCAAACCTGCTCTGCCATTAGCTGTAGAACAAAAAAAAAATATTCAATATAAGATTTGAATTTTACTGGAACTTTCAAGCATTGCCTTTCAAAAATATGAATTATCTAAAACCACAATAACATTGCCCCTCCTATCAGCTACAACCACCTAAGGGCTACTTTTGAGAATCTTCGAAGTGAAACACTGCAGGTATAAAAACTGCATCTCAACTCCTTCAGACTGAAGGCAGCACGATGTTCCACAGCTATTCAAGCTCATTTAGAACTGGGCTGTCTCAGTCTCACCTTCCTGTTTTCACCCTCATTTCTCGCACAACATTCAATGGTGCCAAGGCAATTTTAAAGTGCATTAGTGCAGAGGGCTGACAGAAGAAAATGAAACAAATGTTGGAGATAAAGGGAAGTCATCAGGACCCTTACCTCACCAACTGATCATGTGAGTACCAGTACATACATCAGGGAGGGAAAGGGAACACACAGCCCCAGACAACCACAAGCACCCTGACTTACCAAACCATGTGCCATGGCAAGCACACTCAGGGAACTGTAAATAAGGTTTCCACACTAACAATTACCAAGAAACTCTAATACTAGGTTTAAACAAGTTTCATGTTAAAGAGCTTTAAACACCTAGCTACTCAGAAAAGTTCTAACCATTCTCCTTTAAATGGTTTCACTAAGTAAGAACAAGTGAGTGAATGAGCAGGAATTTTGAACTATTATTCTATGTTTTGCACACCAAATGAAAAATCGGCACCAGATAGGACGCATCCAGAAGTCCTGAAAGAGCTAGCTGATATTTTTTAAGGCTAGTCTCTCTCATCTTTAAAAGGTCATGGAGATTAGAGGAAGCTCCCTATGACTGGAGACAGACAGATCTCATACCCAGCTTTCAAAAGGGCAAGAAGGATGACCTGAGGAAGCACAGACAGGTCAGCTTCACTTTGGTTGGTAAGAAAATCATAGAGCAAATACTTCTGGAAGCCATTTCTAGACACATGAGGAAAAGAGCAGGGAGTAGGAATGGCCAGCCCTTGCCAAGGCTTTGAAAAGAAAAAAAGCCTGATTACTCCAGCTGCCTTATACAATAAAATTAATAGAATTGGTAAACAATACGGATGAAAAAACTGGCTGGGTTGCTGAGCTCAGAAGTTACAAGTTCAGTGGTTAATGATGCCGGAGGTGGATTAAAAGCAAAGCTTCTCAGAGGTCTGTGCTGAGACTAACTTATGTGTCTAATATTTTTCCTTATCAGTAACCAGAGGTGAAGACAGAATGTACCCTTATCAGTTCTGAGGACAACACAAAAATTGGGGCAGGGGAATGACCGGTATACTTCAGGACAGGACCAACAACCAGAGAGACAGAAAAAATTCAGTGGCAGGAATTCCATGAAATTCAGCAAGTGCAAAGTCCTGTACTTTGGCCAGAAAAATCCCTGGCACCAGCACAGGCTAAAGAACAACTGGCAGGGGTGCAGCTCTACAGAGGGAAACATGCGGATCCTTGTGCAGAGCAAGCTGAACATGAATGAGCAGAGCACGCTCACAACAATGAAGCCTAACAGCATACTACACTACATCCACAGAAGCCTAGCCAGCAGGCTGAGGAAAGCAATTGTCTCCCTTTGCTCGGCACTCATTAGACCACATCTGCAACAATGCAACCCATTTGGGGGCCAGCAGTACATGAAAAATGATAAACTTGAGTAAGCCCAGCAAAGATCCACCAGGATGGCCCATGAAAAGGGCTGTAGCGCAAGACTTGTGAGGACAGACTGAGGATTTGTTTAGAGTAGAAGAAACTTGGGATGCACCTTGCTTCCAGTATCTATGAGGAGGTCATTAAGAAAACAGAGCCAGGTTCTCTTCTGAGATGCAAGGCAAGAAGAAAGGAGACTTCAGCTGTCAAACTGAAACAGGGGATGTTTGCTATTAAATAAGGAGGGAAAAGAAATTAATTGCAGGGGCAACCACAGCAAGGAACAAACTGCCCAGCAAGACTGCAAAAACTCTCACCTTAGAGATTTTGAAGAACCTGCCAGAAAAAACCCTGAGCAACCTGGCCCAAATTAAAAATTGACCATGTTTTTAGAAGAAGGTGGGACAACACGGACTCCTGGCATCCCTTCTACCCTGAACTGTTCTAGGATTCTACCTAACTCATGTTATAGCATGACACATCTGGTTATACTCCTGTAGAACTGTACTCAAAGGCTCTACATAAGCATTTCCATTTAGAGATGGACACAGAAACAAATAACAGCAATTAAGTTTACTACATTTATGGATTTCTGCTGTTTGGTTCTGCGTTTGGGCTTTCTTAGTGTTGTTTTGTTTTTCTTTTTTTAAACATCCCAAAAAATGTGTCAGGTACTGCAAGGTACCAGACACTTCTCCTGTTCTTATGATTTTTCCTGTTGCCAGAAAATTTCCATCTATTTTGTTGCTTCTGTTGTTTCCATATGCCTACCTGTAAATACTTTATGATCCTACAGTCATCACCTTAATAGGATTTTCCCTTTCCCCCTAGTACACCACCTATATTTACTGCCAACCAAGTATTTTGCCACTAGCTGCTGCCTCTGGATTTTCCCAGCACATCTAAATTAGTCCAAGACACTAACATTTAAATATTTGCAAAATACATTCCACCGTGCAAAAGCATCACTGTTAATAAAGAAAGTTTGGTTTTACTGAAGAAGAAATCAATATGAACCATTTGATTATAATCAAAAGAGATTCCTTCACTAAAACAATAATTCTGAAATCTTGCAGAGTATGGCAGGAACTACTGTATATAAACAGACGTTAAAAATTACAGATAGAGTGAGTGTCCATAAGACATCTGAAATTCAAGAAGCATTTATAGCATATTTGAGTTTCATGCATTTGGACTGCACTCAAGGTAACAGGAATAATATCGGGAAAAGCCACAGAAACAGCTCAAAACAAGGAAAACCCCAAATTCATATTGGGATTATCATTAAGAAGAAGGATAATTGCCATCAATTCCAGGAACAGACTTCTGTTTTTTTCTACTCTACTACTAGACATACCAGTACAAATCTTTCTTTCCTTCAAGTCCTAGTTACAAGAAAATGTCATTGAATGCAACAGAAAACAAGTCACTTAGTGTCTTAAGGTACTTCTTTTACCTGGTAGAAAGCAAGAACTTCAAAGCATCATCAATGCTGCCCTCAACATTTTCTGTCAAAGGAACATGCTCCAGAGACCAGATCACAGCACTTAAAAATTAATTCACATTTTGCTTAGAAACACTCAATTTCATCTTACTCCCTCAACTTTTTGAACAACTTCTGGAATCTGAAATGATTGCAACAATGTGTCTTAATGAGATTTCCATATTCATAGACCAAGATTTTAATAGTACATATATCCACATTCTAGGAAGAAACAAAATATCTAATAAAATATTCAATTATACCCGAAATTATCAACACAATTATTCTGGTTATAGGACTTTGTATTCAAAATTGCTTGTGTGACAGCATAACATGTATCAGTACTGGACAATACAAACAGGAATTGCTTCTTCACCACCTTTGTTCAGAAAAAAGATAACAAAGTTCTGAAGAGTCGCGACAAAACTTCCAGTAATACCAGAGACAACAAAACTAACATAGTTAAATGACAGTATTAGGACAAGATGAGAGAAGTCATTATAAATATAAATATAGCCTGGCCATTAGAAGATTTCCAATCATCTGAGTAGTGATTATTAGGGAAATTGGGAGCAGAGATCCAGGTAGTCCTAGTTTGGTACTTGATCTAATTTTGGTGGATCTGACCTACTTGCCAGCATGGTCAATAATCACAGATACTAATTTTGGATTTGCTTAGCTAGCTAAGGAATCACAAATACAAGGTTTTGGTGTCTCAGATTTAACCTGAAGCCTGATCAAACCAATTATTAATAACTCTCACTTGGAAAAATATATCATTTAGCAGCCCTTATATATTCAGCCACAGTTTAGATTTCAAGTCTGTCCTCAAAAGATCACAAAATGTGGAAACACACTGATTCCATAACATCCTGAAAACAGCCAGAGAAATCTGTATTCTAGCAGAATATTTACCAGTAACAGACAGGGTGAATTCCAGTTCTGTTTCTTCTGAAAAACTTAACAGCAAACAGAAATTCTAATTATTCACCAAATAAGCATCATCATAAACTGGAAAGCACAGGTGTAAGAACAAGACTGGCAACAGTATAGCAGCATACTTTATTTTCTTACCTGCACAAAACAACCTTGAATGTTTTCTCACCTGTTCAAACAGAAAGGGACAGAACTGTTCTCTCCAGCACTAAAGAGAAAATGTTTCCCAATCCTTTAGCACCGTTTAGTGGCTATTCATTTGTAACGCAGCTGTATATATAAAAACAAGTAGAATTCTATCTTCTCTAGAGAGAATTAAGAAAGGCTGGCATGTAACCTATCAACATCCTGACCTGTGAATGGCAGCTTAATACTGCAAAATTTAAGTCATTTGAAAAATACTCCAATCTCTAAAGCGGTTAAGACAAGGAAGAAAAGAGTGCACAACAATGTTAGGAAGATATAGGAAAAAAACCCAAAAAATTTAAAACCAAAAAGCCAAAGTTGTACAAGATAAATCATCATATGCCTTTCCAATTGTCAGACTCAAATCAATTTTAAGTAACAAAAGACTGCCAAGAGCTTATACAGGAGCACCTGGTTAATTCTAAAATAAGACATCTAGAAGAGTAACATTCCAAGTGTTGTGATACACGTTCTTTAAAACATTTCAGAAAGGCTAGGCAGTTATGATTATCAAACATCTGTAAGATTGTAGCCATGTCCAAGAAGATTCTAAAATCTTAGCCCAGGAAGAATATTTCATCAACCTAAACCAAGCAGATATTCAAAGTACTTCACTGAATACCAACAAGGTGCTTAGCACCATAGGCAAGTAAAACTTCTCTCAAAAAGAAATGCCACTACATCGCAGAGAGAAATATCTGCAGTTTCACCTTCCCGCAAACCCAGACTGCGGCCAGGCCTCCTGTCCCTTCTGTCCAAACCACTTGGTTACCTGTCCCTTCTGTCCAAACCACTTGGTTACCCGTCCCTTCTGTCCAAACCACTTGGTTACCCGTCCCTTCTGTCCAAACCACTTGGTTACCCGTCCCTTCTGTCCAAACCACTTGGTTACCCGTCCCTTCTGTCCAAACCACTTGGTTACCCGTCCCTTCTGTCCAAACCACTTGGTTACCCGTCCCTTCTGTCCCTACTCCCACATCAATTCCCTCAGTCTCCCCCATCTCCTCCCAACAAACCCAAGACTAAGTGAAATTACTTTTAAACAAACTCTGACCGTTTTCCAGAAATTTATATTATTTTGAGTAAAACCTGGTACACTCTGACAGAATCCTACCTGGGTGCCAGCACCCCCAGCGCTGCACAGGACCTCTGGGGCCAGCCGCTGGTGTCTTCTCTTGACACCATCAAGAGACAACAAAACACTTTATTACCTTAATCTTCCACTTAAAACTTTTCTTCCAACGCCACAACTATTACCACAATCCTTGTAAAAGGACTCTGTTCTGAAGACGGGACAAATAAGGCACGTTAAGGAATTAAATCGATGATCGTGTAGTGTTACTGCCAGGAGATAGCACCAAACAGCGATGCGGTTTTCCAAGATCAGCAGTTTAATAACTCGGTGCTGTGGCGCTTCACCGAGGCTGCACAGGCGCACACGCAAACCCTGCTGCTTCTAGTCGTTTAAATTGTTTAAGAAACCTTATGTCACCTGCAGAGCCACCTCCTCTTGCCAAGGACTACCAGATCCTTCCAGAGCAGGGGACAGGGACAGCACAGCAGCGGAGGGCTGATGTTACACCGCAGCACGCACCCCTCCGCGGGGCAGCATTAGCCCGGGGCAGCACCCACCCCGGCACCGCGGGCCCGCCGCCGTGTGACCGCTCCGGGGGCGGCCGCCTCTGCGCGCCCCGCCGGCCCCTGAGGGCGCAGAGCTCTGCCCCGCTCCGCAGCGGTTCAGCTGTGGGTAGGCTTAAGCCGCCCAACCCTTCGGAAGGCCGCGGACAAAGGGTGGGCAGAGAGCCGCCCCCACCCCGCAGGAGCGGCTGCCGCCCCCTTCCCCGGCGGCTCTCCGCCAGGCGGAGGAGCAGCAGGCAGGCAGGCTGTCCCGCCCCCGCCCCCGCATCCCGGGCAAGCGGCGAGCGCTCGCCCCGCTCCACCGCGCGGCGGGCGGGACACGAGCAGGGCGAGCCCGCCCCCGCCGAGCGGCGCCGCAGCACCGGCCCGAGGGGAGCGGGAGCGGGGCCGGGGGCCGAAGCCCAGCGCAGCCCCAGCCGGGCCTCGCCTCACCGGCCCGGCGCCGCGCAGTCACAGGAGCGAGGGGGAACCTTCGCCCGCCGCGGCACTCACCGGGCCCCGCTGAGTGGTGACGGTGGTGGCCATAGCGGCTCGCTCGGGCCCAGACCCCTCCTGCCGCCCCGCCAGGCCGCCGCTCCGCCGGGGCTCCGCGGCCGCCGCCAGCCGTCACTCAGCGCTGCCGCCGCGTCAGCTGACCCGGCCCCGCCCCTTCTGGCGGGTTCCAGGGCCGCGCCGTGCGCAGGCGCGCAGGGACGGGGCGGGCGCCGCGGGCAGGTCCCCCCGCGCACGCGCGTAGCGACCCCCGAGCGGGGCGAGCGGGGCGGCTCCCGCGCACGCGCCCTTGTGCCCTGCCGGCACGGCGGTGCGGCGCGGCCCGCTGACGCTGGGGGGCGCCGCGGCGCGGGCCAGGAGCCGGCACCTGGGGGCTGCGGCCGGCGGCCCCGGCTTGGCCCGGGGTCCGCGGGGTCCCCCCACCCCGGTTCGGCCCGCGGGTGCAGCGGGTGCCTGGCAGGGCCGCTCGCCTTGCGCTGCCCGCCCCGCCCCGCAGCTCATCCAGCGCGGCCCTGCCTGCACGGACAAAAGCAGCTTTCATGTTCATCCCTGTGCTGCTCTGGGAGATAAAATTTGATCATTTCAAAGCCTATTTAAATAACATAACTCTTTCCTGTTGTTAGGATCTGCTGTATGAATTTAGCCCTTAATTAAAATTCTAGTGTAGATTTTGGCAGCTGGAAATAGAACAGTGCAATTAGGAATGCTCCAAATTTAGCACTAGCTTTTTTTCCCCCCACTACCCTAGCATCTACTTGCAGCAGGAACAGCCTCGTCTTTTTACTGGTGTCTTGATACTCAGAAAAACACGTACTGCCGACAGGAGTGATGGGGAGCCCCTGAACCAGCTGAACGCCAATAGCCAGCAGAAGAGAAGGGCTGCAGCGCCCCGCACCCCTGCCCACGCTCTTCTGCTGGAAGCAGAATTCAGGTCAGCCTACAAAACCATTAAAGCAGCACATCATCCTTCCCTTGTTCCTGCCACCAGAAAAGAAACCAAACCTGAAAAGACACGTTGGGGGGGAGGGGTTCTTTAAAAAGAAAGGTAATTTCCCCCCCTTTGTTTCTTTTGGGGGTGGGTGGGTGTATTTTTTAGTTTAAGTCTTGAAAGATCCTTTTGACGTAGGTTGTTTGGGTTTTTTTTCTTTGCAGGGAGAAGGGGTTAAGCTGCTTGGCGAAGCTACAGGGACTAGATTTTTTTCACTGCCCCTTGTATAAGCCTTTCAGCAGAGACAGTACTCTGTATGAAGGGGCAATGCAATGTCAAATTAAGCCACATGATTAAGAACATTCAGCACTTACAGTATCAGATATGTGCCCTGTCTGTATGAACCTTCTGTACCAATACAGTTAGCATTGTACAAACATTAATTTATAACAGATGCTACCCAGATGTAGCCTCTTTCATGAACTCTAAATCATCCAGCAGTTTTGATGGTTAAATGATAGCTGTTTCTTGAGCCAACACGGTTAAAACGGTAAGTAAAACCCACAGAGGTAACAGAAGAAGATCAGTGCTCATCTCCATAATTACAATCCTGACATCATCAGGGCAGGTTGGAGGGAAAAGAGCATTAACAAGCCTCATTGTTATTTTTACATCTAACAAGCTAGGAAATCAGTTTTAGGTAAGTCATGGGCAGTTATTTTAGTAACTTACGTAGTTTTACTTACCATGGATTTCATTCTAAGACCTGGTCTAATCACAACAATCTCAAAGAAGTTAGACATGAGACAAAATTATTGTCCCTATAAAATTTATATCAACAGAAAAAAGTAGTAACACTGCCTCAGAGATTCCTGAGGTTTTGCTCATCCAGAGATAGGCAGTGACTAGAGTGAACATTGTGCCTTCCTGACAGCACCACCATTTTCTAACTGCCTCTTTTATTTTCCTGTTTTATTATTATTCCTAGGAAATCCACAGATAATCTAAACACTTATTTTTAATCACCATTTTTAAACTATGCAGTAAAGGATTTGCGGTTAAATAAGCCCCCACTCTCCCTAGGGTAAATTAGTACCTGAAGGTGGCCTGGAAACGCTACAAAAATACCGGCTTTGCCATCTGGTGGACATCCACGACACAGCAAACAGCCTTCGCCCAGGAGGGACAGGTGGTTCTGCTTCCCCAAGTGCGGTATCATCACAAATAGGGAGCACCGGTGCAAAAACATTAGCGAGACATCTGATGTCAATGTAGTAATTAAAGTGTGAATGTAAGCCATGGGAAAGGTGAGAGAACAAGTCATAAAACCCTGTTATTTGCAGCATATGGTCATCATTAAAAAAAGGTTGAAAGGTAATTAAAGAAGCCATAATGACAATAAATTGCGTTTATCTTGTAATAAAAATTTAGATGTCAGTTTCTCCTGTATCAGCCTTTCATTCTGATTCCCAGTCTTTTCTCTGTTCTTCCCAGTTCTTCATTTGGCCCTCCCAGAATCTCTCCTTTTCCATTGCCTCATCTGTTCTTTCCAAAATGCTTCTACCCCTTTTGCACCTCCTCTCCATCCTCTCTTTTGCTTTGATGCTCTCTTTCATCTCCCACATCTTCTATTAAACTTGCTTCTACAGATCTGTCATAAGCCCCATGTTCTCTGAAATTTCACCTGGAGCTTTCCATTCACATTTTTTTATAAACTCATCTCCTTGCTCCCAGCTGCTGGCTGGGTAAGAGGTAACACATTTCCGAGCTCTCCATGCCGTTTCCTCAATACGAGGCCAAATGCCAAAGATGACAATTACCTTTGCTGAAACCTTTGACTGGTGGGATCACTAATATGGTTTATTTTCTGTAACCAGCTACCTATTTTTATGAAATTTCTAAGAGCTTATTATCTCTGAAGAAGTTAAGTAAAAACTGAATGAAATTGGACAACAGGTTGGAGAGGTGTAGAGAGAAACAAATATATGTCCATATATAGTGATTGCTTGGAAGTTATCAAATAGGCGTTGCTCCCTAGCCCGTCTCCAGAATCTGAAAGTGTAGACACCACCCATGCTTTTCTCCATAAAACCAGAAACTGATGTCTCATGGTACAGAGGAGAGTAATGCACAGGATGCCGTCCTCACCGAAGAACAGTTACAGCAGAATTCTTGCCAAATTAACGTTGTGCTTGTTCACAAAACCAGAAGGGACACTTGAAAGGTTGTGGAAAGTCTGATACTATGGGAGGAGTGACGGAACACAACGCTCCACGGGACAGCAACTAAATTTTGGCAGCTCAGTGTTGGGGTCTAACCTGTCAGATCTACAAAATTGTAGACAGCAGTAATTAGTGTCGTGAGAGGACTACATTTGTACCTCTTTAAAAATCGTGCCCCTTTAGGAAGGTCAAGCCTCCCAGTTTATTTAGGTGAGATACATAATAGAATCCTTCAGCCAGAAAGTGACCTTTTAACTGTTAGCTGATCTCTTCCCCCGGGAAAGCTCACAAGTGAATTGGGTGGTTACATTTTATGTACATTGGGGAGTTCCCACATCATTTAAACCCTGTTTGTTTATTATGGCTTACGAAGACAGCGAAGTCACAGGAATGTGTTTTTTAAATGCACTTATAGCTAAACTAAGCTGACTAAGCTAGTGCATAAAAGCAGAGTAAAAAAAATCATGGCTGTGATTTGTTTAGTTCAGAGTTATCCATCTGACCCTGCAGAGACCAATGAAGGATCTCACCATGAACTAGCAAAACAAGTTTTCAGTTAAGTTTTGTAGATGCTACAAGCACACAAGAATATTGTGGGATGGCTACGCATCACTTGTAACACTGGCTTGGGTCTCAGGCAAGGTCAGCCCTTTTCACCATGTCCCCATAGGACTTTAGATGACACACCGAGATACAATTCTGTTGCATAGGAAAAAGCATCTTTTGCAAAATGCAGAGCCCAATTCTACCATCATTTCTTACACAGTCCCCCAAAGCTGGCTTGAGGTTAATAGCAAGCAAGGGTGACAGTGGAGAAGGCCAACGGGATCCACTGCTCTGTGGATCCAGCCCATACCAAAGCAGAAGTGCAGAAAAAGGGAAGGGATGTTGCAGGCTTCAAGCTACAGAAAAGCCCTCAGAGTCCTAGTGTGCTGAGCACAGCTTCTCAGGATGTATGTGGCCTTATGTAGGTGCTGGATGTAGCACCAAACACACAGCAACAGAGCACAATGTTAATCTTTTGTTCACAGTACCAGCTCAAGCTTGGTGATGTACAACAGAGCTGGAACAATAACATGGAAATCCCAGATAGCATTCAGACTGGCTGTAATAAACAATAATTTCCACTTCAATAGCATGCAAGGTACTCACAGTGCAGTGCAAACTTTAATTAATCCTCACAGTCCAGTTGGGATGCAGGAGGATTACATCCCTCATCAGGAAGGAAAGATAGCTCCAGCATGAAACATGGCAACTCTGTAAGAAGACACAACAACATTACACAGGAATTCCAGCCAGGACGCATACTGCACTGAAACTACACGGGAATTCAATTGGACAGACAAGAGAGAAAGAACTACATACAAACTGAAGCTCAAAATCAGCACTGCATCCCTCCCGACACCAGGCCATGAAACAGAGATGTTAAACAGCAGGCAACTTACCACCATCTCAACTATGGCATAATTTCATACTCCAGAGTTATAGCTACTGATTGAGCTAGATGAGTATTGGCAAAAGTGTTGTTCGAGCAATTGCGGGGGATTCTAGCAGAAAAGCCGAGAGCACTGCCGAGCCTCTAATAAGTGGCTGTTGTTCAGTCACGCTGCACTCAAAATAGCTTTCCAACAGAGGAAAAGCGAATTCTATTGGCTTCAACACCTGGTTGAGCAACTTAATGAGGACAAAATTGAAAGTTAGAGCTGAATCAGTATTTATTTTATAACTACATCTTCATCACACAGTCCACTCCAAAATGGGAGTTATTTCATTTCAAATCAAGCTTGTGCCAGGATTTACTGAAGGTTCACTCAGCACAGAGGTGAGGAGAAGGTTCTTTGAAAACAATTTCAGACAGCAGCTGCTTCAGAGGAGAAGTGCAATCTCCTATGATTTTTTCCCTTTTCTCCAGTTCCACCATGCTTTTCCTGAATTGTATTTCTTAACTGTATTTTTAATGCACCAGGAAAACTGTAGCAGTGCAAAAACTGTATTTACTGTTATTTGGATAACACTTCAATTTCCAGACAGCACTTCAAAGGAGATGAGCAAACAGTTATGAGAGCAAAATGTCTGCCCTGTCCACTACAGGCACCGAAAACAGCTTGTTCCTCTCACCGAAAATACTTTTTATGTATTTGAAAACCGCTGTTGTTTTACTTCTTAGTTTTCTTTTCTATGAAGCTCAGCTGTTCAGACTTAACCCAATACCTTCAGCCTTCACCTCTAAGTATACTTTTATGAAGCCTGATAATTGTTGTCTTCCTCTCTTTTTATTCAAACAGGACCATACCTTCCTTGAAGTACCCAAAATTGGACACAGCATTCCAGCTGGGGCACAGACAGCTCCAAGGAGAGCTGAAGAATTACTAAATGGTTTGTAGGTTGTAACATTGGCTATAAATTGCAACAAAGGTTTGCCTTTTTCACAGCAGCGTAACATTGTTTACTCCTGTTCAGCTTATGATCTATGTTAACATCCAAATCTTTTTCTGCCATGCTGTTACTTAGCTTGTCCTTCCTTGCCTTGTGCTTTTGCAGTTCATTATTCTTACTTAAGTGTGGTGACCTGTTTGTTTTTATTGAGTTGCATGCTCTCAACAACTCCTCAAGTTGTTCTACAATGTATACCTGTTATGTTTGATTGGCAAAACCACCTACCCACAGTAATTGGGCATAAATCAACATGCTTGTTTATTTAAAAAGAAGCTGCTCTCTTCTCTAGAGAGGAAGTCTAGCAAATTAAATCTTCACATCTTTTTTATTGAATCAGATTATCCTTTTTTATCTAGATTATTTTTCAAGTAGGAGAATTCCCTGCTGCCTCATTTTTAAAAAGACAGAATTCAGAAGTCGTTATTTGAAGATAAAAACTAAGGCAATTTAGATTTTGGCATTCTAGTCTCACAGAAGGAGGATGTGCAGTGTTCTCAGTTGTTATACCTGTATTTGTACCCAGCATCATGCCAGTCTGTGAGTAGATACTGTCGGAATCTCATTAATATGCTGTTAGATTCTCCATATAGTTGTTCCATTTTTTATTTGCTCTTTTCTTCTCCTCTTTTCTCTTTTTCTATTTTTTTTCCCTAAGAAAATAAGTATATAGAAAAATTAAGGAATTGCTGTTGTCCACTCACCAGATTTCCCATCACCAAAATACAAACTAAGACACGGAAGGAGTGAAACAATGAAAAATAAGTGAAATAACACAGGAAGAAGGAACAACTTCCTTCAGGAAGTTGAGGATATTATTTTAGAGTAATGCTAACAAGCCCAAATTTCTTTCAGATTTCTTCCAAATACTGCATACTCGATTTGCTCATACATTTCTCATTTGATCTAGTATTTTGTGTAGGCACAAGTAGTGCAACTGTGAATCTCTGCTTAACATAACAAACATTTCCCACTGGTTCAGGTAAAGTACAATTCCCCACACTCATAGTAATGGGCAGAAAGTCTTTCTCTCCCACTCCATCCCCAGGCAAGCAAACTGCTCTTCTGTTTACTTAATGTATTTCATTATAGAAATCTTTGCTTATATGCAGCAAAACACAGTTTTTCTCCTTCATAATTTAGCTAATTTGTTGCTCCTCCTCAATAACAAGATACAGAGGCAAATCAATATGCCATCTCCCTCCTCTAACTGCTGTTTTTTACAGAATAAGCACCAATTTTTTGCCTGTGTAGAAGGACTGAAGGGGGAAGGAATTCTGCAAGTTCAGTGTCATACTGTCTCCCACTGGGTACTTCAATTTTGTAGCTATTAGTTTTCATAATTAACAGTGAATATTATGAGGACTCTATGATAATAGTGGCTTTCAATTCTAGT
Source organism: Falco rusticolus (assembly GCF_015220075.1). NCBI lineage: Eukaryota > Metazoa > Chordata > Aves > Falconiformes > Falconidae > Falco > Falco rusticolus. Next base: position 2,510,499 of record NC_051196.1, on the reverse strand, counting down.
ATTTAGCAGGTTCTTTATCTGGTTGGCTCTCCCTGTGCCTCTTTATATTTGGTGCCTAAATGCCTGCAAGGAAATCAGTATTTTCTGTTAGATGTTTAATCACAAACCTTGCAAGGAAGTTTGCTGTTTACCAAACAGTGCAGAACTAATTTCATTACCACATCAACATGCTAGATACACTTGTCAGCTCTAAAGTCCCACCTTCTTGAAAGTCCCTAGCCTGTTATTCCCTTTGGAAAAAGATTATTTTCAAATAATACAATAGCCTGATTTACTATTCCCATCATTCCACCAGAGCTTTTCTTGCTGAATGTGAGAGGCTATGGGGAACAGGGTAAATTGCACAGAAATACACTTGGTGCATGCAGTGATAGGATTCTTGTACATACTGGCTCTGGTTTCCTTCTGGTCAAATCCTCAGCCTCCTTTAAAGTCATGACCAACCTACAAAGAGAGCCTGGAGCTCTGCCCAGGGAGGGACAGTGGTTTTGCTTTGCAGAGCTGCCTTCCCTCAGCCTCAGGGAAGTCAACCGAAGCTGCAGGAGCGCCGTGCCTCTGAAAATGCAGCACATTTGGCAACTTTGTAGCAGGTTTCTGCCAACAACCTCAAAGTTCTTAGGGGACTAGAGACAGTGCTGAGGAAAACCAACTAGATAGTGAGTCACCTGTCGCTTCAGAGTTCTCAAACATCTAGACTGGATGAGTCTAGTTTGTAGCTAAATACATCAAACACTTCCCAGCTCCTACTTCTGCTCACTGATCATTAGGTGTCACCTTAGTGTTCAGTACACAAGTATCTGAGTGAAGAAGAAAATTAATTTTCTCCCTACAAGGGAGACTTCTGATGAGGTATTGGTCTTGTGTTTAAAGCTAATTGCTTTAAGCGCAAAAGCAATACTCATCTTGTTAGACTCGTTAAAGATCTAGGATCAGTTTCCATAGGCTCTGTGATCTCAATAATTTGATCTTGCCACACTGCCTCTCCACTCCCAAACAGGCGATACTAACACACCTGTTGTGCGTTACAAATCTGCATGCTCAAGGGCAGGATCTCCGTGTCAATGAACACACACAGAGTGCTTAGCACAAAAGGTCCTTTTGATCATGGTCTTCAGCACTTACTGCAATATGTAATATACATACCGTAATTTACAGGAAGAAATTACAAACCCAATACTTAAAAGAGAGTGTACTTCGTTCCTTTCTATCTTCTAAAAGGCTGGAGAAAGATGCAGAAAAATGGAAATGTGTTGAAGTGTGTTTTAAGATACAGGACACGCAGGTGGTGTAATCACTGGTGCCACATGGGAGCTGCCAACAGGCTCCTTCATTACAATAAGCAGGTTAGGTTTCCCCTGGGGCCAGAGGATCTGTGCAGCACACCACAGGCCCAAATAAGAAGCCTTCACCTTCTCGGGTTAACTGTTCCATATATCACTAACTTGTTGACATACAATGGTCTTATAGTTAGGATAACTGCCCAAGTATGTGTGCATATGAACTCTCATGACACCTCATGTATACCTACCTCAAGCTGTCCGCTAGAATACATATGGAAAGAATGAATTCCAGGAAAGGTAATGAATCAAATCAAAGAGTGAAAATGAAATAAGGCAGGTAAGAAAAAGCTAGTTCTCATTATCTTTGTATGTAAAGTTTTCAGGCTAAGACGACTGCTGTTTAAAAGCAATGAGTTGCTGCTGTAACTGTGGTTTTAACTGAAGTTTTAATAAACTCTAAAGAATGCAAAAGTCTGTATAACACACGTGTAATGTGTTTGTATAACACATACGCTCACATACCTGTTTCAAGTCACTTCTTGCTCAGCTTCCCTTCTGATGCTTACAGCATTGTGTAAAACCTTCTGGCACATATGGTGTCTCCAATGCAAAGGTGGCATCACCTGACTGTAATTGTGCCCATTTTCCCTGCAGGAATTCAGCCCTACAGCTATATTCAGAACATGAAAAATATGTGCATTAAAAATATGACTTCGCTTTTTCTTTGTGACAACCAAGCACATAATTTTCTTTCTTCCCTCCCCCCCCCCTAAAATAAAGATGGGAAAGACAGAACCATCATAGGATTATCTGAGCCCTCTATACATCATTCACGAAGATTGCAAATTGTAGAAAGGACAGTGCTGCATATGTGACTTTTTTTGCCTCATTTTGGTTCTTTATCCCTGGTTTAACAGAACAACCTTAATTTTGTATGGCCTGTAAATACTGCTATTGAAACAGTTTATCAGCAACAGAGATTTGTTTTCCATCTGAGTAGAATTCACCACGTATTTATATGTCATTTGAAGTAACAATTTTATACTGTAAATGCATTTGCAAGCTGCAATGCTGCTGTTGGCTCCTACAGAAGCCTCTGAAGTTTCTCGTAAGAGACAAGCAGCAATATGTTTATTGGTATAAAACAGCACAGTAAATGCAACAGTGGTTTAACAAGATTTGATGGCAAGGTACACTTGAGTATTTACTGCACAGAGGACAGGGTCAGACAAAACTGTTAGGAAGACTCTCCCGTTGAGTCATGAGGTTCAGAAAGCTCCTTCTTGTGTTCTGAGCTCCTTCTCAGAGGGGAGTTTAGATGTGGCTAGATCCAGACTCGGTCTCAGACTTGGTCAATGGTTTATATCTAAAGGATTATATGTGCACAATCAATCCTTTATACCACTTAGCTAAGACTTCAAACTTTATCATGCTATTAATCACTTACCGAGAATCTGTTGTGACAAGGAATTTCTCTGCCTCAAGGAATAACCTTGGGGGGGCATCTCTCCTCAAGGGGAGTTCCTGTCACGCAGCCATGCAGGAGAGCTCAGCAGGCCCAGGGCTGTCCACTAATTATGGAGTCAAGTCATCTTTGCATACCAACTACAGAAGTTAAGTTTCTTTCAAAGTTGGCTTGAATCAGACCTTGACCAGCACTGTTGGGTAGGGTAGGCACATTGCTCACATTAGCCCTTGGCTATCATGTCATATATATGATACAGCCACCAGGACCAGACACATCCATTTGGACCGTCACAGGTGGTTATCACTTGAGCGTCTGCACAGAAACAAAGATCAGGATGGGGCTGGGCAGGGGGAGCACAGCACCAAAGTTACGTGTACAGGACAGCAACTGAACCTAGTTGAGAAGGTCTGTTGAAAAATGAAGGCAACAAAGCGATCTACCCCATTGTAGAGTTATCCTCTGTGACTCTCTTCAGGACACATTTCTGGGAACCTTTCTTCATGACCATGATTCTTTTTTAACTTTGACCCCACTGAACATTTGTTTTTCTCATAGCTTTCCCTGTGGCACTGGGCAACAAGAATTAAGTAACATCAGCCTGGCTTTGCACTGCTGCAATTGTCAGTGAATTGTCAGACAGTACAGTTCAGACTACTTTGTCACAAACACCCCTTACAGGCAGTTCCCCTCTCGTTACTACTGTTGCCCAATAACAATAGTACTCAAAGGTCTCTGTTTAGATGGGGACCTAATTGTACCAGGCACTTTCTCTGACTAAACCATTTTTATGTGTACATACACTGTTCTGACTGATGTTGTTGATCCAGGGTAGGAGACTCCTACCTTCAGCCTTTGCCACAACTCCTTCTCTTCTGCCCCCCTCCACTTTTCTCTTTCAACCATTTACTTACATTTCCTACCTCAGTTCTGTAAAATTATTCTAGTTTAAAACAAACAAAAGCTCTCAAATATGAAAAGAAATGCACTATTTAATATTACTGCCTCATTATTCAATTGGAGAACTGAGATACTGAGAGATTAAGTGACTTGCCAGAGGAAAAGGAAGAAGGATGCAGGAAGAAAATTCAGTTCCTCTCAGTCACAGTTCAGCATCTTAAATAGAAACCTTCTTTGTTCTGTCTTCACTTTACTTCTGAACATTGCCCAATCTCTTTATGCTCAAACTTTCCTATTCTAGAGTGTATCTTCTCTGTTTTCAAAGGGTGAGTTGTCACATAGGACAGGCACGAAGGAGATTAAGGGGTTATTCTAGGCTTTTCATCTTTTTCATGGAATTTTCCTTCACTGCCACTGCTACAAGCTACAGTGAAAATAATGTCCTGGAATCACAGCTTTCCCTTCACCGTCTAAGACTTTTTTCCCTGTATCATATTTGTTCAGTGTACTGTTTGTTTGCTAGCTCCTGCCTGGCAAGATTCATCTACCTGCTTTACGCACAAATGTCAGGGATAATTCTGAAGGCTCAACATGATTACCAGTTGGCCAGCTGCCACGTAGGTCTTTAGGATTTAACTTTCCATCCACAAAATGGCATGTGTTTATTTATTTGTATTTTAAAAGTTCCTGTGCCTATTGTCTCTAGATGCACAAACAAAAGGGTTTAGCCAAATGTAAATATGCACTGCCTGAATTAGTGTCCACTAATGAAAGCTCTTCTTAGCAAACTGCAAGTAACATACTAAATCCACCCACATCTTTAAACTCCTCCATGCTCTTCTTGAAGTCTGGAGAAAAGATATACTCTGCAATGTGACCCATAGGTGAAAAAACTTGGAAGCTGGCAGTCTAATAGGGAAGTGGATTCCAGGATGGAGCACTGCACATCGCCCACTTTCAGTCAGATTAGCACAAACTGCAGTATTTTTGTATCCTTTGCCTGAGGCAGCAAGTTCTCTGTTAGGTTTTTACTACATGCAGCTATCCACTATAAAATATATTCACAGTTAACAATCTGATTAAAAGAAAACTATGTTCAGAACCTAAAGTTTACTCAATATCTAAAAAAAAAAGCATATGAACTCATATATTAACACACAGAAGGGGTGTCATGGTTGAACCCTGACAGCACCACACAGCTGTTTGCTCACTTCCCCCTTCACCAGGATTAGGGGTAGAATCAGAAGGGTAAAAGTAGGGAAAATGGTGCATTGAGATAAAGAGAGTTTAATAATTTACAAAAAAAAAAGGGGGGGGTGGGAAGTACAAGCAACAAAGAGATGGGAAAAACCCCACAACAAAACAAAACCAAGAAAAATGAGTGATGCACAGGAAAACACTTGCTCAACATCAACCAACTGATACCCAGCCAGTCCCTGAGCAACAGCAGCCCATGCCAACCTCCACTCCCTGCCGGTTTTATTGCTGAGCATGACATTATATGGTATGGGATATTCCTTTGGTCAACTGTCCCAACTGTGTCCCCTCCCAGCTTCTTGCGCACCCCCAGCCTGCTCACTGGTGGGGCAGTGTGAGAAGCAGAAGAGGCCTTGACACTGTGTAAGTACTGCTCACCAATAACAAAAACATCCTTGCGTCAGCAACACTGTTTTCATCACAATACCAAAATGCAACATCATACAAACTACTGTGAAGAAATTCTCTGTCATAGCCAAAACCAGTACAAATGGAGGTTACTAAACTGATGTGGACAGCTCTGCAGAGCCTTTATAGCTATTCTTAAAATGGCAATAATCCTTCATTTTAAAAAATGAAGCATGGGTAAAAGATTTGCACCACTATATTAAATATACCCACAAAACGATAGCAGAATGTTGTTGCTGATAAAATAGTAACTGAGAAGTCCAAAGCAAACTGCTACTAACAGCAAGAGCTTTAAGATATTCTAAATGTAACAGAAGACATTTTGGGTTTTAAGCAAAAGGAGACAGTCCTCCCAAAGTTTGGCTTCAGTAGACCTATGCAGTAAGGAGAAGCATGCCCAGGATTTGTTCTCACTCACTACTGCCAGAAGTGCAGCTAATTCTCCCAGTTATCCTTTCATCTGCACAATGCAATTCCTCTGAACTTCCCTGAACTTGTAGAGTTGTAGTATGTTCCTTACCTGGTGGGCTCAGAGCTTTTCTTGCTCACAGCTTCTCCTTCAATACCAGTCTGATTTCCAAGCATTCCAAATGCGTCTCATTTCCAAACATATTCTTCACATCTAATGTATCTAACTTCTGATACATTTTACTATCCCAGTATGGAGAAATCTGTCAGGACATCACCGTGATCTCTGCCTTTTTGTCTGAGTGAATTTAGGTGAGCTGTATTAATACCAAGCTTTTTTCTTCCCTCTCTTTTCTTCCGCTTGTTGGCCATGTATCTCCCTGTTGTTTGAAACCAATTAGCAGGTATATAGCACTGCAGAATCAGCAACCTCACTTTCCAAAGGATCTGCACTGTCTCTCCTGATTCTCCTTTGCTACTGTTACATAATCCCTTCCTTCTGGATGAGTTATTCTTCCATTTTATGCTGTTCTAGCATGAAATTACAAAGCCCCATGCTGCAAATTAGGTTTCTGTAGAGATATCAGGTGTATCAAGAAAGTCAATTCCAAGTGGCCTCAAAAAACTGCCCTTTTAAAATGTCTCTTAAATGGGAGCATCCACTAATCTTGTAGGGAACAAAGGGGAGAAAAGGCAATAGGGGCAAGAAAGATTGTGGTTAGTTTTGCATTGTAAAGTTTGAGCTTGTTAGCCTTGTTTTCAGGGTGGAAGATCCTTATTGTTTTTAGTAAGTGTGGGACATGCAGCAGCTCTGCATGTAGAGCTTCTATTAAAACATCTTTGAACACTCTCCCTTTAAAACACACTTCACTAAGAAGTAAAAAGGGAGGGGGAAGACAGAAGGAGGTTCAGAAATGTACTATGAATTTCTATGGAAGGAAAACCTTATTAGGAGGACATGAGGTGATGTCCCAGCTTATTTTAACCCATACAGGATTTGTGCACCACAGCTAACCACACACTAAAGCCGCACTCCACCAGCTGCACAAAACCCAAGGGAGACTAAAGAGAGTGATAATCACTGAAAAACCCTGCTGATGACTCCTCAGGTAGCTTTAGGCTGCCTCCTGAAAGACTCCATGTGGCTGTTTTAGAAGTGTGGCATCCCTGCCTGTCTTGTATATTGATGCAGGAGAGAAAGACAAACTCCCGTAGACAACAGTGTGGGAATATTACAATTAGAGAAGGATAAAAATGTTCAGCCTTCAAAACCAAAAGAAGGTACCCCTTAGACCACTGTGGCTTGCCACAAAACTGGAAAAGACGTACTTACATTCAAAATCAATTTGTCTATTGGTATTACTAGAATGAAAGTCCAAATTCTAGTTATCTATTTGAAAGGAAGCTGGAAAGCCAGAGTGCTACACCAAACTGGACCTGCTGTATTTCAGGGATTATTCAGAAGGTTTTGGGGAGAGAGGAATAAAATGCACAACAGAAAAATGTCGTGTTGAGTAACATGGAAATACTCTATTAACAGGTGAAAAATAAAGTCCTCATATATTTTAAGCTTATTCCTTATTCAACAAAATGACTGTTTATGTCAAAAGGAAGTTGGTGAAGGAAGGAAATGAAGATTTGGCCCTAAGTTAATATTATGCTCCCCTTGGTTTGGACTCATAAGCACCAAATTAACTTTGTGCTAATCAAGACATTAGAAAAATTCTAGAGATGGATGATTTCTGCTGATTATGGTACAAAAAGAAGCATTCGTTACATTCAGACAATACAGCAGTGCATTTCTCTTAAAAGAGTTAAGTTTTACAATATTTCCAACTTTTCATGCACAAAACTAGACAGTCTTGAGAAGCCTTTTCTTTCCTTCCTCTCTCCAGACCAGTCTCCCTTAGCCCCCTCCTCAGTGCTTCACCACTTCCATTCACAGAAGAGCAGGCAGGAGAACCAAACAGATAATCATGCTCTTCTGCTTTCCCTTTTATCATATTCAACACTTGACCCAAGAAATCAGGAAGCAATTAAAAGCTTCCATATCAACTCCCCATCCTGTTCAAATTCTTGCTTTCATTTTATGTGTCTGAAATTTGCTCTTTTAAAAGCTTGCCAGTGTGTATGAATGTGTTTGTGTGTACTTAGACATATGTATGCCCTTGTTCTTTCAGTCAAGTGATATTTTCATTTCTAACAGGGTTCAGTCATCTTTGTAATAAACACGTCCTTTAACAAAATTCTCAACCTTAATGCTTTTCAAAATGTCTCTAACGATTTTTAATTTACTGACATTTTCCCTGAGCCCCCCATCAATTTAACTATTCAAATTGCTAACACTGTTAATAATTCCTCTGTCTCCAGCAGACCCACTACGGACCTTGAAATCCCTCTGCTGCCTCGGCAGACAAGAACACATCTGGTTGCACATCCATACCATGCTGGATCAGAGTATTGATTAGCCTGGCAGCAGTGTCTCATCACCATGCAGTATGATGATTAACAGCTTCATTTTCACCACTGCTATCCACAAGGGTCTCTCACGGGGCCATTTCCTCCCCTCACTTCTGTCTTACAGTGGTGTAATTCCACTTATTTCATCACATGGAGAACAGCATGAGCACAGGGATCTGTATTTTTCTAAGGGTTTGTGGGGAAGATTTTGAGAAACATTTGGAGCTGCACGCCAAATTGCCTTCCATGTCTTTGAAACAAAGTACAGATGTCTGTACTTTGGGGGAGATTTGAAGGAGAAGCAGATGCAGGATGACCTGTCTTCAGACAAAAGCCCAAATTTTCGAAATGGCCTGACGCATACTGTGCTGGGACCTTAGGGCTGAAGATACTGAAACAAGCAGGCACAACCTTGCTGCACATCAGCTGAACTGTGCTAATTGCTCTTACCCTGTGGTATATGAAAAGCATTTGGAAATGGCTCATCTGTCAGAGGCAGTTCAGGTCTTGGAGTGTTTTGCATTCTGGCTTTCTCAACAAAGCTCCCATACAGAGGCAGCTTGCTAAGTGGCTCACCTCAGAATTTCCTGGACAGAAGTGCTCATATCTGTGGTGGTCATGCAGCTAGCAAGTGGTATGTGACAGCTGCCTAAAAGAGACCCTCCAGCTTGCACATGCAGAACAAAGAGATGAACTGCCTCTGCTGACACTGCCACAGTAATGAAAATAACCAAATAAACTCAGAGAGGGACTGGATGGTCTGCAGGAGATAGCCAGGAGAGCGGCTGTAAAGTAGCAGTGCTTCAAGGGAGAAGCACTTCAGCATTGCAGCCCAGTAATTACAGCATGAGGAACTTGGTAAAGATTTCTAGAGTCTATGTCTTAACCACAAACCTCCTGTTAACTGCGTTCCTTAAACCTTCTCCATCTTGGTTTCCTTGTTTGTGAACTTGCAGTTGAGATACCCATGCTGGGGCAATATAATTGGTTTATGTTCAAAAAATGCTTTGTGATACTGCAAAGGATGTTACTGGCTACATGCAAGCATGCAAGACTTTTTTTTTTTTTGTATAGGGCAGCATATGCGAGTTTTTCAGTCTGTCCTGATAGCTGCATGTTCTGTAAAATTGGGGTCATAAAAATTACTAAGCAGCTTGAATGAGGGGTATCAGTGCCTCTGGAGTTACATATAACTGTGAAAAGTTGTCCACAGAAAACAGAAGTCTGCCTCTCTGAATAGTGTTTGCTCCTTGAAAAACAATTTTGCTTAGGTTAGAAACAAATCTAGGAAAATAACAACAGAATTAAGTTTCACACCTCAACTGGCAGAATTGTTTCACATCTCCACTCAAGCAGGTTTCTAAGGAAGATAAAAATCATTCTTTTATAGCCCTGATGATTTCCTATATGGACTCCAAAGTTCATAATGAGGCCCTAAAGTCCCTATGTGGAACTAAATTAATCCATTCCCATGTAACATTTTTGAATCATATTATAGAGTAATTGGAACAGAATTTGGTCCTCAATCAGATGTTTTATGAAAACATACAGACACAAATTAAAACTTCAGGCCTAGATCAAAACCTAATAAAGTCACCAAAGAAAAAAAAAAAAAGTAAAAGCAGCCACACCTTCAACATCTGATAAGCAGGGCTCTGAGCTGCTAGTTCTTCATGGAACTGCTAGTTGTGGGATACAGTGTCTCTGAGTAAGCTGATCTGCTTAACTTCTTTGCAAGGCTAGCCCTATCACTGGGGTTGGCAAGTGCAGCAAAACATTAGGGACAGCCAACTGTCCGGTAAAGATATGTGGGTGATGCCACACGGGAGATTTGCTGCTTTGCCTGGGGCAACACAGCCCTCAGAGCTGCCAGCCCTGCTTCTCTGTATCTTTCAGTCTCAGATACTGCTGACACTAATGCCGAGAGGAACTGTTTCCCCATATGTATTAATTTGTAATATTAAAAATAGCTCCTGCATGCAGAAAAGCTGAGCGAAGAGGGAGGCATTCGACTCTTTTGTACCATCATCTCTGGAGATTCCCCATAGCCACAATACCTTTTCAAACAAGCTCAGAGCAACATGTTTGAAAATTAGAAACTTATCCTCACAATATAAGTAGTCAACATCAAAGAAGAGCACATGTTAGAAAACATAAGAACAGGGTTTAAAGCTCTTGATGTTGCCATTGCATTAGCACAAAATGTTGATTTGTATCCCTTACTCTGCCAATAGAAAGGAGAAAAGAAAAAGGCACATTCTTTGCAATTCCATGTTGGCCGCACTCAGATTGTTTCTCTAAAGACATGAAGGAATAGAATCAGAAACATCTAGGTTGGAAAAGACGCTTAAGATCATCAAGATCTGAAGAGCCTGTAGCCATCCATTGCAGCACTCCAGTTGTGTGAGTCATCCCACCATGGTTCCGTGAGAGCAACTACGTCACAGTTTTACAGCTGCACAAATGGCATCCAGCTCCTCTTTGTTGCCCTTGCTGCACAGACCGGTGTAGACACACTTACGTTGGGCTATTGATCCTGACACCTTTTTGTGGGGAGAAGCTCCAATTCCTATGCGACTGTTCTCAGGTGCTTACATGGTTTCTAACACATCAGCAACCCTTGCGTCTTTGCTGCCATGTGGATCTCCATCCCATACCTGCACTGAGATGGCTGGGATGCTGCACACATTAGTACAGGACATTTCAGATGTGCTCTCATGTACTCAGCACATCATGGGGCAGACTGAAGGACCTTGCTAGCACACCATCTCTCAAACGCTGGCTTGCTGCCCCCAGGCTTATTTCTGGCAAGCCTGGTTTTATCACTTTCCCCCTACAAATCCATTTTAAAGCTCTTCCAATGAGCCCTGCCAACTCCTGCACAAAGATCCTTTTTCCCCTTTGAGACAGGTGTACCCTACCTGTCGCCAGCAGGCCTGGTGTCGTGTAGACCAACCTGTGATTGAAAAACCCTAAATTTTGCTGTTGACACCAGTCTCAGAGCCAGTTATTGATCTGCTAGGTCATCTTCTTTCTTTCCTCATCATTCCCTGCAACTGGAAGGACAGAGGAGAACACTACTTGTGCTTCTGATCCCCTAACCAGTTGTCTCAAGGCCCTGAAGTCTAATTTGATGGTTCTTGGACTTCTTATTGCAACTTCATCACGGCCTACATGAAAAAGCATTAATGGATAATAATTCAAGGGCTATACCAGGGTAGGAAGTTTCATCTCATCACATCTTTAACCTGGGCCCCAGGAAGGCTGCACACTTCCCTAAGAAGGCAAACTGGACTTTCTGTTCCCCTCAGAAGAGGGTGTCCTATGACAACAAACCATTTTTTTTCTTTTTCTTTTTTTTAATAAAGTGTTTTGATGTAGGGCCTAGGACAACTTAACCTCGAAGACAGCTCCAGCCTAGATGAACCATCGTCCTCACCACGGTGTGGTTCCACTTGCAGAACCTTGTACCTATTACACAAGGGCACCCGGGAAGGTGGGGTAGTCATGGAAGAGACTCACCTGCTGCGCCGGGCAGGAACTTGTCACCATCGTCCCCTATCCCTTAAAGCACTGTGTGAATACATAGGGAGTATGTATTTCTCTCTATTAAGATCAAAAAGGCAGGGAATGGAAGGATCAGTTAAAGAAGGTTTTGCCTCCAGTGGGTGTAAGCTACTCCACAAAAGGGGCAAAGCAACTTACTTGTCTAAGAAACAAAGAGACTGTCTGGTGTTCATAAATCAGGCCATGATGCATAACGGCATTTAGGTGATGGAGTTGAGTGGGTTGCCCAAATGCCCTTGTGGATCTTGGCTTATATATATACATAAAAGGTATTAGGAAAGGCTGAGGGAAGTGGGTTTTTGTAGTCTTAGGAAGAGAAGGCAAAGAGGAGATCTTATGGCTATCTGTAACAACCCAATGAGAAGGTGTAAAGAAGAAATGTCACCCATTCCCAAACTGGGGGACAACCACTCTGTCATGGGATGGTAAAAGGAGTTGGGACACTTGGTTACTGACTCCCAGCCACTCAAGCGGTATCTGAAAGACGACTGCACCTCTGTTTTCCTTTTCCTAACAGTCATTCCTTGCAGATGGAAGGAAAGTACTCATTAATATTCCTCCATTTGATGTCTATATTTCTGGAGAATTTTAAATTGACAAGTGGGGCCTTTTGTCCAGTTCACTTTCCCTTGCAGGGTATTTTCTCAATTTCTCTTTACATTTGAGACCTAGTGCACTCAAGCTATTTGCAACGTCTACTTTACACTACATTCAGCTCAAATGATTTGGCATTTCAGGCTTCACAGCTCCTTGCCCATATCTTGACTCAGGAGCCCAGATCTTAAAACACAGTCCTCAACATTATAACTGCAAGCAGGAATTACCAATGACTGCTTTAATTCTGTCTCTGGACCAGCTTAGTTTCTTGTCCTCATTCTTTTGATATCCCTTAAAATAACCTTTTTATTTTCTGTCTGTAAAAAGGACTAGTAATGACTTTTGAAAGTGGACTCCGCTTTGACACTAACAATCAGAAGAGCCCTTTTCGTGATTAAGCATCCTGAGCTATAAACATGCTGCTACCTGCACATGCCAGACAAGTAACTAACAAATACAGTATAAGATGCTGTAGAATCATCTCCCTTAGAGAATGCTTTGATGATGTGAAACGTCATTGTGTAAACTTCAATGGAAAGGGAAAGAGAGCAACAGTTCTGTTGCGTATGACAGAAGTGACAATGGGGACTTGCAGTTTAACAAGCCCAGTCTACACAGGAAACTAAAGTAATTCTAAATTAACATAACTAATTAGCAGCCTTAGATAACATAATTGCTATGCAGAACTTCCCAGTTTTAGTTAGCACTCTGTATCAACTACTATGTAATTATTAAGGCACCATACTCTGCACCAGCAACTTAATTATCATTAGTATTGCTCCAGTCTCAAGCTTGAATGCCAATGATTAATAAAATACAATTATTTACATTGTAATTGTGGCATTTTAATTAAACTGAAAATGCACTTCGTTTGTATTTTGTCACAGTGTTAATTTTTGAAATTAAGGTCAGATCTTTTCGTCAAGCTTTTTTTTTTAGTCCCTAATTGCAAGTTAGATAGACCGATCTCTTGTCATGTTAAGAAAACATTGTGACTGTTGTGACAAATGAGTCTTGCAGTAACAAAACAGCCTCATTGCTCTGGCGTTATATAATCCCAGTGCTAATAAACAATACCTTGATATGTTATTTCTGATTCTTAAGTAACTTCAGTATATCTAAGTCCCATTTAATTTTCTTTCAGAATTAGTCTTCGCAAGGGTCAGTTCGTTATTACTTACATTATGACAGACTTAAAAGGTCCTGTTGAGACCAAAGAATTTACAGACCAACAAGACCAAGGGTGAAAGGGGAAGTGTTGGCTTACAAAAGTAAAATAATCTGCTCATTGTCACCTAATATGTCACTGTCAGAGCCAGGAATACAGTCAAGGCCTCCCAGCTCTTATTTCTGTGCTCTGCCTGCTAGATCACATTGCTCCTCATGTTAGCAAGTTTAGAAGTGCCAACTTGCATGGAGAGGCAGAGGCTTAGTCCATATTTTCATAACAGGGTTCCTGGCCTTAGTAATAATTTAAGATTATTTTATGCATTTTTGTAACTTCTCTGACTTCAGGGGATTTCCTTCTGATTTACACTAGTATAAGACAGATCAGGCCCAGGATTAATAGCTTTCCTTAGAGTGCCTGAGCACAGTAAGATTTGCTTATATAAAGGAAGAATGATTTCCCTGCCATTACCCAGAGAAATTTACTATGAATTTGCAGCAAGTTCTGCCCCAGTTTTTGCCCTCTGAGGGACTCTCAGTGCTAGCCATTAGAAACTTTATAGGTAAGCTGGAGTTTCTTTTTATATAGTCAGAATTTAACTTAACTCCAAATGTCAATGTGTTTGCCTTGGGGGAGAATAGGAAGGAGAACTACCTAGTCCATTTCAGGGATTAGTCTTCCTTGTGCTTGCTTTATTGCTGTATCTTCCAAGTTACAGCACTGGAAGCCCAGAGGTGAAATGGCTGAACACTGGATCAAAAGCCAAGTTTTTGGGAGCACAGTGAGGGAGGATTTGTCAGGCAGACTGACTGAAAAACATGATGGACAGAAAATGAAGACTGCAAAAGATTCAGAGGGGAAAAAATATCTGTCAGTTTAGGAAAGAAACAGGTTATGGAAAGGAAGATGCTTTGGGCTGGGCTACTTGAAACAGTAAAGGAATTAACACTTTGGAAGCTGAAGAAGGCAGCATAGGAAGCAAATCTGGAAGCTGAGAAGAGAGGAAAGAAGAAAATGTTATAATTGCAGTGCCACTTAAATGCGATCTAATCTCTGGCCTGGGCAAATCCAAGACCTATGTGTCTGCTCAGCCCAGAACAACAGTGAAATGACTGACTGCCAAGAAAGGGGAAACCAAATGGCTGTCTGCAGAGATAGTGCAGATATCTCTGGAGCTGTACCTGATGATACTTAAACAGGTAAAGAAGCTCTCAGTCTGTAAGGAAGAAAAGTCTATGAAGACTATGCAGATTTATAAACATGTGTCCATCATTTCTAGTTTTACAGAGGTCTAGTAAAAAGACTAACCCCCAAATCTTTTCCTCATATGGGATAAGGGTAGGTCACTAAGTTTAAAAAAAAACAACAAAACACAACATAAAAACTGATATAAAAGCAGATCAACAAAAGCAGGTAACAGGAAATATAAGGGCCTTTTGTGAAAAACTCACACAAGCCTCTCCCTCCACTTTCAAATTCCCCTTTTACATTGGAAAATCCTCATTTTAAAAGATGTAATTAAATAGCAGTAATTGTGGGGCTGGAGGCTCTTGTCATTTGATTTTTCTGCTGCTGTAACTTCTGTGAAGCTGCTATGGACTTACATAAACAAAAGAAGAATCACAAAGCCCCCTACTCTAGGGATCACTTTCCTATTGTTTTTGTTGCAGATCTCTTAATCTCTGGAGATTATTCTTCAGTTACTTAAGCATTCTAGCTGAATTTCAAGACATTGTAATAATGAGTGGGGTGAGGACAAAGGATTTCTAGGTATTAAGAGAAGCACTTTCATTTTGTCCTGAAGCAGAGGTATAAAGTTAGGGATGGCAGCTTGATTCCTGAAGCTATTGGAGGCTTTGGGAATGACAGTACTTGCCAATTTAGTGAGGAGATAACAGAGCTGATTTACACAATCTAAACACCAGGCTAGGTTCTCTAGTGCTGCATAGCCACCACAAAAGTGTCCTATATGATGGCCTCATTAGCTTAGAAACATATCAGCTGGATTCTACTGTTTAGATAAAAGAGAAGGATGCTAAAGCTTTTCTCAGTCAGATTTATTATCAATATTCTCATCTGTACCTGGTGAGAAGAGTGCAACTCTCTCTTCCAGAGGTAATCTCTGCCAGAGTAATCCCTCCTTCTATTGCTTCAAGATTATTTAGCTGCATTACACTTTATCTTAGTGCCCCTGGGAAACTCAAGCTGAGGAACAATTCTATGACCAATTTTCAAAGCACCATCATGACAAAATTATTATGACACCAGTATTTCTGGGTCTGTAGCAGCTGCCACTAGGTTTCTAAATGGAGTTTAAAATACTAGGATCAACCTGTAAATCCCTAAATTTATGGAATATGCTTACCAGAGGGACTGCCTTTTGATTCCTTTGAAACTGTCCTGGCTGAGATTTCTAGGGGTGCTTCTGTGGGAATTCTCTGACTATAAATCAAAGAGGTCACAGACAGAATGCTTTCCACAGGGATGGGGTGAGGACTGGAAACACTTGGATAAAATCTGCGTTTCGTAAAAGGGAAAGAAATTGGTTAGTGCAACTTTACTACAAATTACACATATCTGTAGTTCGTAGGGTAGGAATGAACAGCAGGGCATGAGTCTCCTCTGCACAGGGCCTTTAACAAACATATCCATTTAGTAATTGCTATGTATTTAGTTCTTTTGGGGCAAGAGGCAGAGTAATGCTTTTCTGGTGCAAAGCACTGTCACCTGAAAAATTCCCATTAGTTTCAGTGGCTCTAGATCAGACCTATGAAAAGGAACAGCCATAGAAAAAGCTCTTACAAAAAATCCAAGCTAGTTAAATGTTGACAACTGCTGTAAAGAATAATAATATTTTCATAAAGCAGACAGAGTTACAGAACTATGAGCTCCATGCAATGAATTAGATCAATCTTGAATGCTTTGCATAATTGTTCAATATTTTACTATTAGTTTCATTTTAAAAGCTTTTTTAAATGACTACTTGTACCTCCACGTTATCCTTCATATAATGTTTGGGATGCAATATACTTCTGATTTTTCAAAACAAACAACAGAAGAAATTAAAACAAAAAAAAAAATTCCATTACATAGTTGAGCATGTTCACCTTCCACTTCACAATTTCTTCAGAAGAAGGAGCACTGTAAAGATGTCAAGCTCCACATTCCATTAAAGTAAACACAAAGACAGTCATACTAAACCCACATGAAATAGTAAGCCCCAGATCACTTGAGTATAAACAATATTAGGTTTTGATGTAAACCATGATCAATTAGAGAAGTATACACAGTCCCGTGTTTTTTATGCTGAATTACTTTTGCCACAGTTCCTTTCTTCACCAATTATTTTTTGGTAAATTCACAGGGAAAACAGAAAAGAAAACAAGCAGCCCCCACCCCTCCATCGTTACAGTGGTTTACTTGTATTTCACTAATTTAGTCCAAATTATGTTTATTTTAGTTAGGTTTTCCCCAGTTCTCACTGACTTAGGTTCCTTTTCTCCGGCCAACACAACAACCCTGCTCCATCTTTCTTCTCCAGTTAGTCACTGAGAATATTAATACTAATTATTGTCTTGCTGTGCATTCAGTAGCCCTCAAAGGGTGTGATGGAAGTCAGGAGTCGGGTATTCCTGGGACAGATTCTCACTGTCAGCACAAACCTAAATGAAGCACAAATCAATGCATCTGTTTCAAAGGATATCATATACCAATTCCAGCAGAGACCTAGCCCCTTTTTGGCAATGCAACTATTGGACAGCATATGAAGTATCTGGGCAGTTAAGGAGTCTGTCTGTTGTTAGTAACTTTACCAAGTATTCCCTCCGGGCTCTTCACAACTAAATTCCAATGCTTCCATTCTCTTTATATATATTAGTTCAAATTTCATTGCTGTTTCTTGGTTCCACATGATATTTCCCCATTTGTTACCAAGGCTGGAAGGTGGGGGATGTTGCCAAGGCAAATGGAGCTGGGGATGCTAAGAAGAGGACAGAATGGGCTCATGCCTAAGGTCATCATTGATACCCTGGGAAACTGTATTCTTTCCCTACCACTGTGATACTCCTCAGATAACACACTGCAAGATAAGAAGTCACATATTTGACATGTGCTCATTAATTGCTTCCTACTCCTTAAGTATCTGATCAGGTGTACTAAGAATCTGCAGCTAAAATTAGCATCAATGAGAACTATTTAATTTACAATGCCCAACACAAAGTGACTAAACAATTTCCATTTAAACCAGTCTTGTCTCAATTTCCATCTGGAAAATATGAATAAAAATAGCTAACAAGAATGTTGTAGGGAAAAAAGTGTGAAGTTCTGGCACACTACAGTGATGACGACCATAGAAAAACCAAAGGGGAAATCAGTAATTGTCTTTTTATAAGGATTCCATTAATATTCAGTAAATAAGTAAGGTCTGCTAACCACTTAGCAATAATAATGAAATTAATTTTGTTAGCTAAAATTAAACACTCTTGCACTAAAAGAGGTATGGTCAGACAAAAAAAATAATGTAATTCTGACATGCAATTGTGTTACACTACAATCAGCTTAAACTTGGGAACTTCCCAACTTTAAAGCTGTCTGGCTTTTGAAACCTTAGTGATGAGGCTAGTGTTATACGAAAAACAGCAAAACCACTGCTGAATACATTTCCACAACACTGCTTTTTAAACAAAAACAAGGCATCAGCCTCTATGCAGTATGCAAAAAGACTCCATGTATCATCCCCAAACTTACAGCACATAAGCTCTGAGTGAATTTTCTGATAACTTACAAGTAAATCCATTAAGTAGATTAAGTTAAATTAATTAAAAAGTATCCTACCAGAGATCTGTCATCTGTGACACTTTTGAATTGGACTTGAATGACCTTCCTGACAAATAACACAGATACATCCAACTTTTCAGATAGCAAAAAAACTACCAAAATCCCCTCTTTGAAGACATTAAATGGAGGTTAGCAATTGTTATGATTATTTGGGTTAGCAACAAGCTTGAGTCAAGTTAGCATGTGTCAGCATTTGTGGAGATCAAGCAAAGGAAAATGAAGAAGGGATCTGAATGTCTTAGTGTGATCAGGGAAAAGCGACTCTAAAACTGTTAGCTGGCATGAAAACTCATGAGAGTAATGAACCGGCTGTTTAAATGATGATTAAGCTGAATAGTGTCTGCCAGGAGGACACAGAAAGCTCTGTCACCAGGGAAGAAAAACAAAACTACAGCCTAAGAGACTGACAGCTTCTCATACCAATATCCTCATATTCACTTTTCCATATCCCCAGAAGAGTTGGGAGCAATGCAGGCTTCCTCAGAGCATGATGAAGGAGGAAAAACCTAGGTTAAGCACAGTCTGAGTTGAATGTCCCCAGAGTGACGTCTAAGTACCGTCTTTGTCTGGAAATTGCTCTAAGTAAGCACTCCAACTGCTTAATTCTAAGCGTCCACTTAAATGCATGACCGAATTTGTGCCTGTGACTCTCTGTATCCAGAGTAATTTCTCAGCCTCAAATTTTTGTTTAACTTCACCCTTCTCAGGCTGTTGCTCTTTAAGGTACCTTTAGACAAAAGCATGGTGAAGGTGACATTCTTTCTTGAAAGACCAAGGGGCTCCAGTTTGCTTTCAGTATTTCCTGCTTTCTCTTCACTCTTTCCATAGTGCATCTTCCATCTGCAAATCTTTGCAAAGACTCAGCTAACTATACCTTATGCCCTTGTGGCTAAGTTGCTGTGTTGAGCAAAGAACGGACCATGCCTGCCTAATGCTGCAGGGGGACACCAGCCCATTGCCAAATCTCAGAGGCTATAGAAAAAATCCTTTGTTCACGTGCTGGGGGTCCCAAATAAGATTTTTTATTCGGGGGGATTTTGGAAAGGGTTTTTTGCATGACATGAACTCATATACGGTTTCATATCAACAACTGCAGGGGAGAAGCAGGGCTGTTATTCCCGTTTATCACTGACTTGTTGGCCACAGATCTGCCCACAAGTGATGGTGGGGGCTGAGAGCTTTACCGACAGGCACCTAGCAACAGCTATGTGGAAGAGAATGACGATATCCCTGCGTGTCTGTCAGTTCGACTCCACACAAGGAAGCCACTCTGGTACCAGTTTATGGGCTGGAGCTGAAAGTATCATTTTTCATGCAGCAAATGCAGAGGCCTCAGTGCTTGTCTCCTTTCTGCCAGTGGAAATCAGTGTAAATACAGTGTTGTAACAAAGAATAAGTTACTAATGAAGCGAGATGGATGTTTTTACGTACAAGTTCTAAGCCACAAGGTAAGTCAAAATTCCTGTAAATAGGAACAGTGGCTGTATCAGTTCATAGAGATGTAAGATCTAATTCCTTGATTTGTATACAAATACTAAACCAATGGGATTCCTGTGTATGCAAATCTCACTCAAGTCAATTATCTCTATTGGGTGTTAGATTAGACTCTGCCTGCAAGACAAATTGCGCATTATGTTGACTGAAACCAAAAAGTCTACTGCAAAATGTACTTTGAAATCTAAAACACCACATTACTGAAGAATGAGTTTACATAAAGATGGCAAAATGGTGAACAGAATTGTCATTAAGCACTTTCTTCATAAAGATAACCTCTCCCATTATTTGACTGGCATCTGTCCACTTATGCTTGCATTGCTGTGCTACCTCTGTTCCTAAATCATGTTGAAATGTAAGACTTGCATATTTATTCACATTTCTAAAAGATGTTACGTAGGCAACTGAGGATAAAGGAAAGCTGATTATTGTCAAGCAGCTGAAGGCAACTGATTCATTAGCTACCCCAATTTGCCTCTATGTCCTCCTTTTAAGTAGTCCACCCTCACTGAACTTAAACTCCCATAACGCAACACCACCACCTACAGCTCAAACATCAGACTCTCCACCATATGCTAATTGCAACTCCCTGTCCAAAGCTAAAGCTGCGTCAGAGCTACAAGTAACAGACAACTCTTTTGAACATACACAGTATCACTTTAATTTTCATTATGTAAAATAAGAAGTTGCTTTGGGGAAAAAAAAGAAACAAGAGAAATGAAACATCTCAGTGCAACTTGTTTAAAAGAAAGCTTCTTCTCTAGGTGTCCATCCTGCACTCTGACTTACGCAGTACAGGGCTCCCCATGAAATGCCTTTATGCATTGTAAGCAGAATGCTTTCGTTTCAGAGCAATCAAAGTTCCTCAGAAACTGGTGTTTCTGCATTTCTATGGAAAAAAATACCTTCGGCAGCAATGGGAACTCATGAAGTGCATGTTATGGAGGGAGACTTCTTTTTCTACTACTAGAAATGGATACCACAGCATAAAAATCACTTTACTGCAATCATTTTCCCGTGATTATTTCTTACTTTGGTTCTTTGTCCCGTGTTGCCAACCACACTGTGGCTTTGGCAGGCTGAAAAGGATACTTCGCCTGCAGTTTCACAAAGGTGGGTATCTGGCTGCATTGCACAGTTGAGGGAACCATGGTCTCCACGGTGACAGTGACCGAGAAAGCTAAAATCTTGTTACTTGCAGATAATAGGGGTTGAAGGGAAGTGAGAGAGCCCACAGATGCTATTCTGTTCCACAGCCTTTACCCATTCCTCCCCAAAGTAGTAAAGCAAATTTGTTTGTGGCTTTTGACTCCTTGTCTGCCCTAGAAGGCTCTGATAGTGCTTTTTTATCAAGGATAGCCTGGCTGTTAGAGGGAACCCCAATAGCTTCGATACAGAAAAGGCCAGTGATTGCCTGAATTTATTGTCTGTAACCCTGGCTATGCCTGTTTATGCACCATGTTTTCTATTGTCACCAGATGTACAGTTATGCAGAATAATGCATACAAATTGCTCTTAAGATGCAATCCTAAGCCACTCATGTAGCTGTTCATAGCTTTCAGCATCAAGATATTGGTTTATAGCTTTGGCATTAGTCCAGTCAAGAAAGCTCTGTTCAAGTCTTTTGTAGTGTGTTTTCACATGTTTAACCATTTCATGATCAAAGGAGGCTTAAATGTGCTGTTTAAATATTTCCGGGAATTGCACATAATCGTCATTAAAGTTTTAAAAAATGAAGTGTGTGTCAAACTACTAGCAGCTCTGCTTAAATAGAAAGCTAAAAGTTCACTGGACAGGGGAGTTCCTCTTCACTTCAAATAATATGATCCATGAGGTCAGTGGTACTGATACTAATTTACATTAGCTGAAGATCTGAGCTTGTCTGTTTGTACTTTCAGACCCAGTATTCATGCCATGCTATATATTACACTAATACCTAAAGGAGTTCGAACTGATAATAGAAAATCACTGCTCCCAATGCTGAAAAGTGATTGACAGTTGAGTTATGATTAGATGCAGCCATAGGGATCTGTTGTGTAAACACCTAAGCAATCAACAGAGAAGACCCAGAAGAATTTTGGAGATGCCATTCACAGGGGCTCTGTTCTCTGAGGAGCCACAGATGTAAGCAAAGAGAACTCTGGCCTGTTTTAGCGTTAGAGTTATTACCTGTAACTCCACTGTACCCAGCCTACCCCCGAAGGCTAGGAGAACACACACAGAACCACAGAACCATGGAATGGTTTGGGTTGGAAGGGACTTTAAAAGATCACCTAGTTCCAACCCCGTGCCGTGGGCAGGGACACCTTCCACTAGACCAGGTTGCTCCAAGCCCCATCCAGGGATGGGGCATCCACAGTGTCTCTGGGCAGCCTGTGCCAGGTTGTGTATAATGGATTTGTTCACATGCTTACAAGCTTCAATTCTGCCACACAAATGCATTTTTGGGGTGGATCTCAATAGTGTTATCTACAAAACCTGCCTGCAATCTGAGATCAGGGCCCCCTACCCCAGCTGTCTTTAGTAGGAGGACTTTCAACTTTGCGACGTTGACCACTAGAGGGTAGTAACACACATTTGCACTAGGTGCCCCACGAACAGGAGGACGGATTAAAATGTGGGAGAAAATAAAAAGGAAACCTGGTGTACGGACAGGAGGTGCCAGACCTCACCAATTTAAGTGTGTTGTGCCCTCCATACACTTGTCACTGCATAGACAATCATTCACTACTGTGAATCTGTGACATCAAGAATTATTGACCAGCTAGGAGAACCATCTGTGAAATTCCATGTTTGACGTCACTCGTGTGTATTGGTTTTCAAGACCTTGCCTTAGACAATACAGAACACAAAGGTAATGTGCTACATTCTTTTCCACAGTTGTATAGGTAGCTGGGAATAACTTAAATGCATTGTACTGTTACTAATGCTGGCAGAGCTACCACCATGATTTCCGCATGAGAGGGCAAAAAGCTTTTGACTTGCAATTATCCAAATCTTTACAGGTGGAGTGGAAATTTTTTTAAGTGATCTTGGTACTCAAACATCTGACTTAGGTTCACACAGAACTGACTTGTCAAAAAGTGAGCCAGAAGTCTGTCACATATAAACAGGTCCATTTTGCAGAAGGATCTCTCAAATGGCAGGATTCAGTATCGTTTGTATCAGTATCTGTAGACTCAAATCTTTTCCTGTCTTTATATATCTTACTGTCATGTTTCTTACTCTGTGTGTCCCTGTTCCTATTTATGCCATCTAGAACTCTATCCGAAGTGCCTATGAGTCACAAGTATCTTTAACTATTGTCACTGATCACACAATTTTTGCTATAATGGGAACAACAACAGTATTTGACCCTTGTGGTTTTAAACTCTTCATGATTCTTTCTGTTTTTCAGGCAAAGTTGTTTCTACTTGTCTCCTTTGAAATAGTCAGCTTGATTTCACATCATCAATAATCAGATGGACTTCATGACCCCATACTAAGTCTCTAAGCTTTAGCAGAAAGTATTTTAGGTGTTTTTTTGCTTTTTGGGTGTTCAAAGATTTCATGGCTTTTGGCAAGAGATAGAGAAAAAAAGCTGCCTTGTGGCTGCTGAATTGGGACTCCAAATCTGTTTTCAACCCTGTTTCAGTTGTAGACCTCTCAAACGATGCTGGGTAAATTATTTTATTTCTCTGTAGCACATGCCTGTCTTTGTGAACTGGAGAGAGTCATCACTGGGAGCAGGATTGTCACATTCTTATGTCTGATCAGTACTTCTTAAGATACAGCGCTTACTCAAGTTTGGACATCTACATCAAACTGTAGCATAGCATCTAATAATATTTAAATGCTAATATGAAGAACATACATGCAGCAGTAATTGCCCTTTAAAAAAAATGTGTTAATTTTGGTAAAAATGACCACCAGAATGGAAACGGTGTTAAGGCCAGGTCTTGACTTCACCACCACTGATGTTTGTTTACTTGGTACATTTTTTAGAAGTTTACCTATACCTGCTCAGGACCTGGTCTTTGGACTTTTAAAAGACATACAACACTATTCTCATCTAACTTCATTACAGGTATTTTGCTTACTTCTACCATTCCAGTTCAGGCCTGTTTCACTGGTATTTCTTCCCACATGAGCTGTGTGTTCTTCATTTAGGTATATTTTGTTTTTCTTACCAGAAGTGGGATAAGAGGAAAACCCAATTAAATACCTCTTCTGTGGTCTCTCTCATCCTGTGCCTTGCAAGTGCTGGGATTGCTAATGTCAGTCTCTGCGATTTATCCACTGGGGTGAAGTTTTTCTGACCTGCAGTAACAAAGTACATCATTGTTGGCTTGCATGTTATAAAAATGATGCACAATACTCACATCTAAAAGTCAGAATAAACCTTTTACGCAGCGCTTTGTCAGTTCTACAAATGGTTGCAGTTAATCGATGCTATAAAACTTTCCTTCGGGCACTGGTATTCAGCGTTCACACTGGGAAATGCAGTTTGAGTCTGACATTTTAAATATGGGTGGTATTACCTAATGAAATAACTTGGGGTCTGAAAATTCCCATCAGTAAAAAAGCACAAAACTGCTGCTGAGTTAGGGTATGTAAAAGCATCTTCCGGAGCACTGAGAAAGAGAGGTACATTGTACAGACACTATCATTTTGCTACTCTTTTCCTGCAGACACTTTTAACTCAGCTACGGGTCTACTGTCCCATTGGTGCATCCATGTGATTTTCGTCAATATTAATGGGATCTATGTGTATGAGCTGATGACGGCATACATTGAATTCAAACTTTCTTTTTTCTTTACTAACAAGTGTCATGCAAGTCTTGTCATGAGAGAAGCCCTTAAGACTTTTTTCTACCTTGCCATAATGAATACCGTAGATTTAGCAAACATTTCAGGATTTCACCAGGATATATTTTTTTTTAATTTTGTATTTTACAGACTTGACATTCTACAATCAACTAGCTCCATCTCAGGGGCTGTGCAAAGAAAAGATGCAAAGGAAAGGAAAGTTGTCCAGCTCATGACAAACTGGAAATTCCATAGGTTTTTATCTGATGTTTTAATAGTGAATCACTGGGTAGACATTTTCTTACATTTAGGTGTATAAAGAGTAAAGATGGCATTTGGAATTTGGCTGTTATGAAGCCCTCAAAGAAACGTTATCTCTATCGAGACCATCTTCTTAGCATTTCCTGAAATTCTGGACACTCAAAAAAGGATGACACAGAGGAAAGATGTGAAAAAATCATGGTGGAAAAGGCTAGAGAAGGAAAAAAAGCACTTTCTGGGACTCTCCTCTTATAGTACATGCTGTACCTTAACCGAGGCAAGCCCATGCCTAGAGGGCTCAATCTATCCTTAAGTGTATGTGACCTACTAACCACAGTGAAAAAAAAGAGCAGGTGATCTGATTTACTGCTTTTCTGAGAGAATAACTTTTGTCTTGGCAGGAGCGATTTGAAGTAGGCACTCATGCTAATAGTGTGTGCTGCTACTCCCACGGGGTTTGTGGACCGTTCTTCAGAGCAGTTGTGTCCCAGCTTTTCAGCAGAACTGTTGCAATGGTCAGTGCAAACTGACCATACTAAAAAAAAAGAAGATCCTTCAGTCCTGTGGTTGGAGTGTTAGTTCTCACTTCTAGGCAGGTGAAAAAAACAAAAGTAATATGCAAAGAATACATTTCTGATACAACTTTTCAAGAATCTCAGATTTTTCAAGGACCCTTTTCAAAGACCTCAAAGTATATCATAAAGGGCAGGTGAGTTGGAAGTATTTTCTGAGAAGGAATGAAACAAAAGTAAAGGAAGCTAAAGGCAATAATCGGATTTTAGACATCTCAACTTTGGGCTGCCTACTTTTAACTAATTTTAATAGGACTGATACTTAGGAGTGCCAGTGGAGTGACTAGTATCTGTGACACATAAACTCACTATTTTGTTTGGCAATTCTTGGTCAGAGTTACTTGCCGAAGCTCATGAAGTTAACCAAAAGCAAAACCTGTGTAAGGTGGCAGAGTTCTATTTTCCAAAGTTTGTTTCTTCAACCAGTTTGTAACACTTTCTTACTGTTCCAGCTGAATCATTTAATCATTACAATGCTATAGTTTGTTTCAGCTTTTTATATCACCAGCAGGTGGGGATTTAAAAAGCACTTCGCTGTTCATCTTTTGGTCATCCTCATAACTTTCATCTGAGTATTGTTTTATTTTACCAGAGGCTTTCCCAACAGGCTGGCATTCTCTCTGAAAAGCTGCATCACCTATGGAGCTAGGAACTGTGACCTTCTGGTGTTTGAATGGTTCTAGGGAAACTTCAGAACTTCCTTTACTTTTTTCTATTTTTTTTTTTTAAAGTCATTAAAACATAGGTTTTAGAGAGTCTGAAATCCCCTCCTACAATTCTTTGCTCTTTGGGGAGGCAGGGAAAGTGCTTCAGCCTTCTGGACTGCCCTGTTCAATACCTCAGGGATTCTGGAGCTGGCTTTTTCAGGTTTTGTTGTTTTTGTACTTTTACGTTAGCAGCATAAGCATAGCTTGATTATCCACGTATTGTTCTAGTATCTTATAAATATTGTATCTAGTATCTGGTGCTCCCACTCTGAATGTGTTTGGGTCTGTCACTGAGCAGAAAGGCTCTGGAGAAAATCAATTACTGAGGAAGGTGTTAGTATTACAGTGTATGGTTTTTGTTACTTTTGTTGGGCTTTTTTTCCCAAATGAACAAACGATTGGTGCAGTTAGCAAATACATTTTAAGGGAAATGATGTTGGTTTTCCTTTGTGATAAGAAAACCCAGCATTTTGAGCAATATAATCAACCACTTGCACCAATTAATAGACCTCAGCATGCAAATCTTCAGAACAGCCTCTTCCTCCTCGCCTGTGCAACTAGCAGTAGAAGAATCATGTAGCTGGTTTACTTTTGATGAGCAATATCCTGTTGACCCCTCCAACTGTTCTTCAGTTCTTTAATTACTTTCATCAGATGAAACTCTTCCTGTTGGTTTATGCTTGATTCTGCTGTCAAGTGTGCTGGCTGTTGCTAACCTACACCTGACTTGCAGTCTTCATCCCAACTACCATCCTGTGATCTGTCTTCCTTAAAGCTTATCTTTTGCACTTGCCACTGCTATGTGTGGCAATTTGATGAACAGATATGGATCTGCCTACCGGTGCATAGTGGCCTCAGGATCTTGGCTCCTTTGTTCTATTTGCCCACTGTTCAGCTTGGCACTCTTTTATTGTTTTTGAGTAATGCCTTTTGTTTTCTGTGAGACTGTTGTGAATACAAAGTCCCACTTTTTCACCTTGCCAATCTCTTTATCTTTTACCAAATACCTGGGATAATGTATTTTTATGGAGCAGGGGACTGTTCATCATTTTGCCATTGCCATCAGCTGCTGGCCTGTCTTTACTTCTAAATCTTCCTTCCAACATTTTGTGGGAACCTAGGGCTGGATGTCCTTTTCTCAAATTCCCAGCGGGTGCTAAATCACTACAAATGTGTGCACTTCGCGATTTCCCACTGTGTGTCAAATGCCAGGTATGCCTTATCTTCCAAGAGATACAGCATGCCTCCTGTATGACAATTCCTGTCTGAGGGTCATTTCTACAATTCTCCCTGCAGTAGGAATGGCAAGCTATTGTAACCAAGAATCAAAGTGTTTTTTGTAGTTAAAAGACAAATTACCCAACAGCAAAACACACAGTTCTGTGTGACAAAAGACCATGAAGGAGCTCAGAGAGAATAACAAGAGAGAGGTGCCCAAATAATACCCTGCCGGTCTCCTCCCAGGCCCATGGCAGAGGCGATCATCACAAGCCGAGATGAGCACAGGGGCTGGCAGGAACGCAAATCAAGGATCCCTCCGTCAGCTTTCGGACTAAGGGGCTCACTGCCTAGGGGTGGGACATGTTAAGGGATGGTGAGAAGGTGAAGTGACCTGGCAACAAGGGGGTGAGGGGGTCTCCAAAGGGCCAGCTCCATCTGTGAGAGCACCTGTGCATCTCTAGCCATGAGAGCACAGGGGAGGCAGGGGGGAGTGGGGCTGTTGGCCTCACTGGCTTGTATGCACAGGTGCCAGCAACTGAGCAGACTGGGACCCAGGGGCCTGCCACTGGGTAGACTGACTGTGTAAGTCCAGTTGCTGGAGGCATCCACCTTGTGCATGCATATATATATATATATTTATTTATTTATTTATTTTTCACTAATGGACTCAGCCAGAGAGGGGAGCAGGATAAGGCCATCAGCTCTACCTGTGTTCACATGACTGCTCTGAGTGCCTGTCCAGGAACTGTGTGTCCAGCCATGTAGATAGGTGGTGCATGTTTAACTCAAACTGTACCTCTTACTTTCTCTGGTTAAAGTTCCCCTGTGGTCTAGAGCAGAGGTCCTCAAACTTTTTAAACAGGGGGCTGGTGCGTGGATTAAGTGGCAGGAGGTCATCTGCGGCTGCTTGGTTTCCCCCCCAACCCCCGGCGGGGGGGGTCTGTAAATACCAGGGGCCGGATTGAGGACCCTGGGGGACTGTATCCAGCCCATGGGCCATAGTTTGAGGACCCCTGGTCTAGAGAATTAATATTTTCATTTGTTCATCCCGGTCAAAGCCTTTTAGGCTACTTGACATCTCTGCTGAGAAATGCAGGGATATTCTAGGATGTTGACTGAAAGTTCCACTGAACCACCTGTGAAAAAATCTATTTTGTTCAGTGTATTTCACATCACAATCACACTTCACTGCATTGTTAGAGTGCCTATAAAACATCCATGATAGTTGCTTATATGTGCTTAACAGTCACTTCTTTATGATACAGTCCGCCAGCTTGTGATCAGGCTGCACACACATTTTGTAGCAGAAGCTGAATGGATAGAATTACTCTACAACAAAAAAGCACAGCCAGAAACTGTGTTTCTGTTTTCACATGCCTATTTTCTACATCTTAAGCACCAAATGCTCTGGTCTGTCAGCTCTACTCTTTCTAGGCTTCCTGAGCAGTCACCTTGCAGCTGGAACTGTTCCATACAGCTGCACGATTTCAAGAATGGTGCCTCACTCATAGTTTTATTTTCTTTTTGGAGTTCTTCAGCATTGATCAATGGATGTTACTTGTCTCAAGGATTCACTGTCTTCTGAGAAGTATGCACATAATCTGAAGAGATAGCTGGCCATCTGTCATGGTGTCAAATTTTTAAGGGAAGACAAAAACAAGCTCACGGAAAAAGAAATCTGTTGAGGGCTACAGCATACACAGAAACAACATCTGGCTTAGGAAGTCCCTGAGCTGAAAACAATCAGCTCCTGAGAGAGTACTGCAGGGAAGAATCATACACACTTGCCCTGGACTTAATTCTTCTCTAAGCTTGTGTTTGCAGGCACCGCTGGAGACATGATATTAGGGTAGGGAGACACTTGCTCTAACAACCCAAGAGGAACATCGTTTTGGTCTCTTGTACCTCAGAGAGGTCAGTTATCACAGAACTACCTTACCCCAAAGTGTCTGATTCCTTTCAAGTTTGGTTTCCATCAAGACCTAGTTAAAAACTTCACACATTGAACCTATGTGTCTGTATAGAGTATTCATATTTTTATGAAATACAAAGCTCAGTGTATGAAAAAAACTTAGAGAGAGGTTTTCACATTGCCTTATTAAACTGGAAAGACCTTTCTGTTTCTTAATAGTTTAACAGTTCTGTGAGGCACAGGTAATGACAGCAGCAAGCTTGAGAAAAGGACATTAGTATTTCCAAAATGATAAACAGACTCCACAGTCCAGTGGAAGTAATACTGTGAAAGCAGTTATCTGTTCTGTTCTTAAAGATTTTACAAGCTTTTACCTTAAACCAGCTTGAAACAAAGATGATGCATCAATGATGATCCAACAGTTCATTTTACTGGGTGAATATTAACAACGAGGTACTAGAATATTCAGAATGCCAAGAATCCTAATAATAATAGTTAAATAAATAAATAAAACCCAGCAATAATGACAGCAGAAAAACATCCAAAGTATCTATCTAAATACTATCATGGTATACCTCTGCTGGGTGACATGGACCACTTTAGGAGCTGCTAATGTGACAGTCTTTGTGGAAGAACTGTCTTCCAGTAACCAGTGTTAACTAGTTCAAGTTCCTCAGCACTTGCTGGCTAGTAGGAAAAGTGTCTGAACTCTACGGGTGTTCTAAGAATTTGAAACATGATCCACTTACTGAAATCACATCCTTTCTTTTCCTAGGGTCTGCCTCCGCTTCTTAGGAAGATGGTACATATGTAATGCAAAGGGGACAAATTCTCAATTTTAGACTGTTAGCATCTGTTTGGAGATGCTGCAGACTGGTAATAGTTATCCTCAATATAGGTATTACCCATTTGTCAACAGTATTGATGCCTAATGTCCATCAGATACCTGGCTCAGTTTATTATGGAGTATCTCTATAATGAGGTTAATTCCCAAAATATTTTATTTCCAATACCACTTATCAAAGGGGTGTAATGTGTCCATAGGCATGTGGATAGAACATTTAATTCAGGATAATGGACTCTGACATTGCAAATGCTGAGTATTTTTGTCCTGCTTATCCTTCGTATATCCTTATCATTGGGACTATCTATTAGGTTATTCCAACTGGAGGCAATCTCCTATTTTATGTGAACTCTTCTTACCACAAGAAGACTGTTGATTCATTCCATGCTCATTACACTGGTTTATTGGTGCCTTTTCTTGGAACTCTTAAACTTACTTCTTTTACTTTCTATTATTAATTCCACAAACATACTCAACTGAACAAATGAAAGACACTGAATAAAGTGTCAAAGAATGGTTTGGGTTGGAAGGGACCTTAAATATCATCTAGTTCCAACCAAAATGTCCTCATAGACCTGTTTTTTTTTCCTTTTGCTTCTTTCATCACTTCATGATTCATCTTGACCCTTAAGATTCTCATGGGAGTAAGAATGACAATGGCAAGTGTCTAAGAAAACAAATGAACTTGAGGACTTCCATTAGACACAAGCTACTGTCAATGGCAGTGGGTGAAAAATGCCAAAAATGCAAACAATTTTGCTCTGCTTTGTTTCAGAAGTACGACAAAACTAAGCAAAATTATAGATCATTACTTTTTTTATTCACTCCTTACTCAAGCAAACTGTTGCTGGCATCTGTGTTGAGTCCTTCCTGAGTGAAATTTCTGAGATTTAGTCCTTTAATGAGAACAATGAAAGAAAAACAATTAATGGGGAAAGAAGCAAAAGTACTGAAGATGGTGCCAATACTCTAACTATACCCTTAAGTTTACACTGCCTGTTCATTTAAGCACAAGATGATACAGAATAAGGTCAGGGGAAATCATCCTATATGCATCCCCAAAGACATCTGATATATCCAATGACAGCAGAGCCCTGTTTATTAAAAATACTTCTGGAACATCAAAACATTTGGATAAACAGGGCTTCAAATAATTGAGGGAGTTATTGTATAAGTAATTCACACCAGGGGGACATAACCTAGATTCAAAGGAGTGAGTTTCAGATCAAAGGGGTACAGATAAATGGGATTTTGCTCTATATGAACAAATAAACAGCATTTGATTATTCAGAAATCAGGAAGTGTCCAAACATTTTTTCAAAAAGACTTTAGGATGAAAGGTCAAATTTGTGGCAATAGGTCATACAGAAGAATATTCCTATGGAATCAAAAAAACAGGTAACCAAGAGGCCCAAAAGGTGTGGGTTTGGGGTTTGTTGGGGGGCTGGTGTGGGGTGGTGGTGTGGGGGGGGTGTGTGTTTGCGGGTGTGTGTGTGTGGGGGGGTTATGTGCATTTTTTTGGTGTTTGTTCTGTTTTTTAAACTCCCCAATCTTCCAGTCAGGATCACGTGCTTTTTACCATGTTTTTGGTCCTATTCCACCCATGTCGCTGACACATATTTTGTGGCGTAAAGTGGGGAATTGTAACATCCATGGCTCTGTTAACTCATTTTCCCCAATGGAGTGAACTCTAAAATACACAAGCTGGGTTTTGGATGGACAATACTGTCCGACTGCTCATCTCTGTATTAATATCATGACCCAGATATGGTTTATCTACGTGCAGACATCATAATCTCCTATTAAATGCCCTTTAAAATACAAATCTTGGCATTTAAAAAGATGTTAAGTGTAAAGATCTATGCTGATATTCACCCCCTGTATTAATACAGTGGTGTGGATAATTTGGTAATTTAGACAAATAAACAGTTTTTTTTCCTTTTTCTGCGAGTTACGGTGACATTCCTGCCCTTCAGTATTGCCCCTTGCTGGCTGTGCAGGGCCCTTCTAACAGCAGGGTGGCAGAGGAGCAGACAGCCAGCACGGAAAGGGCAGTTAAAGGTCTGAGAACATGACACATTTTGATTCCCCCCAAACCTTGATTTCTGTGGCCAAAAGCCCAGCGGGGAGAGCGCTTCTGCTGCCACGGGGCACAGCGCCACGCAGGCGGGCAGCCGCAGCGAGAGGAGGGCCCCGGAGCCACGGTGTGTGGGGAAGATGCCTTCTGCCTCCATTTCCTGAGAGTTTTTTTTCTTTTTTAACTGGGTCGCAAGACTTACCAGATCGTCCTGTTGAATCCACCCTGAAGTTTCTGGGCCTCGTAGCCGGGTTTTTGAGCCCCGCGGCCTGCCCGCGCTGCCAGCCCCGCGTCCCACAGCACGCCCGTCCGGCGGCGCCAGGCGCCCCGCCGCCCGCCCCCCGCCTCCCCACAGGGGCTCCACGCAGCCCGGCCCGGCCACGACCCCCCCCCCCCCCCCCACTTTTGGCGGGAAGAGCGGTGCCGCGCCGCAGCCGTGCCGCCGGGGCTGCCGGCAGGGTCCGCTGCCTCCTCTCTCCTCCCCCCGCCGGGAGCTGCAGGGCAGAGGGAAGGGGAGCTCGGTGTGGGGGAGCGCAGCCCCGGTTGTTGGGGTGGTTTCCCCCAGCTGCCTTTCCCCCTTCTTCGGTGAGGGGCTGCGGGCTCGCAGGGTGAGGTGACGCACCTCGCCTCTCTGAGGGGTACAGGGGTTGGGTGGGAGTGTGAGGGGGTGCGAGGCTGAAAGAGGAGCGGCTGTTAGGCTTGCGATGAGGTGGGGGAAGTACAATGCTTAATGAAAGATTTTGGGGAGGGAGCTTGGAGAAATGGCAGTTTGGAGTTGAGTTTGGTAGGGGAGGAAAGAGCGGTGGGGGCAGAAGTTGCTGTTGGAAGGAGGCAGAGGCAGTCCACCCAGCAGAGGGGTCTCGGTGGGATGGGCACACCGGGTGAGGCCTGGAGGGGGACACAGGGAAATGTGGGTGGTTTGGGGTGTTTTGGAGTTTGGGGGCAGGTTGCTGCAGTGGCATAGTCTGGAAGTGAGTAAAGGTGAACCACAAAGAGCAAAGCAGGGGAAGGTCAAAGCAAGTGTTGGGGTTTTATTACCTGAGGAGACGGGAGGTTTCAATCCGCTGGCCTGGTTTCCTCTGGCCTCCTCATCTTGTAAACTCCTCTGAAACCTGTTGGGTAGTTGTGTTGCCTGTGATACAGGTAAAGAGCCATTTTCTAGTTTTACTCCCATTTACATCAGCAGCTGCCATCAGTAGATACAGGTATTAAAAAAAAAAGGTGAATTTCCTTCTTTAAAAAAAAAAAAACAAACAATGACATAGGCTTTTCTTTCAATGAGCAAAAGATAATGATAAGGCTTGTTCAAGTTTTGCCCTCTCTTTACAGCCACTTTCTTTTACAGGCTTGTCAAGGCTTCCGTCTCTGACTGAAGAATCCTTGTTGTGTGTCGTGTCTCAGTTACAATTTGATAAGAGTATCTTGACCAGTTTTCTGTCTGGATTGGAGCAGAGAAGAGAAGGTAAAAATGGAACTTGTGTATGGTAATGGTTTCAGCTTGATAGCCCTGGAGTCTGTCTGAAACTGTTGTATGGTCTTGAATCCAGAAAGTACATAGGCTTGTGCCAAACCTGAAGCTTATCTGCAGAATCTTTTATTTCATTCAACTCCTTAAGCTCTGAAGGTTAAACACAGGTACCTGGACAGAAACAGTGAAAGTTTTCTAACACTGCTAGTATGGAGCCTGTGGGTCTGGGAATTAGTTCCTTTTGCCATCCAGTCCCTGAATTTTCTGCTGTATTTCCAGTTAAGACAGTAGCCATACAATTTTTGATCTGGTCATCTAAGGACCTGAAGTCAATTTGCTCCCATCAAACTCAAAAGCAGGTCCCACTGTGTTCAGTATTTACAGGATTTGCCCTGGGTTTTTTCCTATCTTTTTCCTATTTGCCCCCCCTAAAGACTGTCTTTTTAAAGGGTAAAATCCACAGAGTATGTAGGTCCTCCAGAATCAAACAGAATCAATTAATTTCTCAAGCCCATTTTCAGTAGTAGTGGGTTTTTTTCTTTTTCTTTTCTTTCCTATTTCCTGCCACAATTTCAGCCTTTCTTTAATACTCTGCAAGTACAGCTGCATAGTGGAGTATAATTCGGAGGAAAAAAAAAAAAAAGTGTATGTTTGGGTCTCAAAATAATATACATATTAAACTATATTTAATTGTGCCTTATCAATAGACCGATAAACTTAGGTGTTTGCTGTTGCCGTTAATCATGATGCTCTGTAGCAGGCAGAGGCAGTAACTGCTGCTGATGGAAAAGAAAAGGTAGTGGAAGGAGGAGGGGAGAAGGAGGTGGGAGACGAAGGGATTGGCTGCTTTTAATGTCAGTCACAGCTGCGGGCCCCAGCTCTTCCGCTGCTCTAGCTCTGGCTCTCCCTTGAACAGCTCCTAGAGAGAACAAGGCGTGCGGAGCTCGGATCACCAGCATCATGCTCCTTGGGCTTGGATCGTAGATCCCCCTCTTTGAACATTAAAATAACTCCGTCGTCCATCAGTGTCCCAGGCAGACCCAGCAGGAAAAGACGCACGTGAGAGAGAGAGGAAAGAAAGAGGAGGAAGAAAAAAATCTGCAACCAAGTGGACTAAAGCAGAGAAAAAGAGTGCTTTGCTTGCACAGCTGCAAAGTGGGAATTTAAAGAACTGCAGAGAGAGAAATTCCAGCTCATCAGCACATACACATTGCAGAATTACAGATCCAGGTAGAAATGACATCAACAGGGAAAGAAGGCAGCGGAGCTCAACATGCACAGTATGTTGGACCCTATCGTTTGGAGAAAACCCTAGGAAAAGGACAGACAGGTTGGTTCTTTTGCAGCAGCACCGGCGCTAGAGGGAAGGTGCTGTAGCAGCCAGTGAGGTGCTGGGGATGGGATATTTGAGGGTTCAGGTTTTCCCATTTGCTATTTTAGTGGAGATAATATTCATAGGGGATTTTTGCCTTTATTTATTTTTAATTTTAATTCTTTTCTTTCTTTAAAAAAAAAAAAAAAGCCCAAGATGCTTTATGCATTACTCCTGCTAATGGGTGTTGTTCTGATGACAGCCAGAGTGCATGCAGAGGAAAAAGATAGATGATCTGCTGGTGGTGAATTTTCACATCAATTTCTTCGCTGCCCTACTTAGGAGCATTTTCTTTTAATCATATTATATCGAAATGAAAGGTTCACAGCCTGTAGTACCGAGGAGGTGGTGGTGGTGGTAGTGGGGGAGTCACCAGCAGTATTTCATGACATCATGATTGAAAAGGGTGTAGTCCTTAAGGTGCAGTTGGGGGGGGGGGGTGTGGGGGGGGAAATATGTACAGTATGTCTGTGGTACTGACTGCTGTGGGTATTTAGCAAATATGGATGGATGGGCTGGTGGTTTTTGTGGGTAGGGTCTGAAATAAAAGAAAAATAGAGGATCAGTGGCAGAATTCATTCTGGTTATGCTGTGTTTTTGTAGGAGGGATTGGGGGGGAGGGGAGATT